>NW_025764948.1:1677500-2262670 GCF_003918875.1 Haliotis rubra | reverse complement strand
CATCAGAGTGGCAGTATATTTTCCAGGTTGCGTCACCATCAAGTGACGTCACTACCTTCGTTTGTAGATCGTGACGTCACGAGACCAATCGTCGTGACGTCATACGTGTATGACGTCCATTCTATGTTGTACACACGTTTGACACCTATCTGTCGTAGCTGCCACATGCGAAGAGTAGGCAATTTCTCAAGCCTTTTACCTTCCCTTGGGTTTGAAAACGCAAAATGTAGACACAGACAATGATCCAACATAACGACATTGATGCATGCTAGTAGCAAGTAAGCAGTGTATGGAAGTTAGATGGCAGCGTTTTGGCTTAATAGGAGGTGTGTGCAGTGCCTGTATTCTGACAGCCATCGTCGCTGCCGACACATTACAAGTAGGATGGCCACAAAACGATGTCCTACCCAACCCAGGTACCACACTACTGATGAGCGACGCGAACGTAAGATACTCGTAGGTTGGCAACCCGTCTACATTGGAATGATGTGGCGGCCAAGGAGAAACCGCTGATGCAGACAATGAGGCTACGTCACGACCTAGCTGCTGACATCATAGAGCGATTACGTCAACAATCAGCTGACGTCAGAGACAATCGGGCTGTAGGTACTGAACAGGACGGGCGCGCTTCTGGCTGTAGTGAACTTCCCGTTTCTAGAACAAACAGGGACAAGAGATCCACTCAGGTAAACCAGACCCTCTATTTCCTCTTGAAAACCCATACACAGACAAATCTGTACAAAGGCTAGGCCCAAAAGACTAACATTGGAGTGTATTCGGGAGGTGACAACTAGTCTCTTGATAGTGAATTGCGCTTTTGTTACGCCATGGTTTCTTGAACAAGTTCGGTTAGGTGTTGGAAACAAAGCCTTCCGACGTGTCTCCAATCTATTGTAACACATACAAATGCCCCCAAGCGCGGTGAGTGGTGAGACAACAGGGAGTTAATTGTGCTATCTTACTTATGACACAGCTAAATCGGGTGGATCTGAGTTTCTTTTAATTGGAGCTTACACTTAGGTTTATCTTAATACCTTGTCAAAACATTGAAAACAGGATACCTATAAAACGTTTCCGGTTTTGGTATCATTTATCACGAACAAGGCTACACACAGCAACTGCGAGGATCCCTCCCTACCTGACATGCCTCTCACTTGACAAAGAGCAGACAGTTTCTGAAGGCTTGGAAACACAAAAAGGCAGACACAGACGGTGGTCCAACATGACGGCATTGATGCATGGTGGTAGTAAGTAAGCAGTGTGTGGAAGTTAAATGCATGTGTCATAGTGATTGCAGAGTTTACATTGTGGGCTTGCTAGAGGTGTGTGCAGTACCTGTATTCTGACAGCCACCGCCGCTACATTACAAGTAGGGTGGCCACAAAACGATATCCTACCCTACCCAGGTACAACAATACTGATGAGCGACGCGAACGTAAACTACTCACAGGTGTGTAAATGGTCTAAATGGAATAATGTGGTCGCCAGATATCGCTGATGCAGACAATGTGGCTACGTCACGACCTAGCTGCTGACATCATAGAGCGATTACGTCAACAATCAGCTGACGTCAGAGACAATCAGGCTGTCGGTACTGAACAGGACGGGCGCGCTTCTTGCTGTAGTGAACTTCCCGTTTCTAGAACAAACAGGGACAAGAGATTCACTCAGGTAAACCAGACTCTCTATTTCCTCTTGAAAACCAATACACAGACAAATCGGAACAAAGGCTACACCAAACAGACAAACATGAACAGGTACACAGGAGCCGACCCTACTCTCACTGGATGCGGAATTGCGCTTGTCTCTGCCTTTGTTCCATTGTCAACGTCCGTTAACAAGTTGGGTAGCAGGTTGGAAGTGTGTTGTATCTTTGAGCATCGTGTTTGTGTATCAGATTAACTGTACTTCTCTTTGAAATCATTCATCATGTGTAATGCGTACTTATTACTACAGCAAATGTAAGAAAGATTTGGCTTTTCTGGTTGCAAATGTTTGTATTGGCATTTTGTGATTATTGCAGAAAGTAGTATATACAAGGGAACCGATATATCCTTTGATACCTCTTATTGAATGTACGTGGAAGGAGGGGAATTAACATTCTATGTTGTACACACGTTTGACACCTATCTGTCGTAGCTGCCACATGCGAAGAGTAGGCAATTTCTCAAGCCTTTTACCTTCCCTTGGGTTTGAAAACGCAAAATGTAGACACAGACAATGATCCAACATAACGACATTGATGCATGCTAGTAGCAAGTAAGCAGTGTATGGAAGTTTTGGCTTAATAGGAGGTGTGTGCAGTGCCTGTATTCTGACAGCCATCGTCGCTGCCGACACATTACAAGTAGGATGGCCACAAAACGATGTCCTACCCAACCCAGGTACCACACTACTGATGAGCGACGCGAACGTAAGATACTCGTAGGTTGGCAACCCGTCTACATTGGAATGATGTGGCGGCCAAGCAGAAACCGCTGATGCAGACAATGAGGCTACGTCACGACCTAGCTGCTGACATCATAGAGCGATTACGTCAACAATCAGCTGACGTCAGAGACAATCGGGCTGTAGGTACTGAACAGGACGGGCGCGCTTCTTGCTGTAGTGAACTTCCCGTTTCTAGAACAAACAGGGACAAGAGATCCACTCAGGTAAACCAGACCCTCTATTTCCTCTTGAAAACCCATACACAGACAAATCTGTACAAAGGCTAGGCCCAAAAGACTAACATTGGAGTGTATTCGGGAGGTGACAACTAGTCTCTTGATAGTGAATTGCGCTTTTGTTACGCCATGGTTTCTTGAGCAAGTTCGGTTAGGTGTTGGAAACAATGCCTTCCGACGTGTCTCCAATCTATTGTAACACATACAAATGCCCCCAAGCGTGGTGAGTGGTGAGACAACAGGGAGTTAATTGTGCTATCTTACTTATGACACAGCTAAATCGGGTGGATCTGAGTTTCTTTTAATTGGAGCTTACACTTAGGTTTATCTTAATACCTTGTCAAAACATTGAAAACAGGATACCTATAAAACGTTTCCGGTTTGGGTATCATTTATCACGAACAAGGCTACACACAGCAACTGCTAGGATCCCTCCCTACCTGACATGCCTCTCACTTGACAAAGAGCAGACAGTTTCTGAAGGCTTGGAAACACAAAAAGGCAGACACAGACGGTGGTCCAACATGACGGCATTGATGCATGGTGGTAGTAAGTAAGCAGTGTGTGGAAGTTAAATGCATGTGTCATAGTGATTGCAGAGTTTACATTGTTTTGGCTTGCTAGGAGGTGTGTGCAGTACCTGTATTCTGACAGCCACCGCCGCCGACACATTACAAGTAGGGTGGCCACAAAACGATATCCTACCCTACCCAGGTACAACAATACTGATGAGCGACGCGAACGTAAACTACTCACAGGTGTGTAAATGGTTTAAATGGAATAATGCGGTCGCCAGATATCGCTGATGCAGACAATGAGGCTACGTCACGACCTAGCTGCTGACATCATAGAGCGATTACGTCAACAATCAGCTGACGTCAGAGACAATCAGGCTGTCGGTACTGAACAGGACGGGCGCGCTTCTGGCTGTAGTGAACTTCCCGTTTCTAGAACAAACAGGGACAAGAGATCCACTCAGGTAAACCAGACCCTCTATTTCCTCTTGAAAACCCATACACAGACAAATCTGAACAAAGGCTAGGCCAAAAGACTAACATTGAACATTCACAGGAGGTGACCCCTAGTCTCTTGATGCGGAATTGCGCTTTTCTCTGCGCTTTGTTCCATTGTCAACGTCCGTTAACAAGTTCGGTTAGGTGTTGGAAGTGTGCCTTCCGACGTGTCTTTGAATCTATTGTTTGTGTATCAATTAACCCAAGCTCTTGAGAAATCATTCATCAGGTGTTAATTGTGCTATCTTACTTATGACACAGCTAAATGTAAGAAAGATCTGGCTTTCTTTTTGCAATTGTTTGTATTGGCATTTTCTTATTATTGCAAAAAGAAGAAATACAGGATACCGATATATCGTTTCCGGTTTTATTGAATCATTTATCACGAACAAGGCTACACATGTTGCAACTGCGAGGATCCCTCCCTACCTGACATGCCTCTCACTTGACAAAGAGCAATTTCTCAAGCCTTTTACCTTCCCTTGGCTTGAAACACAAAAAAATAGACACAGACAATGATCCAACATGACGACATTGATGCATGGTAGTAGCAAGTAAGCAGTGTGTGGAAGTTAAATGCATGTTTTGGCTTAATTGCAGGTTTGTGTGGGTTGCCTGTGTGCAGTACCTGTATTCGACGCCACCGCCGCTACATTACAAGTAGGGTGGCCACAAAACGATGTCCTACCCAAACCCAGGTACAACAATACTGATGAGCGACGCGAACGTAAACTACTCGTAGGTTGTAAATGGTCTAAATGGAAGAATGTGGTCGCCAGATATCGATGATGCAGACAATGTGGCTACGTCACGACCTAGCTGCTGACATCATAGAGCGATTACGTCAACAATCAGCTGACGTCAGAGACAATCGGGCTGTCGGTACTGAACAGGACGGGCGCGCCTCTTGCTGTAGTGAACTTCCCGTGTCTAGAACAAACAGGGACAAGAGATTCACTCAGGTAAACCAGACTCTCTATTTCCTCTTGAAAACCAATACACAGACAAATCGGAACAAAGGCTACACCAAACAGACAAACATGAACAGGTACACAGGAGCCGACCCCTACTCACTGGATGCGGAATTGCGCTTGTCTCTGCCTTTGTTCCATTGTCAACGTCCGTTAACAAGTTGGGTAGCAGGTTGGAAGTGTGTTGTATCTTTGAGCATCGTGTTTGTGTATCAGATTAACTGTACTTCTCTTTGAAATCATTCATCATGTGTAATGCGTACTTATTACTACAGCAAATGTAAGAAAGATTTGGCTTTTCTGGTTGCAAATGTTTGTATTGGCATTTTGTGATTATTGCAGAAAGTAGTATATACAAGGGAACCGATATATCCTTTGATACCTCTTATTGAATGTACGTGGAAGGAGGGGAATTAACATTCTATGTTGTACACACGTTTGACACCTATCTGTCGTAGCTGCCACATGCGAAGAGTAGGCAATTTCTCAAGCCTTTTACCTTCCCTTGGGTTTGAAAACGCAAAATGTAGACACAGACAATGATCCAACATAACGACATTGATGCATGCTAGTAGCAAGTAAGCAGTGTATGGAAGTTAGATGGCAGCGTTTTGGCTTAATAGGAGGTGTGTGTGCAGTGCCTGTATTCTGACAGCCATCGTCGCTGCCGACACATTACAAGTAGGATGGCCACAAAACGATGTCCTACCCAACCCAGGTACCACACTACTGATGAGCGACGCGAACGTAAGATACTCGTAGGTTGGCAACCCGTCTACATTGGAATGATGTGGCGGCCAAGCAGAAACCGCTGATGCAGACAATGAGGCTACGTCACGACCTAGCTGCTGACATCATAGAGCGATTACGTCAACAATCAGCTGACGTCAGAGACAATCGGGCTGTAGGTACTGAACAGGACGGGCGCGCTTCTGGCTGTAGTGAACTTCCCGTTTCTAGAACAAACAGGGACAAGAGATCCACTCAGGTAAACCAGACCCTCTATTTCCTCTTGAAAACCCATACACAGACAAATCTGTACAAAGGCTAGGCCCAAAAGACTAACATTGGAGTGTATTCGGGAGGTGACAACTAGTCTCTTGATAGTGAATTGCGCTTTTGTTACGCCATGGTTTCTTGAACAAGTTCGGTTAGGTGTTGGAAACAAAGCCTTCCGACGTGTCTCCAATCTATTGTAACACATACAAATGCCCCCAAGCGCGGTGAGTGGTGAGACAACAGGGAGTTAATTGTGCTATCTTACTTATGACACAGCTAAATCGGGTGGATCTGAGTTTCTTTTAATTGGAGCTTACACTTAGGTTTATCTTAATACCTTGTCAAAACATTGAAAACAGGATACCTATAAAACGTTTCCGGTTTTGGTATCATTTATCACGAACAAGGCTACACACAGCAACTGCGAGGATCCCTCCCTACCTGACATGCCTCTCACTTGACAAAGAGCAGACAGTTTCTGAAGGCTTGGAAACACAAAAAGGCAGACACAGACGGTGGTCCAACATGACGGCATTGATGCATGGTGGTAGTAAGTAAGCAGTGTGTGGAAGTTAAATGCATGTGTCATAGTGATTGCAGAGTTTACATTGTGGGCTTGCTAGGAGGTGTGTGCAGTACCTGTATTCTGACAGCCACCGCCGCTACATTACAAGTAGGGTGGCCACAAAACGATATCCTACCCTACCCAGGTACAACAATACTGATGAGCGACGCGAACGTAAACTACTCACAGGTGTGTAAATGGTCTAAATGGAATAATGTGGTCGCCAGATATCGCTGATGCAGACAATGTGGCTACGTCACGACCTAGCTGCTGACATCATAGAGCGATTACGTCAACAATCAGCTGACGTCAGAGACAATCAGGCTGTCGGTACTGAACAGGACGGGCGCGCTTCTTGCTGTAGTGAACTTCCCGTTTCTAGAACAAACAGGGACAAGAGATTCACTCAGGTAAACCAGACTCTCTATTTCCTCTTGAAAACCAATACACAGACAAATCGGAACAAAGGCTACACCAAACAGACAAACATGAACAGGTACACAGGAGCCGACCCCTACTCACTGGATGCGGAATTGCGCTTGTCTCTGCCTTTGTTCCATTGTCAACGTCCGTTAACAAGTTGGGTAGCAGGTTGGAAGTGTGTTGTATCTTTGAGCATCGTGTTTGTGTATCAGATTAACTGTACTTCTCTTTGAAATCATTCATCATGTGTAATGCGTACTTATTACTACAGCAAATGTAAGAAAGATTTGGCTTTTCTGGTTGCAAATGTTTGTATTGGCATTTTGTGATTATTGCAGAAAGTAGTATATACAAGGGAACCGATATATCCTTTGATACCTCTTATTGAATGTACGTGGGGAATTACCATTCTATGTTGTACATACGTTTGACACCTATCTGTCGTAGCTGCCACATGCGAAGAGTAGGCAATTTCTCAAGCCTTTTCCCTTGGGTTTGAAAACGCAAAATGTAGACACAGACAATGATCCAACATAACGACATTGATGCATGCTAGTAGCAAGTAAGCAGTGTATGGAACTTAGATTGCAGCGTTTTGGCTTTATAGGAGCTGTGTGCAGTGCCTGTATTCTTACAGCAATCGTCGCTGCCGACACATTACAAGTAGGATGGCCACAAAACGATGTCCTACCCAACCCAGGTACCACACTACTGATGAGCGACGCGAACGTAAGATACTCGTAGGTTGGCAACACGTCTACATTGGAATGATGTGGCGGCCAAGCAGAAACCGCTGATGCAGACAATGAGGCTACGTCACGACCTAGCTGCTGACATCATAGAGCGATTACGTCAACAATCAGCTGACGTCAGAGACAATCGGGCTGTAGGTACTGAACAGGACGGGCGCGCTTCTGGCTGTAGTGAACTTCCCGTTTCTAGAACAAACAGGGACAAGAGATCCACTCAGGTAAACCAGACCCTCTATTTCCTCTTGAAAACCCATACACAGACAAATCTGTACAAAGGCTAGGCACCAAAAGACTAACATTGGAGTGTATTCGGGAGGTGACAACTAGTCTCTTGATAGTGAATTGCTCTTTTGTTACGCAATGGTTTCTTGAGCAAGTTCGGTTAGGTGTTGGAAACAATGCCTTCCGACGTGTCTCCAATCTATTGTAATACATACAAATGCCCCCAAGCGTGGTGAGTGGTGAGACAACAGGGAGTTAATTGTGCTATCTTACTTATGACACAGCTAAATCGGGTGGATCTGAGTTTCTTTTAATTGGAGCTTACACTTAGGTTTATCTTAATACCTTGTCAAAACATTGAAAACAGGATACCTATAAAACGTTTCCGGTTTGGGTATCATTTATCACGAACAAGGCTACACACAGCAACTGCGAGGATCCCTCCCTACCTGACATGCCTCTCACTTGACAAAGAGCAGACAGTTTCTGAAGGCTTGGAAACACAAAAAGGCAGACACAGACGGTGGTCCAACATGACGGCATTGATGCATGGTGGTAGTAAGTAAGCAGTGTGTGAAAATTAAATGCATGTGTCACAGTGATTGCAGAGTTTACATTGTGGGCTTGATAGGAGGAGTGTGCAGTACCTGTATTCTGACAGCCATCACCGATACATTACAAGTAGGGTGGCCACTAAACGAAGTGTGTTGTATCTTTGAGCATCGTGTTTGCGTATCAGATTAACTGTACTTGACGTAATGACGAGCTACCAAAAGAAATGTTAGAAAGATGAGCTTTTTCTGGTTGCATTTTCTGGTTAGATTGCAGTGTTTTGGCTTAATAGGAGGTGTGTGCAGTGCCAATATTCTTAAAGTCATCGTCGCTGGCGACACATTACAAGTAGGATGTCCTACCCTACTGTAGCATCAAACTTCGAATCAAAACCTTATTCTAAATCACCCGTATCACATCCAACATAATCCCGACCATCAAAAGATTCCAACCAGCAATCAACCGCGACTAATGCTATTACATACCTCTACATACTCATCAAAGGGTTTATACCCAGGACCGCCACATTTGTAATTTCTGGAAGCGAAAAGTAGTGTGGCGTTCCTGGGCATATTGAATGGTTCTCTGATATACAACTGTGGCGGGGTTTAGTTTCTATTCGCCTACATCTCAATTCGCCTACAAAAACAATGTAGGCGAATTGGGATTTAGAGAATGCACCCTAATCTTATAATGAACCTGACTCACTGAGTTTTGATCGACCGTTGTTGTTGCACGCAGACAGATTGATCATGGAGCAGCTGTCCGCCCCAAATCAAGGATGTACAGAAACCTGGAGAGTCGCTTGGACAGACTTAGAGAGCAACTTGCTTCTGGGAGAATATCACCCCTTCAATTCCTCGACGCAGCTGAGGAAATCAACCTTATCAAGTTGAAGTGAGAATGGACAATGTCACGATTGTGATCGGAAAATAACAAATAACAGAAATAAATTCTTAAAAAAAAATTCTTTTTGTCCTTCAACTAGAAGATGATGTGATGATATGATGTGATAAATAAATTATCATTTCACTGTGATCAGAAAATGACTAGTAACAGAAATAAATAAATTCTTTTTGTCCTTCAACTACTTCAAAAGAAGTAGAAGAGTCCACTTTTTGATCATAGGGGTGCCACTAGTTCACCATTGCGTAATCAACAGTCAACAGACCATGACATGTTGTTTTAAGAATGTAGGCGAATTGGGATGTAGGCGAAATGAGAACATACCCTGTGGCGGTCCCGGTACCGTTCACAGGCGATTAGTTAGATTACCGTACACATTCAAGTCAAGTTTTTACTATACCAATTGGGCGGTCCCGGGCTGACACCCATCAAAGATCCCCATCAGTCATAATCCCTTTGTTTATACTGCAGGCTTTCATGTTAACGCTTCCATCTATCTCAAGCTATGTGTTGTTATTGTTAACTGGCTTGCTTGTGCTATTTTAGTCCTAATCCCCATTGTACTCTTCACACGTGTATGTATGTCTCTATCCTCATTCTGTTCATCACTTGCTTGGTAACAGCATTAGAACCTACACCAAAACGCCGCTCTCACTGTAATGAAGGTGTTCATCCATATAATGTTATCCATCCTTTCCACATATTGACAGCCCCTGTTGCAGGATTGATGATTACCTCCAGGGTGAGTGTGACTCTCATTTGTAAGGTATGACTGACTGAGTTTAGTTTTACGCCGCTTTTAGCAATATTCCAGCAATATCACGGCGGGGGACACCAGAAATGGGCTTAACACATTGTGCCCATGTGGGGAATCGAACCCGGGTCTTCGGCGTGACGAGCCAACGCTTTAACCACTAGGCTACCCCACCGCCCCTGTAAGGTATGAAATCTTAATGGTAGACAATCTGACATTTTCTATAAAAATAAAGAAAAAAAGGAACTCATTCACACTCACATTCATACTGTGGTCGGGATAAACAGCTTGCTTTTACTATATGTGTGCGTTTCACTTATACTTAAGACTACGTGGAAAGTGGATGATATAATGCCAACTTTGTGTAAAATTTATTGAGTTTATTTCTGCTTGAGAATGGAATACCTCTGTTCACACACTTTCTTAAAGCCATCAATGCGTGTTTTTACCCTCTGACACCGACATTTATACACAAAGAATTTCGCCATTAATAGTGAGAGGTCAGAAACAGTATCTGTGACAGTATTTGAGGTGCTTACCTGCCCTTGTCAAAGATGGACGCACGGCTTTGATCTCCCACTCTGCTTATGCATTTAGTGATGCACCGTCACGTATAATAAACCAATAACGTGCCAGCGATGTGTCAGATGTGTAAAACACAATCCTAGAGTCATCGTGATATCACTGGAACAGTACAGATTGGGGTTTTCAGGCAACCCCCGGGTACCCGTCAAGTCAAATTGAATTCAACAGCAGTAGTGTGTACTCACGATTCGTCCCCAGCTCGGACGTTATCTCCGAGTATTTGTGTGCTTAATCCTATTATCCATCCATGTGTTACTTTCCCAACTTGTGATTAATATGCTGAAAACTCTGAACAATATAGATTCTGGGGCATTTTTCCCATCGAAAACGATGTTCAAAGGTAATATTGTCCCTGACGTCACGGCTTTGGAATGTGGCCGTGCCCCACTTTCTGCACATGTTCCTCGTGCAGCAACCGATGTCTCCAATACGGCTTACCTGTATCCAGTGGTGTGATAACTCGGAAACGTTTGTGCTCAGGTGACATTAAGCTAAATCCAGGCCCAGTAACATTGGAGAAAGAACAAGAAACTATCCTGAAGGATATACGTGATGTCAAAACAGACCTAACCAGTCTGACTACTGCCCTTGGAACCGACGTGCAAACGCTAAAGTGTGACCAGATGGAAACGACGCTAAGTGAGTGAGTGAGTTTAGTTTTACGCCGCACTCAGTTGCTATATGGCGGCGGTCTGTAAATAATCGAGTCTGGAACAGACAATCCAGTGATCAACAGCATCAGCATCGATCTGCGCAATTGGGAACCCATGACATGTGTCAACCAAGCCAGCGAGCCTGACCACACAAGACCGCCTCCGTGGTGTAGTGGTTAGAGCGTCCGCCCGTTAGAGCGGAAGGTCGCGGGTTCGATCCCCGACCGGGTCATACCAAAAGACGTTAAAATATGGTACTTGTTGGTCCCCTGCCTGGCGCTCGGCATTATTGGGTACAACAAGGACTGGTCGGCTCGGAGTCAGTATACTGTGTCTGAGTGGGGTATTCATGCTTCACTGCGGCATGGTATCTCAGTGAGCTAGCACTATAAAACCAGCTTAAGTCTGGGCTAGTACAAGCAGCCGCACATACACATACACACCCATGCACGTCGTCATATAAGCGAAATATTCTCAAGCACGACGTTAAACCCAATTTCACCTCACCTCACCTGACCACACAATCCCGTTAGTCGCCTCTGACGACAAGCATGGGCTACTGAAGGCTCATTCTAACCCGGAACTTCACGGGTCGAAACGACGATAAGCGGCATACAGAAGGAAGTTAAGTTAAACAGAGAGTAGCAGCATCATGTACAATGAGAAAGTTGACTTTATGCAGACAAAGATTTCAAATTTCGATGATGAAATTGACCGTTTCGAAGCCTTTAGCCGACGTGACAACGTGATCCTATTTGGTGTACCCGAACGCAGTGATGAGGATCATGTGATGTGCAAACAGAAGGTGGTCACCGCGATGAGTGAATTTGTCAAGATAAGTGGCAACCATCGGAGCTTAGTCGTGCTCATCGACTCAGGGTTAAACGTCCAGGTTCCGATCGACCACGCTCACTGATCGCTAAGTTCATGGACACGGACGACAAAACTGACCCCCCCTGAACCTCTTCCTGGATCCGCCTCTGATGGCAACATCACTAAGTCTGTCAATGAGGGCGTACATTTGCGCTTTCTATCATGGAATGTAACGGACTCATAGGTAAATATCAAGACTTTACTAACTATATACGATCATTAGACATTGTGTGCCTGAAAGAAACCATCCTTAGTACAATACCACAGCATTGGTTTACAGACTTGTTTTGCACCTGCTGTTAAACTGGCAAAATATGGTGGCTTATGAGGTGGTGTATGTGTATGTAAAAAGAAAAAGAATCACGACGGGTGTGTGATAACTTTATTTGTATAAAGCTTTGCAAACATGAAATAATTCATAAAGGCAAACATGGTGTACCACTATAGCCTGAATTTTAATGCGACTGTTTGCTGACGACGTGATATTAGTCTCGGACTCAGTGGTAGGTTTACAGAACCATTTGGACATTTTGGAGAACTACTCGAAAGAAGTACTTGATAAGTCAAATATTGTTGTATTCAGAAGGGGTGGACAACTCGCTAATGGCGAAAAATGGTCTTATAATGGCATTTCCGAATACAAATATCTTGGAGTACTTTTTAATCATACATTGAATATGGGTACAACTGCCTTATCAGCAAAAGCAAGAAAAGCTCTAGTGTATTTGCTTTCATTACTCTATCCATTAGCGCCAATAACACCAAAGATGTTTTTCAAACCTTTCAATGTACAGATGCTTTTGTATGGGGCAGAGCTATGGGGTTTTCAGACCGATTGATAAAATACATCTATTGGCATGTACGAATTTCCTTAATGTTAACATTTAATTTACAACAGCAAACTAAATGGTATATGGAGAATGCGGAAGATACCCACTATATATAAACTCTCATCTTCGTTGCATGAAATGATGGTTCAAATACTCAGAAAATCCCAGAAAATCTTATAACATGCTGCTTAATTTAGATAATCTTGGCTATGTAGCATGGGCATCACATGTTAGATATCTGTTATTTTCGTATGGATTTGGACGTGTGGATTTTCCAGGGTGTTGGTAACGAGTGGCTGTTTGTGAACGAATTTCGTCAAAGAGACGTTGATATGTTTCGTCAGAACTGGATGAATACCCTTAGTTCTAGATTTGATGTATATAGATCCTTTAAAACAATGTCGAACCTGAGAGATACCGATCAAACATTACAATCAAGAAGTACAGTTATTAGATTTAGACTTGGTTTGACAGATATAATGATCAATACTGGCCGTAAACAGTCACTGGCCAAACATAAGATTCTGCCCTGTCTGTATGGCGGATATCGAAGCCGAATATCATGTTATTTAAATGTGATGCTTGTGCCGATTTACGAAATAGACTACTGCACGAGGTCTCATTACATACGAATTATACGAAACGAGTGTCCTTCCCATGGTATCTGACCGAGCGAAAGCCACAGGAAGGACACTCGTTTCGTATAATTCGTACGCAATGAGACCGAGTGTAGTATTTTATTTATTACCCACGTCTTACATGCATTAAATTGACAAAATAGCGTATTTTTGTTGTATTTTTATGGTTTCAAACCAAAACCGGTTTCACAAAGACGTTGCGGAAGAGTTTTGTACTTTATTACCGGGGAAAATATCGGGGTTCATATTCTTCATACGATGCCCTAGGGCAAAATATCACTTCGTCATGGTGACGTCATGAACAATGCTATGATGTCACGTCTCTTCTGTGACGTTGCGTTCTACATGCAGCGACGGCGGGTAGCCAGTCTATGTTTGAACGCAGATTTGGGTTTATTTTCAACTTGACGACTTCGGTAATAAACAGAATATTATATTCGTGTCCATATCATACTATGTTTACGACACTCGTGCATAAATATCGGTACTTTCGCTCAGGAAATACCAACATTTAGGCACTCGTGTCGTAAACATAGTATGACATGGGCACTCATATAATATCCTCTATGTAGTACACACTGTAATGACGTCACTACCTTGGTAACCGACGTCACGATGCAGGTCAGTTGTCATCGCCTCGTACAGACTCCTACAGCCAACTACTCCGTGGTACCCCGTTTCTTGGTTTGCAGTTGCTTCACTCGGTAACGTCACTGGTGGAAAAATTGCGTTTATGTTTTTTCGACAGATAAGCCTAGATATAATGTCTCAGTTCGACTCACAATTAAACAGCGACACGGCAACGTTCGCAATGTTTTCATTCCCACAATACATAAGTTGTAGAATGAATGAATTCACGAGTATGTTATGAATGAAAAAATAGTTATGTCAGAACGTGACCTAATTGAGAGGTCATCGGTTATCCAATCAAATCGTTAGAATCTCAGGCCAAGTCGTTAGGACACAGGTCAACGCGATACGACACTCGTGTTACGTACGAGATTAGTATGCAACTACCCATACGTTGACCACGTGGGTAATAAAGGAGTATATTCAACAGAAATATTTTGGTCACCCAACAAAGGAAACATCAGAAGACGAATCTGTCCATGTAAAATTAGCCCTGTTTTTAACCAGGGAGACTATATAGCGTTGTAGATTATCCCTGTTTTAACACATTCGTTGTGGTTAAGGAAGAGTCTGATTTCTCCTGTTAACTAATTTCACAATGTTATGATGCTTTCCACTATTTGCACTGTCTACACTTTGCCTGTCATTACATGTATAACACTATGTATAGGGACCTGAGGCCTCATGTACAATAAACCATCTTGATCTTGAGTCAGACCCAAATATAACAAGTTCAGCAGAGAGCTTCAGATTGAATGTATGGTCACAATTATGTGTCAACCATCCATGGAAGTTATTCCAAAATATATCCACTAATGGACACTGCCAAAACAAGTGAATGAAAGTTTTTTCACACGAAGAACAGAAAGTGCAGAGATTATTGCCTCTTTGTTATATTTCATAGAGGAAGGGGTTGGTGGAAAGAATTCTATGCAACTATCTGTACTGGAACCACCTGAATTTTGTTTCTTCTGTGGCCTGAAGGGTTTTTTCATAGATTTTGGCCCATTCAACATCCAAAACAATCTGGTTTTGCCATTTATGCTGAGACTGGACTGGAACTTGTTGTGTCAATATAACATAGTAATATATTCTGGATCCTCTTGTCGCAGACAGAAGCTTGCGACACACAGGTGCCATGCTAAGGGGGACTGATGTAGATTCTTTTTCAATACATAGATTGTTTTATAACAATTCAATGCACTCAACATACCATAGTATTTCAGATAGGTTGTAGAAATAAAGAATGTTTCTATAAAGTCTTTGTAAGACATGAACAAACCATCAGAATGAACAATATCACAGAAACACCTGATCAAACCGTTTTTTGTGAAGAAAGGACTTTATATTTATCGTGATATTTGAGTTAAGGAATATAGGTTCAGAAAGGAAATCCTGAGAGGATTCTACAGAAATATTGTTTGCTTCCAAACTCATTGAAGTATTGGAGACACTTTTTCCAAAATACATTTCCAACTTTCTGTGACAATGTTTTAATGAAATCAGTACCCAAATTCGAAAAATCTTCTGTTTTTCACCAGCTTGTTTCAAACATGCTCCTCCTGCATGAATGAGAGTCTTCTAATCCACAGAAGTTTGATCACTTTGACATAGGCAGGTATGTTTATCATTCCTAACCCCCCTTCTTTAATGGGTTTACACACAAGGACCCTCTTTATTCTATCTGGTTTGTTATTCCACAAAACTGAAAACTGAAAAGAATATCAAGAAAAATTCAGATGGGTTGGGCAAAGTAAGCAAGAGATAATTCAGTTTGGAGATGAGCAGAGATTTAATAATGGCAATTTTCCCAAGAGGGGTGATGAGTCTTTTTATCCATTTTGAGATGATCTCTTTGAACGTCTTTAATCTGCAAGAGTGAGTGAGTGAGTTTAGTTTTACGCCACACTCAGCAATATCCCAGCTATATGGCGGCGGTCTGTAAATAATCGAGTCTGGACCAGACAATCCAGTGATCAACAGCATCAGCATCGATCTGCGCTATTGGGAACCGATGACATGTGTCAACCAAGTCAGCGAGCATGACCACCCGATTCAGCTAGTCGCCTCTTACGACAAGCATAGTCGCCTTTTGTGGCAAGCATGGGTTGCTGAAGACCTATTCTACCCCGCATCTTCGAGGGTCTTAATCTACAAGAAACTTCTTATAGTTTAAATTGGGCATCGTGCCCAAGTCGGTACTTAAGGTAACACCCAGAAACTTAAAAGTTGGGTGATTCGATTTAAACTTATAGTGAGGTGGAAACCTGACAGCTCTTTCACTCACTGAGCCGATGCACACAATCTCTGATTTGTTGTAATTTATATTAGACCAGACATACAAATAAACTTCTCAAGTATAGCAACAGTATTTTCAAGAGATTGGGTTGATCCATCAAGGAGGAAGGAGGTGTCATCAGCAAACTGGGAAATCTTGTGTTACAAATTGTAATCCCTTTAATATTTTTACTATGTCGGATCATGCCATGATTACACAATGCCATTTAGAAAGGGGTCACATTTAACATGTTATATTTGGGATTACACTTTCCTCGTAAATTACAGATTCTAGTACTTTTGGGGTTGAGTCCCATCCGGGATTCGAACCCACACCTTCAGAGTCAGCCACCGAGACTTCCACAAAAATGGAAGTCAGACAACTGGTAGTCTTGACTAAAAACTTTGCGTACCCCTCTGATAAGTGTAAATTGGCACAGCTCCCACGGCCGAAAACTATTACACATTGTCATTTAGAAAGTGGTCAAATGTAACATGTTATATTTGGGATTACACTTTCTTCGTAAAGTACAGATTCTAGTACTTTTGGAGTTGAGTCACATCCGTGATACATTATGGTCGGATCTAGCCTGCTAGAATTTCTGCACACACAATAAAATGTAAGGTGATAAAGGAATACCTTGCCTGCATCCATTTTGGATTTTGAAGGACGAGGACACTTTACCTTTTATCAAGACCGATGACATGATTTGATTACAGAAAACAGAAAACCACCTGATCATATCAGGTCCAAATCTAAAAAGTTTGGTGGATAAAACACCATGGTATGGAGTCAAAGTCAAAGTCAAAGTCAGTTAGAAAAAGCATACCCTTCCTGTTCGTCTTTTCATAATGGTACATAACATCACATAATAATCTTATGTTGTCCCCAATATATCTATTGGCCATGAAGCCTGTTTGATCCTCAGAAATGAGTCAGGGCAAAACTTTCGTAAATCTCTCTGTGATACAATCGGAAGCTACTCAGCTGAGTAACATTTAATAAAGATCTTGGTTTCCAATTAGAGATTTTTTTGCCCTAACCTTCTTTGGGATACATGTAATACTTTCATGTTTCTGGGTTACTGATCAAGCTTCATTGATCTTAGCAAGAAATAACTTAGGTCCTTCCAAAAGAACTTGTAAAACTCTCAACTGAAACCATCTGACCCCGTTCTTTTGTTATTTTTCATCTTCATCATGGCCTTTGCCAATTCTTAAATAGGTTATTAACCTGAAGGGCAATAGCAGTATCCAGTTTTGGGAGCTCAGTTAATCCGGCATATCACCCATATAATTTTCACCAAGGCTATTATCTCTTGAAGTATAAAGACTATCACAAAAGGACCTCACTTCCTGCAAAATGTCATCATGATCAGACACTATCAAACCATTACTATTTTCCAAGGAAGGCATAATTTTACTAATGTAATTTCAAACAGAGGCAATTTTGAAGAAACTCACTTATCTAAGGTGAAACCACATGTGTCATGTATGGATTGTTGTTCAGCAGGACAGTAGTCCTAGAAACTCTAGCTGGCAGACACGGTCACCCACCCAAGGAATTCCCATGCCCAACATTGCTTAACTTCATCTGATTTGTGATCTCTGCTTTCGGCAAAAGATTACACACCACCACAGTGTATTTCAGGATTTCACTGAGGTGACCAAGGCCCTTTTTTCTTTTCCTGACAACATAATTTAGAGCCACATCTTTTCAAAAAGAAACATGGGAGTGTATAAAGGTGTTAATGCTGAATTGCAATTTGACATCAGCTGTATTCAGAACAAAAAGACCAGTGAACAAAAACATTGTGACTCTATTTATTGACATGACTGACAAGTTGACTAGTGGAGAAATCCTCATCATTGGAGAGGACAGTGGAATGCATGGCTGGTGAGTTAAACTCCTCCTTTAACAGAGACACAGGACAAACAGTCTGACATGAAATAAATTGCAAAACATAAAAGATAAAGACTGAGCATTACTGAGTAAAGGATTTCATTCAAGAACCATATTCAAGATAAAAGGTAAATGCATATCAACAGGATACTGTCACCTCAACAGGGTGGTGTTGTGTCTTTCTCTTCAGTCGTGATCAGTGTATTGTAGACACTCTTTTTTTCTAGTCTTTCTATTTTGTCTCACATAAAATAATGAAAATCAAAATGGAGTAGAAATGTATTCATCAAACAAAGAGAGCAATTTCCTGGAATGTTATGAACTGCAATACAACATCTTGTATGCAAACAATGATTGTCTTAAAATCTTAAATATAAACACATAAATATTCTTTAGCAAAACAAATTCCTAATTTGATTTGAACTAAGAAACATTACAACAGGAGTTCTTATCTCAGCATTTTTATGTTAGCATTCGAACTAAGAATATTTTGAAAAGAGTTTGTCTTGGGATGAACATATTTTTTGTACATAGAACTGCCCAAAATTACATAGTTATCTAATACATGTATTTGGAAATACTAATGAAAGCAAATGTCTTCTACTACCTGGCAACACAGTTACACAGACTGGTGCATTCGGATATAGTTTATAGTTTATAGATTCTATTTTCAGTCCATTCTGATAATCCTATTTTTGATTTCCAGTAAAAACCTCTTTCAAGGGTTCCAGACAATCCTGTAGAGATGGTTACATTCAAACCAAGCTTGTACAGGCATGGTTATTTTGACAAATAATCCGCATAAAAACTAACAACCAAAAATAGATATTAACAACCAAATAAAAACAAACAAAATAATCTCAATAACATAAAATAAATTCTCTTGCTGTCAAGCCTCTTCAACACAAGGCTTAAAAATGAACTGACAGTAATACATATAAGATGTGTGGTAAATTTGTTATCTCCTGATTACAATTATGAATAATCACAATGTATCATGACAAGATCAGGAGTATTCCAAAAGTCACAGAAAACCTTGTTTTTTGGCATGCTATAAACACATATATATATCACCTTGAAAATATAGAACAACTCTTTCTCTGTGTAATATTTCATAATATTGCTTATTTTCTAGCCCCCCACCACATTCCATCTTACCCTACATGAATGAAGCACCTACACAAATATAGTATCTAGTACTCAAGTATCCTGTTAGTCACAAACTGAATATCACAGAAACAAAATGAGATAATATTGCACACCTTCCCACATCATATGCCATGCTAGTCTAAGTCAATAAATTGATCTTAATACAGGAATACTGTTACATGTTGTAATTTGTTTCAAACACCACAACACAATTAATAATGAAACACTTGAACATACCTGGCCAAAAACCTAGCAAGGGCAGCAGTATCTATTTAACTGTACGTGAACACTACAATCTTATTATGAGGCCTAAAAACGTCATGCAGATATGTTATATTTTATTAGTCCTGTAGATTCATATCAGTATGTAGCTGCAGCTCAACTGACTGACTGACTGAGTTTGGTTTTACGCCGCATTTAGCAATATTCCAGCAATATCACGGCGGGGGACACCAGAAATGGGCTTCACTCATTGTACCCATGTGGGGATTCGAACCCCGGGTCTTCGGCGTGACGAGCCAACGCTTTAACCACTAGACTACCCCACCGCTCAAAGTATATACTGGTCAGTATTATTTTATTTAAAACAAAATCCTGTAATGATAATAATGCACTAGATTCATTCTCAACCTTGCTAAATTCATGGCCAGTAGCAGTATATTGTTGAATATTCAATATGTGTATTTTTGGATTTATACCATGTATTCTGAAAAAATCATAACATGAACAAACACACAAATATCTACAGAATAATTCTACATTAACATCCCCCCCCGTCATCGATAAGATCAATAAGAGGTATTTTTCAGAACAAGAAGAGAACTCTCTCACATCAACTATCAGTATGGACTAACATTGATCAACATGTTGAACAAGTCGGGTTTACATTTGCTGCCCTTAATATATATAT
The DNA here is from genome assembly GCF_003918875.1 of Haliotis rubra. Classification (NCBI taxonomy): domain Eukaryota; kingdom Metazoa; phylum Mollusca; class Gastropoda; order Lepetellida; family Haliotidae; genus Haliotis; species Haliotis rubra. Next base: position 2,242,399 of record NW_025764948.1, on the reverse strand, counting down.
CTACATTATATACACAAAATAATACATGTAGTTATGTATCACCACATGACTGAACCAATCACATCCTGTGACTCCCGACAACTCCCTTCTCTACATCCAAAAATCTCACATCTTAACACACTGTCAACCAATCAGAAAATAATCAGCTTTGATAGTGAAGCCAATTTCTTTTTTTGGTCATGAATACTCTTGGTCAAGAACATACTCAACAAAATATAGGCTGGTATCATGAGCAAGATGTCCTCTTAGTCTGTATCAATGGACCATAGTCTTCTTCACCATAGCTACCAGTTCAGGATTGGACTATTTAAGGAAGGATGAGAAATATTTTTTTGTGGATTACCATAACACTTTTACTGTTGCAGACATTCAAATCAAAATCATTTTCAGCCTGCAGTATTTCACTCACATAAAAGGATGTCCATCTTTTGCTGCATCAATCAACCCTGGATATGTTGACGATCTATGAGCAATAATTCCATACAACACATGCTTAATTCTGGGTGTACTTTCCTCTTTGTCAGAAGGTTGTGGATCCCAGCATCTCTGAGCAGAAAGTTACCGTAACCATAGAAACATACAACAGGTGACAAGAACTTCAACTTCATTGCTTAAATTTCATAAACAATCATCTATTGTCTCAGTAACAAAATAATCTCATCTCTTGTAAGTCACATTACACTTACTGACGACTTGATCATTCACGTCAGCAGCATTTAAAATTCCCGCCCGCCCACCTGCCCAACCGTCCGGAACGGTCTATTTTCATCTCAGATGGTCTAATTTCAAACGTAGCCTGTCCGCTGGTCTGGTTACCAGGCTGGCTGTCTGGCTTGAAGTTTTGGGAGTTTTAAACACTGCTTGAACATGCTTTTCTTTAATATTCACTTGTAATCCTACTCTCAGTGAAACACTGTGAAATGTAAATACTTACACAATTTGTAAATGATTAAACAACCTGAACAACCACTTTGGCATTGGTTACAACCATGATATAAAGTCTGCATCAATCCCTGCCATATGTAACAAGAGCCTTGGCTTAAATTCCCTGTCTAAACTACAGGCATTGCAGTTCTGTCTACATATAACTTAAAGCACTGCAAACACATCAGGTACTGTAAAAAGATACTAACACCAGACACACAATCACTAATGGAGACATCAACAGATGTCAAAATGATGTGGAGGATATTTTGGAAGAACAATATTCTAACAGTGATATAGTATTTGGAATCGGTCTTTTTTGTCCATGCTCCATCAAGTCTGTCAAACCCACAATACTGTTCCACGTACATCAAGCCAACACATATACCGGTTGCTCTATCTTAACTCCATGTATATACCCTTTAAAAATATAACTGGGTCAATGTGTGATGACTGTTATAGCTACCCTGTAGGTATGTGCATCAGTAATACAATCAGAACAGCTCCGGTAATACTACACCTGTAACCATAATTGATGGTGGATTATGAAATTAATATCATGATAAAGGATGAAGAGAGTGAGGAAGATTCAGCTGAACAGCCCAATGTCTTAATGCCTACAGAACTTGTTCAATACCTGTTACAGCCATCCCTGAAACATGCTTATAGCGGGGTGTAAGAAAATGCCCACCTCTTAATGAATGCATAGAAGATGCCTGTAGTGTGAGAACAACTAAGGCATTTTGAACACCAAAGAGAGAAGACGTTACCATCAATCATTACTGAAACCTAGTGTAACACTACTGTCGTATGTGTGTTGTTAGTACTGTGTTTGCTCTGTGTATCCAGACTATAACGAGCAGGTGTCCTCAGTGTGTGGGGGTAACTGGTGTGCTGGGCTGACTTTGATAGAGACATTCCTCTCCCTCCCGGTGCCCCACACACTCCACAGTGGGCACGTGACCACTGTCCCACATCCCGGGGCTACAGCGAGAACACAGACCAAACAGGCTGCACGGGATCTTCCTCATCTTCCGATACTGGTGCAGTAAACCACGGGCCTAGTGGAAGAAACACAAGGCATTAGAACTATTTTCGACTATATTGCACACAGGACATGAAGAACTCTGCTGCAATTGACACTCAAATGGCCAACCAAACTGATTTGTCTTGATATGATACCACACAATCAGTCCCTGATACCATAGTCACAGAGTGGTCAGTCCCCATGTGGTATTATTGAACATGTTAATCAAAAACAAACTACTTTCATTATGTACAGTAATCATTGTCTCAATGTTTCAATTTCAGCGACAGCCCAACTGGATCATTTGCCTTACCACACTATTGTGGCACTGTGCAATGTTGTGGGTGCTGATCCTCACTATCAGCCCTGATGCAGTCAATGGTTACCCTTTTGAACAACAGTATATCAATCTGTTGACATAACATCTTTGATTAATGATTTCTCCATCAGTAACCTTACCTTCCTGAGGACAAGATCTCCATTCATGTGCATAGCAAGGCTGCTGAAGTGGAGGAGGATCTCATCAGCAGGCAGGTTCTGTTCTATAACATCATCCCCGTATATGGACACGATGGCCACACAGAGGAACAGGTGGAAGTAGTCAGTCTGGTAGTGGGACCAGCAAGCCTCCCAGATACTCAGAGCATCACACTCAGGGAACTCACGCTTGAAGCACAGCAAGATCCACCTACAAATGAACAAAGTGGATAAACATATTGTAATGATTAAAACAGATGGTTTACTGCTCTTTAACATGTTAAACAGATATGATATTAGTTTATCTATTTTTATTTAAATCATTTGGAAAGAAATAAGTATAATTTTTAGTTTGTTACTATCATTAAACTTGTAACTGCTTCTGAATTTATCACTGTATTTCAGAATAAAGTTTATGATCGCTGGCTTCGTTGACACGTCATCGGTCTCCAATTACGCAGATCGATGCTCATGCTGTTGATCACTGGATTGTCTACTCGATTATTTACAGACCGCCGCCATATAGCTGGAATATTGCTGAGTGCGGGGTAAAACTTAACTCACTCACTCACTGACACCAACCTATGACAAAACAGCAGCTCCATGGCATCACTCCCCAACTTCACCAGGTGAGCAAAGAACTTGAACTCCATCAAACGTAGCAGCTCACGGAAGTAGTTCTGGAAGCGAATGAATATGAGTACTCATTTGACAAAAAAAAACAATGTGCACATTTCTTCCTGTTGATCAAATACTGCCTTTTATTTGAATTTTATCCCATAATGAACAAACACGACAAGAGTGTTTTCAATGCTAACAAACACATATTTTGATTCCTATTGAATTGTTTCCTATTTCCCTTTAATTTTCTTACAAATCCATGTTACATCAAACCATAACATTTATGGCAGTTACCATTAACTGAAGTGAGGTTAAAATTCTTGCAGTAATCAAAACTGTTTCATACATGGCAGTCAAATAATTGATAATCGATTGACTCCGATATGTAACTGTTATCTACCAGCAAACAAATGAATTACAGTTTAATTATATTATACCTTTTAAGTTTGATGATTATTTAAACGAGGTTCACATGCCTGTCATACTAATGATTGTTACTGTCAAGGGGCACACAAAAAGGCTATTGATAATTGCAGAAACATTGTCACAATGATGTTTCTGTCTTGGTACTAAATAATTGTGGCAGACAACTAGGTACAGGTTGCAAGACTAATGCCACAGGGAAATGAACCAGCTGGAATATCAGAATGAACTACTGCCATTTTACAGAGATGAGTCACACATCCTACCAGCTGCTTATCCATATCGCTGTCTCGGGGAGAACTGACAAAGATGGTCCTCTGCATGAGTCCGACAAAGCACCAGTATGCATCAACCTCGTTCTGCACCTCAGCCAACACTGGCGCCAACAGGTCTGACATGCCCTGAGTGTAGCCCATCCAGGGATTGGCCACAGCGTAGTTCAGGAGGATGTTCCTGGAGACAATAAGGAGAGAGTCAGTGAATCGGGTGTTATAGCAATAGCAAAAAAATACAATGTGTCTTTGGGAAACTACAACTAAAGAAATAGGTAAGGTTTGTGTTTCCTAAGAAACAAACAAATCCCATAAAACAAGGGCTTGATTAGCCATCCAATAGTTGTTCCCTTAGTGTTCATCTAGACTCTGTACATACTCATGACTCAGATGAAACACTATTACACCAAACCCCATTCTAGTCAGCTCTTACAACAATTGTGGGGAAATAGGATGGCGAACAACATTCACCACTGTTACCAATAAACATGTTGAAAGTAGAATCTGTGATTTGACCTATGAGTGACTTAATGATCAGGCCCCGATTTCTCGAAACAAACTTAAGTTTCTACTCAAATTTCAAATTTCTGGGAAATGCATTGTCTCAAAATTGAGTGAAAACTCAGACTTCAGTTTGTTTCGTGAAATTGGGGCCTGACCTAATGTTTGACAGTCTGGCAGACACAATATACAGATAACACTCAGGCCACAACAGTTGAACACCACAAGATTAATATGTTGAAGTGAGTGAGTGAGTTTAGTTTTACGCCGCACTCAGCAATATTCCAGCTATATGGCGGCGGTCTGTAAATATTCGAGTCTGGACCAGACAATCCAGTGATCAACAGCATGAGCATCGATCTGTACATTTGGGAACCAATGACATGTGTCAACCGAGCCAGCGAGCCTGACCACCCGATCCCATTAGTCGTCTCTTATGACAAGCATGGGTTACTGAAGGCCAATTCTAACCCGGACCGTCACAGGTAATATGTTGAAGAGATTTAAAAGAAACAAAAACGAGCTTTACATTATCATGATTAAATAAGTTCATATCATAAAGCAAGACTATTTGTTATTGTTACATAAAACCATCAGTCTGCTGAACTACAAGTATTTCATGCATATACTGACTTGAGCACTTCAATGTTGGGGTTGTCATCCCCGCGGAAGTAAGGGTGGCTTCGGTCTGTTCGCACCACATCCTTCTCCACAGTGCATTGGATTGTCCTCCAGAACTGCTGCTGTTCCTCGAATGTCATCGACTCTCTGTAAATATATACACGGATTGACATGCATCAACTGGTTTCTCAACAACCTCTCCTCCACATGTTCTACATTATAGTCAACAAACCCACATTATGGGGTCATCAAAATTCAGGCCTCAAAGGTTCAAATGGCAACATGGATGTTTGTAGTGAGACAATTAATCCTCTGCTTTTGAGTACAATGACAACCTAAACAAATTGCAGTTGTTTCCAAACATTTAAGATCTAAAATTTGCAGTCATTGTAACAGCCAACCAAAGTGTAGCCAGTGTGTGCACCAAAATTCAAAGTGGGAGAGGGGCGGTGGGGTAGCGTAGTGGTTAAAGTGTTGGCTTGTCACGCCGAAGATCCGGGTTCGAATCCCCACATGGGTACATTGTGTGAAGCCCATTTCTGGTGTCCCCAGCCGTGATGTTGCTGGAAGATTGCTAAAGGCGACGTAAAACCAAACTCAGTCAGTCAGTCAGTCAAAGTGGGAGAACTCAGATTCTTGTAATGCACATAACTTGTAATGTATATAATACACAGGATTACACTTACACACAGTGAAGTACAGATTTGAGTACTTTTTTATTTATTCCACCCGGGATTATTCAATCCCTACACTCCCAGATCGCCAGCAAACAAAGTCAGCGATCTAATACACTCAGCCACCAATTTTCCAAAAACTGAAGTCTGTCAAGTGGTAGTCAAGATTACATACTGTGTGTATCCCCCTGAGAAGTGAAACTAGAATGGCTCCCATGGCCAAGCTATGAATACAGATTGTCTTTTAGTGAGAAAGTTTAATGCACTTTCATGCACAAAACTTGCTGAATATTGTTTCAAAAAGATTCCTCAGGCTTATTTGTTCCATCCATATAACAGATGTAGGTCTGTATACAACTCTAAACCAGACAATCCAGAAGCTGACATTATGAGCTTTGATTTACGTAATTGGAACTCGAAGACATGCATTAACCAGGTTTATGTGTCTGACCACCCAATCTTGTAGGTTGCCTCTCACGACAAGTATGGATTGCTGAAGACCAATTGAAACACAGATTAATGCCTCAAGTAACACTGGCGCAGATGTCCTTGATGGAAATACATGAACAAAATCTGTCAATATGACAACTTTTCAACTATGACCAAAGGTAGGTAATATTCTGAGCCACCAAATTACTTCCCTTTAATGAGTAACCAGTTCAAAAGGGAATGGACATTCAACATTGAACATTTTGATTAAAAAACATACAAAAGCAACTCACCTCATTTTTCTAATATTTTGATACTCAATGAATTTGTCATTGCGGATTTGTTCCCGTTCATCGAAACTTGAGTCATAGGGGAAGTAGTGGAGGAGATAAGGCCAGGACTCGTGACGTAACAGCGGATCAAGGCCACCAAAAAATATAGCCTAGAAAATAAAACAAATATAAATGTTAATAGGGACTAAGTGGGCTAAAGATAACAGCCTGGATTATCTAAGTCCAAAAAAATGTTCCAATGACAGCTATAATTCAAGAGTCCCAACCAAGAGGAAATACAAATAATGCTGATCCTATGTCAAACATGTGTCAGTTCAGGCTTTCTAAAGTTAACACCATGATATAACTTAAATACTCTTCATCACAGCAGAACAACTCAAACTGACGTCAATTTTGCTTCTCTTCTGCAACACCTCCTCTAAGATGATCTCTATAATCTAAATTCTTTTCCAAAAGAACATGGGATACTAACCTTCCTCAGCTGATAGTCATCCTCAATGATGCCTTCCCTGTTCATGTGCACCCTCCAGATCTCCTCAGTGACTGTGGCATACACACCCTCTTCAGGGTGGCACTGGTCGTCAGTGATCTGGGGCTTCACAATGAGGAACTGGCGGTAAGGGGTCTCACCTTCCTTCACCTGTAGGGTTCAGACACACAGTCAAAAGTTGTTGAACAATAACACTCACTGTTACATCGATACTAAATGATGTGAACCAGTGTCGCACATTCATTGTCATGCCCCAGTTTCCTTGACCTTGACAACTGTACTGATAACATCATTACCTTAAAGTTTAAAGGACAAGAAATTTTACATATTTTGCCCAAAACAAATGCTTACATTTTGTAATATATAAAATATAAAATCACACAGAGAGGTGATACAACATCTGCCTGAAAAGTTCATGTACATCTTTAAAACTGTGACAAACAATAAGCAGCAATGGTGAATACACTGTTACAAACACAGCCACAACATACAGTAGCTGGACTTCTCTTTGTATTTACTTTTCGTTTTGATACCTTGTCCTTAGCCTTGGCAAACAAGCTCCAGTCCTCGAAGATCTCAGCCAGCTTATCCAAGCCTCCGTTATGGAAGTGGAGGATCTTGTACTGGCTCTCCCTGCTGGCTATGACCACTTGGCCCCGGGTACACTCCTTGTCACTGTAGAACAGCCGCAGAGACCGCATCTGACCTGTACACAACAACTGACCATAGTACCACACACAACAGACAAATCTTAGTGCAGGGGATAGCCCAAAGTGATGAAGGGCTTAAATGTCTACCAAGTTTATCCAAGAGCAAACCTTGGATTCTTAGTAATTTCTTACCCATGAGTGAGTGAATGAGTATGTCTTTAAGGCTGCTTACAACAGAGTTCCAGTCATATCTTACCATGGAAGGAAAACCAGAATAGAAGTGATATAGGTCTCCGATATTTACCAATTTGAAGAACCCACAAACACAGGAATAGGGCTGCCAAACCTGGGCAAACCCCAGTCTCTAGCATACATAAGCAATTGTTTAATGAAGCAAGTTGCACAGCATATTGTGCTCCCTTTGACATCTGTGTCACATACTGTGGCACAGATTTGCTACAGTGCAACACACAGTAAAGTAGAATCAGTAACATCTTGAATGTTCCTAAGACAAGGATGCTGTCCCACAATGAGCCAAGCCATTTCAACTAATTGTTACAAAGCAGTACAAATTCTTTGATCATGTATTGCCTGAAACATCTTGCTATTATCATATATCAAGTTAAAGTATATTACCTTGTCTCATTGCTACAAAAACAGGTTGTTTTCAAACGTACACTGGTTATTCATAAGTCTAAGCAAACAAAAACTTGGCGACTACCTGTATTAATGGTAAATGTCTTTAAGTTTACCACAGATGGATCATGTCCATATATTTGGAAAAATTCAAAAGAATTTTCATGTGATGGTCTGCTAATGGAGAAGAAAAAAAATCCGTTACAATCACATACATTTGCAATGAGAGATGACTCCATAGTACAAAGAATGATGTATAACTTGCATCCACTTTGACATAATCAACATTACTTGCCATAAAAAGAGTAATGAATGTTCTTGTTTGCTCTGTAATTACTTATTACTGACAATAGGACATATCCCTGCTCATACAGGTAATATATAGTCCATAAATTTGAGCTGCATAGAGCATCCCCAGTAGTAGTTACATTTACTGTCTACACCACAATATATGAATAGAGATCTATACTTACCTAAATCAACTGAGAAGACTCCACAGATTTGTTCTTTGGCTGATTTCTTTTCTTTCCGATTACTAGCATACACCACTGAGTTTTCTGGGAAGGTGAGATTGTGGGACACACTGGCAGAGGAGCTGGAAGAAGAGTACTCCTTACCAGGTGAGTTGGGGGCGGAGTCATCAGACGTGTACGGACTTGGAGGTCGTGAATCAGGCCCAGAAGTCGTTGTGGAAGAGGAAGATGTGTTCCGACACCGTGTAACAGAAATATCAGGAGTAAGCATCGGGGTATTTGGTGGGGGGTGAGTAAACCCACTCAAATCAAGTTCGTTGGGAATTTTACTCACAGTGGGCATAACCTGTAGGATTTCTTTAGGGGGGGTATTCTTTTGATGGATATTCACCAGATTTTAAACCATTTTGTGATTCAAGGTCCTTTTTCAGTTCAGACAGCATAGTTTCATAATGGGCCCCTGAAGGGGAAGGATGGGTGGAATCTGAACTAAGACTGGCAGAATCCACATCAGTGGAAGGGGAGCTGCTAGTGTCAAACTTGCTCTCATTCTTGTTGAGATTCCTCTCCGAAAGATCAGTATTCTTATCAACAAATGCATCATCACCAACTTCTTCTGTAACAACAACCAACTTATCCCCATCCATTTCAATACTGACAGATTTATTGGAGTCTGTTCTCTCTCTGGCTTTTGTATGAAGTTTATTTCGTTTCAACATGGCTGCCAGTTGTTCTTCTGATGTAAGTCCATCACTATCAGGAGAAGAGATTTCCTCCTCCTTCACAGTGGTATTCATGAGATTTCTTTGTTCCATATTACTCTTTCCTTTTTCGGTATGCAGATCATTAACATTAATTCCAACCTTGTTTGGTTTTGTTCCAATTGGCAGTGACTTCTCATTATTCTGCACGTAACCCTGACTTGTCATAATCTCTTCTGGTCCAATGCCTGAATCTGTTTGCGATTTGTTGCTTGTGCTGAGACGATGACCATCCCGTGTGAACTCCTCACTTGGGTTCCAGCTCTCAACACTGTCATCTCGAGATCCAACCGATATCTCAGAGCTCAAACTTGTGTTGTCTGTACTGTGCTTCTTTCTACGAGGTAGGGACCGCTCAAGACGCTCGAAAATGTCTGATCCTCCCAGAATGCCTGAGTCACACTGCGACTCACTGGGAGATGGGGTGAGCTGGGAACCATGGTCAAGTTTGGCAAACTCTTGCTTGGGTGTTCGTCTTGGACTGGCACGGGGTGTATTGCCCTTTGACTTGTTGGGGCTGTTTTCAATACTCCTTGGGTTCTTTTTCAGTGTTGCATTTGGTATCCAGGTAAGAATTAAAGTTGGTCCACTTGCCTGAAATAATCATAGATTAAGGCCATAGATTAAGAATGTCATGAAAATCAAGACATGTTAATACTATAGTCCGTTTGACTTCATTTTAGACAGATGAATTGCTCACTAACACAAAATCTAATAATTGTAACAGAACCAAATTTTGCACAGTCACATGAAATCGACAGACCAGCTCTGATGATTTGTCTCATAATTTTAGACATCCTAAAAAAAAAGGTTGTTTAACAAACAAAACGATCATTATTTTGTTGTCACTTTTCGCTATTTCTTACGAGGGGGGACCACTTGCTGGTAGAACAGCCAGGTAATCAACAAGTATGTGCAGTGAAATATCAATTTCACACGTACAAATCGCACAACTGCATTTAGTTTAACTAGAATATTCTTTGCATTACATGTTATCATTGGAAGAAACAAAAATAACTGAACGAAAGATCCACCATACAAAGAAACTTCAGTGAAGGCATCATTTTGTCAAAGTGAGAAAATGCAATCCATTTGTGACATCATGCAGTAACGTTATGTCATAAAATTCCATTGACCAATCAGTATGATTAGCATTGATGATCACATGTGCAATAATCTGAAAGTTTTTACACTCAATCTATTATCCTTAATCGTACATGTGCTGCATATACTACTTTTTGATGGGGAACAAAACTGTTTACAAACGTTGCAAACATCAAATTGCTACTTTCAATTTTGGATAAAGGTAACAACGCAAAAGAAATTTTTAATTAATTCTTTATATAATATTTAATCACTTGTTGATCAGTTTTGTAAATTAATCTGCTGATACTGCTAGTGAAATACAATCCACAAAATTCCTTGCTGCTGACAAAATCCTCACTGCTCACATTACATGGATAAAAACAATCAATTATAAATGTCATTGAATAGGAATATCTCCATGAATAGCCTGATTGACTGACACTGAATTGTTAAATCAACATCTCCACCCTCTCAGCCAAGTTCTCAATTACTTGAATTGTTTGTTGTTCTACATGGCAATATTCCAGCTATACACAGCAGCCTGACAACAATCAACTTGGGACCCGCACAACCAGTGACTGATAGAATTAGCAGCGTAACCTGCAGGTACTATGACATATTTAGCTGGGATATTTTGTCTGACCATCCCATTCCATGTAAGCACCTCTAACAGGCATTGATATTATTTGAATTTATAGTGACTTATTTCTATAGTGTTTTGTGGGGATAGCTTCAATTGTACCATTCAGCGTCTGTACATTAACTAAATAAAGATATGATCATAAACATCATGCTTATTGGGAAATTTCACAAAATGTAAATTTAAGTGAAAACATGCGACAAAGTAGCTCCATACCTTGTCTTCATGTGCTCGGAGAGTGAGGTATCCTGGATAATGCTCTGCATCCAGTGAGAGGGGAGCTGGAGGATGGACACACACATTGTTCTTACAGTAGATAATTTCCCCATCTAGGGGTGGAGGCTTCAGAGCGTCACCCCCAATTCCCAGCAGACTTGATGCCTTCTTGAATATATTGCTGAAGGCCATGGCTGGGAATGTACCAATCTCCATTAACAGGGGATTCAGGTTGCCAATATAAACCCATCAAAGTGGACCAATCCAAGAACTGTTCTAGATCCTGCAAATAAAATCATGTTTTAAGTACAGCTTTGAATACTTTTGAATGATCATATCATTGCAGTAATACACAAACACAATCTGAACACTTGCTTGGTTCATTGCACAAAATGATCTTAGCATTACAACAACATAGATTCATTTCAGTTGTAGTAATAAGAACATTTTGTGCAAGTGGACCCTTGCCGATACCTTATCAAGGATTTGACAAGGACTGACAAAAACAACTCAACTTAAACATAACTTGAGAGATGTCCAATTAAACCATTGCTAGAATTTGCAAATGAGATTTAAGATCTAAATTAAACATTATCTGATTACAACTGTCTGAAAAAGATAACTGTTCCAGTTACCAACATACTAATTAGAAATTACACTCATATGGCAAAAAGTCTTGAATTCCTTAGGTTTAATGTTCTTCTGTTATAATGATTACATTAATGACAGCATTCAAAGCTATCTTTACAAAATTGATTTGAGTTTATTACCTCAAATTTGGTTCTTTATAGAATTATTGCAGTATATTTAAGAGTTAAAATAAAATGAAATTCACAGAATGACTAGGCTTGGGCTTCAAGATCATGGATAAGTTGATGGTCAAAGAAACCTTAAATCCATACTATGCCATAAAAGGTGAGGTGAAATTGGGTTTAACATCGTGCTTGAGAATATTTCGCCGTGCATGTGCATGTGTGTGTATGTGCGGCTGCTTGTACTAGCCTAGACTTAAGCTGGTTTTATAGTGCTAGCCCACTAAGATACTCATGCCGCAGTGAAGCATGAATACCCCACTCACACACATTATGATTATACTGACTCCGAGCCAACCAGTCCTTGTTGTACCCATTAATGCCGAGCACCAGGCAGGGACCAACAAGTACCATATTTTAACGTCTTTTGGTATGACCAGGTCGGGGATCAAACCAGCGACCTTCCGCTCTCCGGGCAGTCGCTATGCCATAAGAAGATTAATATTTTAACAATTAGTGTTTCTTGAAAACGAGAATACTGAACCATGGTAAACCATTCTAATAACAAAGATCAGTTCATTCCTACAATATCCTAAATACCTTATAAAACTGAGATGGGTGACAAAGAGTGAATTACTCTATTTCCACATGGTAATGCACATCATAAAACACTGTTCAATATGAAATCCTATGAATATAATTGTGTGTTTCCAATGTGATAATGTCTTCATTTAGCAGTGCAACATGGTAACCACTATTCTACCACCATTCAGGTACTATGATGTACTAGCCTACTAGGGGACAAGTTTGGGCTGAGCCTAAAGCAACTACAGCTGTACAACAAAGGATCTGTCTAATTCAGATACATTACATGGAGTTTCCTCCCATTACAGAGAAGATCAATATTGTCTAGACCTTATTTCTCAACGCTGATAACAAGAAATGCAAAGGAAACCTTTTCAATTTGAAATGACATGTAGCTGTCTCTTGCTGTTTAGTTTTGATGTGTTTAAGAAGCTATAAACATTTTTACCATGTGATAACAGAGCCATCATTAATAATCAGCTGGGTCGCAAACAGTGTAGTTAGCATTTGTCACTCGCTCACTCACTCACGTTCCACACTGCTAGCTATAGAATGTAAATAATTGAATCTATTCCAATGTTTGACCATTTAGTCATAACTAATCAAATGGACTTAGAAACAAAACCCAACTGCAAAGTCTATTGCAGCATGTGCAGCAATCTGACCGGTTCTAGATCTGTTCTTTCACAATCCCAAACCTAAAAAAATGTGATGTCTGGCTAAGCAAAAAGAAAACTATATAAATAATATAGTATGACCAGAAATTATTGAGAATTTTAGGAATATGTTTAAGTGGATTTCTAGACCAGCTATCAAGTGCTTGGTTTCATTCAAGAGAGACAACTCCGTTAATCCTTTTTCATTAGTTTGTGAAGAGTTATCCCTCTTTGCTTACTTGCTAGCAGACGACATTTTCAGTGATCCTCAGTATGGATGATTTAGAGAAGAGGAAGTTCATTTTAGAGCATTATAACAAGGACATCAGATCAGCTAAAGTGATTTCAAGTAGAACAGGCATCCCTTTGTCCACTGTTTATCGTGTTTTGAAAAATATTGCAAATGGATACGGCATTGAGCACCAGGGAGGCGCAGGTAGGCCCAGAAAATTTACTGTCGGTGACAGGAGGCGGCTTGGTATTTTTGTTTCTAAAAAAACCGAAGGAGTTTAGAAAACTTAAGGCTGGATATGATCGATAGAGGAACTGTGGCTGTCTGTAAGGAGACAATTAGAACTGAGCTGAATGCAATGGGTTGGCAGAAAAGTCAAGGAATTCCATCACAGATCATGAAACTGAACAAAAGAAGCGAAGGTTGAACTGGTGCTTACACTTACAGCATAGAAATTTTAACTGGGACAATGTGATTTTCTCAGATGAAAGTTCAGTGTGGCTGTTTCCTAATACACTGAAATTCGGGACCAAACAAACTGAAAAACCTTTGTATCAGCGCCCAAAGTACAGTCCGAATTAACATTAATGACATCAGAGCAACTTGATTTAGATTTTAGTCTGATTTCCACATGGCTTCCTGATGTAATTTGGGTTGGTGAAAAGGAGGTTCATACTATTCATTTCTACAATACAGTCAAGATCATTTTACCAGTAGTATTAACACCATGATAATAAAATGTAACTATATGTGCATTTGAAACCATACATACACATGAATATGCATGACTAGTATTTCAATGTTTAAATAAACAAAGATTATTCATGCATATTTGGTTATCAGACAGTCTCTCAAACACAAACCTTATATTCTATATGTAAGGCACTGGAAGAAGAATGATTGGTTGCCATAACAACCAAAAACCATTTATGGAAAACAACACAAATTCAGCCAAAGAATATAATTCACACAATTCCTGTCACTGTCAGCAAAACATCTTCAAACATTAGCAAGGCTATATTGCCATGGTCTCAATAACCACAGCGATCTCACTAAATAAAGACTCAATTCAGTGACTTCCCGGCCTGTTCTAAATGCCCTTCATGAATGTAACAATCCCTGGGCGAGTTACTGACCTTTACAACACAGCGACAAAATACATCACAACTGACAACTGCTGTATTTAAGTGTATTCCCAAACATCTCGGTGTCCAGAATCAATGCTGCAACTCAATTGTTCTCTTCAAACAGGGAGCAACAAAGCCTGCTCAATTGTTCAGATAAAGCAGTTGAGTCAAGCATACATATGAGAGTTTAGTTAACATCTGTCCGGAATTTACAATTAAACCCCGGGAATCAAGGAAATTAACCTAATTAAACCATCAATGCTAAATGTGCCCTCTCCTACTCGTTAGCAGTTTACAATTCTCACTCTGCTAACAAGCTAGTCAACAGTTATATATAAAGCTGAGTCATCACTCGTTACAGTCAAGCCATGTGTCATATACACTAATGAATCATATAAGACATTGTGTTTAGTTACTGGCATTGTACATTTGGATTCCATTCCTCAAAGCGATCATAGAGCTAAGGTAATCGTAACTCCTATACTTTAACATAGATTTATGACAGTCATAGCATTATGATCGCTTTGTTAAATGGGTCCCTGGACTGATCAAGAAGTCTTGAAAACAAGTACATTTTTATTCCTAGCATTAACTTTTAATCTTATAGGGTCTTTTGTCATGTGTAAAAGTCAATATGGTAATTGCCCATTAAAACAAGCACCAAATTCAGGGCCCACCAACAGAGAGCCATTCTTCACACAATTGTAAAAGATTCTCTGACTTTAACAAACGTTTTTAAAATCTTACTTTTTAAATTGTGATTCACATAACTGTGAATGCTTTTATCAGCATGATGAGATGAAGTATTACACCACCAGTGTGATATATTGTCAGATGGCAGAAGGAATAATAAAACAACCAAGCCTTCTTCACATCACAACCCTGGTTAACACAATTAAGAGGCTTGCGTCTCTTTTATTTGTGATGGGCAGCTTGAAGAAAAAGAACAAGCATCTGTTTTTGGAGTGATCAATCATGATGTTTTAAATGCAAATTAGTGTTAACCAAGAGGATGTGGAGAGTAAGACAGTGGCAAAAAGCAAACATAACTCAGTCATCTCTATCAAAATAGAGTGAGATTCTAACTAAATCATTGAAAATGGCAAAGCTCTTCAGGTTCAGTTTTTCTTGAATCAGGTCATTTCCTGTCCGTTAATTGCATGAAGCATGCATGACATCACAAACACCATCCATAATTGAACGAAATCTCTTTGAAGACTGAAGAAATTGGATGTATATTTTATCAACTGTTCTGTTACCATGGTTACTGAAACAGACAAGTTGCCACTTTTCTCACAAATGACACTTGACACCACAAGACCGATAGAAATGTCCTATTCTAATGGTGCCCTGTTATTCACCAGAGGGAATAACTAGGGTATGTCTGTTCATTGATGATGAAGCAGGGATATAATATCATCATGACAATATTAACATGCACTGTTTTGATTGAAATAAAGAACACAGTCTCCTATTATAAACACAAGGCTACTGTAATTTGACTTTTGAAACATTATAGAAATGTTCCTGAAAAAAGAACCAGCTTATGTATGCAACAATATATATATTCTATATTCTATCACACACTATGAACAAAACAGTGTTTGAACAAAATTACCGAAGTGGTCATAGGAAAAATACTTCAACATTTTCATACATCATATTGAATGTGATTCATCACTGGTAGATCTAGTGAGCCGTGCACCATGGAGCCTGAACTCACCTAACCCTCTGTTCTCCAATAGACATGCTTTCAATAACTAGTCCTCAAACGCCAGTCAGTCTGGACCATGTTGTAACACATCACATACCTATGTTAACCTGTCTAAAACCATGAAGTTATACATCCATTCACAAATTCAGAATTTGACATTCCTTGTACTTGAAAGCCAATAGAGTAAACAAAATAGCACATCTACAGTTAGCCCTAGTGCCTTACAGCACACTTACACATGTTTATTACAGACAATTCACAAAATTAACCCAAGGATTCAGAAATTTGTACGGTCGGGTATTAACAATCTCCAATTAAAAGGAAGGGGACAATCTTCTAAAATGCTCATCCCGTTTATAATTTATCAACATGCTCAAGAGTGATCTAACTATTTCCTTTTGGATTTCTTTAGTAAAAATGGTGGCACCTATAGACCTGGTTGACCAGTAAATAGCAAACATGTTTTCAGGGCCTCATAGCTAGACTATCCAATTATCTTTAAGCTGGAGATCAATGTTTGACACTGACCTACATTTGTCTGTGGTCCAAAGGACCAATACAGAAAATCTACTGGCAGAGTTGGATCTGTACAAGACACAACAATGCTGACCAAAAGTGGTTGTAAATGGTATTACTTCATTCCACATACACAATGTTTCCCAAATGGCACTATTGAAACACAAGTTAATGATGGTGAACTTCAGAGGTCGATATGTTTGCAACCTGTCACCTTCCCAGATAGTGGGTGTAACATCACAATTAGTCATGAAAACACTACCTCACACTGAAATCGGATGATGCATACAAGTGTGTATACACAATTAGATAGAGAAACCAGTCAAGATGATAACCAAGGAACCCTCTGGTTTAGACGGCTAATTTTGCTTCGAGTGTAGAGTCAATCAATCTATCACTAATTTCAAATGTCATAAAAATGTCATCAAATGTCCTTCTGAACAAATATGAGACTTGAACCTGCAGACCAGTGTGAGTGTTGAACATTGTCTCAGATCTGTGTAAGGACTAGTATAATTAAACACATAAAATCATAGCAGTGACACAGAAGTAACTGTAAACTGTGTTAAGGATATATCATATAGTATACACAACAAGGTGCATGGTCCTGACATTAAACATGAAATTTTACATTAAAATCTTGATCTGTTGATTCAACCATCACATATCTATTACTGCAATCAGAAAAAAAGGTATGTAGCAGGGCCTTACCTTGACTAATAAAACTAGCACAGCCAGTGGATTACCAATTACTGATTTCAAAGGTCCTAACAGGAAATATCAGAGCCCCCTAATGGAATGGTGTAGTGTCCTGAACATAAATGAGCATCGATGAGGACATAATATATATGCATCTACTCTGTAAATCTGTGCATACTTAGTAACTAGATGCAAATTGTTGCATTGAATAATCCCTGTAAGTGAACTATCCGAAATACAAACAAGGTTTTCATACATTCTAAACAGTGTATGTACACGAGTGTAATGATCAAACCTGGCCACCATAATGACAATCTTGCACATAGAAAATCCTTAAATACATGTATACATGTTTCAAGGCTGTTGAATGGTCTTATTGTCAAGTAAATAATGCGTGACAACGAGTTCCAGTCTTGTGAAGGAAGTAGCCAGATGTCTCATGTTGCTTGTATTTGGTTTTTTCCTTCTATGTCCATATTCCTTGTTTCTGTTTCCACATGTTCCACTTGGCATGACAAACCCAACAATACCAGTGGCCACAATGATGTCCCAACAATGACTAACACTTAACTGCAGTTTCAGGTTTCATACTAGTCTGGATCAATCATCATTCCACCACACAAGCTCTGTTGCTCAATTGTTCACATCATAAATACTGATGAGCCTTCAAACTGGCCATGTCGTTCAATCTTCTAACATTATCATCCATCAAATACATCCAAACATAACAAGCAATATTTGTATCACAAACAGAAAAATAAGGGTATACCTTTCTGCTTGAGTTTTTGTCACCAATACATGAAACATATTTGCAGCCATCAACAGGGGAAGAATACAACGGTTCAGAGTATATACCTACCTCTCTTTTATCATTAAATCATTCAAAGACTAATGTGCAGTCTCTTTAACAAGTCAAGCTGGTGGATATACAGTTTAGCATTCAACTGACAGTTTCTGATCATGCACTTCAGTCTTGTGCCTCATGTTGAGCAGGCCGAGATATCCAGCAGACAATGACATTATTAGTATCGGTATGCAAGCATGAAGTCAAACCAAATTGATTTCCAGAACTATGTTAACTGTCAATTGTAATTACATGTAAAAGTCCCCGGGTTCCTACATTCGACATCGCTTCTATCCAACTGACTGGTTATTAGCATGAGTAGGATAGGTTTACACACACAAATCTCACTGCAGTCCCATCAGAACATTAAACAAAGAAAAGGAACCGTGATTTTATGGAGCCCTCACACTTAGGACTTGAGGGAAAATTGCAAGCTGTAAACATGTAGAATCAACATACATTTTTACATAATAACACGAGCATGATGATGTCTTGCTTGTGTACTAAATATTCAAAATATGAATTGCTTTCTTTGTAATCATGGCAAATACAATTCTAAATCTTGCAATGTTTGATGCTAGATTCTGCCGATTTTGAATATTTTGTAAATCACACAACATAACCAGAACATATCCTGACAACACCTTATTCTATACTTGATATGTGTATGTGATGACAAGATAATCTTGTATTTTAGTTTTCAGAATAAAGTTATGGTTTGACACCAGAACACGAAATATTGCTCAAGCAGATAAGGGGAAACATGCAACTCAGCATACCAAGGTTACAAATGTTATCTATATCTTCTGTATCATACTTGTCAGAGTTACATGGGTTATACAGACACAAGGACAATGGTCCATCTTCAGGCTCACTGATGTCTAGACTTGGAATTGGGACATTACCAGTTCTGTAACCATAGTAACAGCTTTATAATGTTTACTTATAATACCTATTTGATGGACTGTAAATATGTAAAGTACATAAAGAGTGACAGAAACAATATGCTCAGCAGACATTTTGAGTAGGAAAGATAAAGTGATGCCATCCTAACTTAATCCTAGTAATGAGGAGACGACATATCCTGGCTACTTCTCAAGATACAGGAGAATCATTCTGAATGACCATAAGCATGTTGAAATAAGTTCCAGAAGCAAAAGCAGCCTACACTATGTTCAGCTCATTCAAATCCAACTTGTTTCTATGAAAATTACCCCAAATCCAACACTTCTGCAATATGCTGACATGTGTATGAAGGACTGTTTCTGCTGCAGATATAAAACTAAAAAGTGCATCCCTCTCAGAAACAGAAAAAGTACTGAATATGTTGAAAGTGTCAAAGAGAATATGGAGAAATCCAACAGGTCACATGTCCATGAAATAGGTTCACACATTCCTGCTCATGACGCCAAACTTGAAATGTATCATACCAGAAACAGATTGCAAAGCTTGATAATTTGTGGTTGTCATAAGATGAATACATTTTTGAATAAATGGTTGAATTACATATATTGAGAGGAATGTTTTGCTTTTGAATGTCATTAAGGATGTAAAAATAATGATAGTTTATTTATGAGCACAAATTCAAACATAAGTGAGACCAATAAGTTACACAGAATATTTATGAAAACAAACTGTCAGTGGATGAAAATTATATATATCATGAGAAAAGGTGGCTGCGAAAAGTTAGGCTGTTTGATTAAATAAAAGTAATTAATCCAAATATTTGAATGGAATTAAACATAACTGACAAATAGGATGTCAATGACTGACATCTTTAAACTTAAAACTTGGATGTACTATATAGGCTTCTGAGCCTATATTGTGACATCAATGATTTAGGGAAGTGAAGAGTGTTGCATGTAGACAGACAGGAGTATCGCAAAATGATACCTGAAAAGTCTCACAAAATATATAGAACCATGTAAAATCTTTTTTTATAGAAACATACTTTAGCAATAATCAAAACTATAAAAAAATTCTATCACTTTTTGTGAATAATTCATATGAATGATAATCAAGTTGGTCTCAAGTCCATGTTAACATTGCTAACATGAACATAACAACACTAACAACCAACCCATAGCAATGGTGACAAAACACCAGAAATAACTTCAAGTGAACATCTGTGACTATTTATATGCCTTACGTAACACCTTGGCATCCATGCAGGAGTAAGGCTACACTTCTGGGACCATCAATACCTTTGACAGCAGAGCTGGTTATGCATGCATTTGTCAACATCACCTCCATAGAACTGTGAACATCTGTCCATGTAAGTACACACTGACTGCACCTCTCCAGGAACTGACCCACCACTGCCCTCTGTCATATCAATAACACATTCATCATGGCTACTACTGCAATCATTACACATACATCATCTCTGACACTTTCCACTGACACATGGCAGAGCATCTTCTGTGTATCTGAAGATAAAAGACAACTTGACAGAAATAATCACCCAAACAAGTCTCCCATTAGGTCTATATGCCTTCACAGATGGATGCAGCATAACAGTCACACCTACCTTCAATAGACAAACAGTCTTCCTGTATATGAATCTCAGTGTCACATGGGTCTGTAAACATCTATAATAGTATACAGTGTGATTGTTGAAGAAATACAGAAAGACAACTATGGACACACATCTAACATGATGCATATAGCAAAGGCCTTTTTCCTATAGCTAGCCACCATTACTGTCAGTCCAAAGGAAAATCAATACTCTTTCGACGGCCAGCTTAATTGAAAAAGCTCGCTCCGTATTTCTGTACTATACCAAGGCAGTGTTAAGTTCCGCGGGGGAGTGGTTGAAGCAAGCTGTGCATTAATATATAAGTGTTTGGAGACACTGGTTTATCAATGAAGAAGTAAGATACAGCTAAGGCTTCTGACATGTGGAAGTTCTTTGAAGCCTTGCCCTAAATCACATCCCTATTCAGCATGTTTAACGTCAGAACAGGAGCTGTGACAGATTTATGAATAATAATTCTCCACTGTCTTCTGGGTATGTTCCGAATCACCATAAGTTGTGAAATATGTAAATCAGAATTTCCAAAGATAAGTCACCATGATAAGTAATGCAAAATGCATTATTTCCATACGGGAATATAATATTTACTGTTTCTTCATGTACATAAACAATCTGACTATGCAGTCAAAGTCTTGACACAGCCAACCTTCTCAGCTAAACTGGAAACATGAACACCACAAGTACATGAGATGCTATCCAAAAGTTTTCACCTCATCTGATGTGTAATTACAACTCATATCTTTACTACCACAATCCCCACATGGGTACAATAACCCATTTCTGCAGCAGATATTGTTATATTGCTAAAAGCGGCGTAAAACCCAACTCAGTCAGTTCAGTCATATTTCACTACCACAATCATCTATAACATGCAGCAGTGTTAGAAATGTAGTTTTATTTTCACTAAATGATCTGCTACAGAGATGACAAGAAAATGACACCTGTCGATCTGAATGTTACTAGTTCCAGATAAGTAGACAAAGGGGTCATCATTTGACTGTGGTTTGGGATGGTAAATATACAGTCTTTGAAATAAACATTGCTTTAATAAGCCTTGGTGATATTTCAGTATCTGTTATTTTGATGATGATGATAATGATGATGATGATGATGATGATGATGAGTGAGTTGGGTTTTAAGCCGCTTTTAGCAATATTCCAGCAATATCACAGCGGTGGACACCAGAAATGGGCTTCACACATTGTACCCATGTGGGGAATCGAACCCGGGTCTTCCGTGTGACGCGCTAACGCTTTAACCACCAGGCTACCCCACCACCAATGATGATGATGATGATGATATTCAAAATGTAGTCAACATGTGATCAAGGAGGAATAACAATCAACACATGACAATGAACAATCATAAAGTGCTATTGAATGATCATACCTTAAAAATAACACTAGCTGGTAACACTGATGACTCAGTTGATTGTGTAACTGAAATCACTTGTCAAGGAAGGAGGTACATGTCTAAAAAAGCTTTTGCAAACAATGACCAGATGAAATACAAACACAAATCCAACAAGCCTCTAACATGCATTGATAAACATGGTAACAGTGAAATACAGATAGTTACAAGAAAATAACCTCATTTCCCATCAGCAAGCTGGTATGGATTTATGAAGCATATAGACAATATGACAGGACACAGCAAGGACGTAGAGAAACCACAGGAATGCTAATGGCAGACTTTTAGGAAGCATGGAGTCTCTCTGAAACCAGTGTGATGAACAATATGACCGATAAGATTGATTAAACCCACCAGTGTCCTTCACTACAGGATAAAATCGTCAGCCTCATAACTCGGTAATAGCCCATACACTTTAGAGATCAATAACTAAGATGGCATATGATGAGATTTCCCTACTTACAGACACATTCCCTATAGAACAAAGGAATAATGTAAGCCTGGGTCCTGTGTTCTTTCAAAATATAATATGAGACAATGAATTAAGTACAAATATATTTAGGTGATGGTGAAAAGGAAGAAACAAGATCATCCCTGATCAGACTGAAGGAGCCTTACGGACATGAGGGATGAGTTTCCTCAATATGCCAGGTTACCCATACTGAGAGTGTGGGAAGGGAATGGCTGTCCTGGAACTAGGTCCACTACAGAACAGTAGGATGTGATAGAGGTCATCTTCATCATATTCAGGTCTCATCAAATAGGATTCGGAAATAATTTATGGTTACATCTTTACTTAAGCAATACTGATAGTTGTTATAAAATGTAGTTTAATGAGCTCCCATATTATGTTCATATGTTCATATGATGATATCATTCAAACAAGGATTAAAAGGTAATGGAATGGTCATATTATACATTATAGCTGATAGCTGTGTGATTGGACTTCGCAGTGTAGCTGATGACCATGCTTTCAATCACTTGTTTGAGGACAAATTGTGAATGTGACTCGATTTTTCCACACTACCATGGTATGGCTCTACTTATACTTGCTGACTGAAACAGAGCAACAGTTATTTACCATGTTCACTGGAGTTTAAAATCATTCTTTCTGGCAAAATGGTGATCTTGTCTTTAGTATCATATACTATTACTAATCAAGGCTACTGTGATATTTAATGGTTAACTTTTTCTCATGAATACACAAGGTAAGTGTTAGGGATTTCCTTCTTTTTGTACCTAAATTTTGGAATTCAATTATTAATTAAAAATAATACATCCAATGACACACGGGCATATATGCACATCTAAAATACAACTTGAAGTCATGTTATAACATCTATCAATACAGGGAGACAGTGACAGCCCCTTCTGTTCCTTTACTTGTAATTGTAGACACCAAATGTGTTTAGTTGGAACTAAGATGTTCCCTTGGGAGGGTTTCAGATCAGTTCACTGTATAGGACATATTGCCTTCAAAATGTCCTAGAGTCTGTAAATATATTAAATTTTGACAACAATGTAGAAAAATGTCCTATGAAATTGCTCAAATCATGAAAATGTCCTAAAGAATTTGTTTCATCTGGATGTAAATATGTCAATGAAGTGTACTCTTGTGTCTCTTTACAGCTTTCAGCTTTTACAGCTAGTGCCCCACTGCAGATTCAGGCTTAGAATACAACTCCCCAGCAACCAATCCTGGTTGTAAGAAGTAACTTAACATACCGGCTGGTGACTTGGACGTTTGTTTGATTTCATGTTGTTTTACCCCATCGGTGTGGATTGTTGCTCAGATCAATCACTGGTGTTTGGTTAAAACAAAGTTACTCACAGGCTGCACTGAAATAGCTGGAATATTGTTAAGTACTACATCAAAAGAAACAACGGACTTAATAACATTAGACAGTAGTCCAAGGCCTGAGTTGACTGATGAGGCAATTCTCTAGTGGCTTAGATAGCATAGACTCTTTTGTTTATTTTATTACATCCAACAGCTCTGCAGTATATTCTACAAAAAAGATAAGGATGGAGAGATCTGTGTTCAAAAACCTGAACTGTTCAGCAGATACAATTCTAATATATTTACTGTATGTATCAGCATACTTCATGTGTATACAATGTATATGACGGATTGACCACTCTGATAGCAGAGTGAGTGATTGAGTGTGCATTTTACGCCACTTTTAGCAATATTCAAGCAATATCATGGCGGGTCTAGGTCAAAAGCCCCTTGGTACAAAAGCCCCTTGACCAAAAGCCCCCCAGGACAAAAGCCCATCGAAAAATGTCCAAAAGCCCCTCACTTAATGTATAAATGGGAAAATAAAATTAAAGACAAGAAATGATTAATAACATGAAACATTTTATTGCTTCATAAAAAAATTACCCTAATTACTATATACATTAATATGTATTTAGCAAATAAGTTTAGTGAATAAGAAATATATATCATCAAACAAATGAAAACAAATCAACAAGAAATTATGCATGACTCGAAAAATTGTTTTACATATTAATTAATAATAAAACAAATCAACACAACCTAATGTTGTGGCCTATGGCGGAAAGAAAGTCCTCAGTAGAACGGACAGCGTTGTGTTTTCAAAAAAACATGCTTTTTGAGGCGGCGTATTAACTCCATGATCAAGTTTTAGTCAAATGTTTTTGACAGAAATATATATTCACCCCACTCATACTTGAGCAAATAAGCTCCATTTCCTTTACACTGGTATGAAAAAAAACTTAAAATACTTTATAAAATATATAAGAGCAATGAGAAAAGTACATTACACTTTATTAAACATAGTACAGTATAAAATATATAAGAGCCATGAGAAATGTTTATTCTTTTATGAAATACGTGAATCGAGGGGCTTTTGACAGGGGTGCTCAAATTAGCGAGGGGCTTTTGTCCGGTCCCTATCATGGCATGGGACACCAGAAATGGGCTTCACACATTGTACCCATGTGGGGAATCGAACTCAGGTCTTTGGCGTGACGAGCGAACGCTTTAACCACTAGGCTACCCCCCAGCTGATAACAGAATACTCAGCACTAATCAATTGTGATACTGAATACAACAGGTATAAACAAGAGCTGGAATACCTGTACACATATTACTGTTTTGAATACATTAAAAATGATAATACATTATATCTGTCTGACGTCCATGAACAGCTGTTACTCCAGCATATCTCATGCTCTTACTCAAGCAGTGTCAATTCCACCCAAGGCAAGTAAACATAGTTATTCATGTTTTGGATATAGCAGTAAATTAGTCATTGCGCATGGCAAGGGAATGAGTCAGATTGAAAAAGTATTTCACAGCATGTTAGCTTTATCATGTTAACATGGGGTAAAACGTCAAAGTGACAGGTCTTAAGATATGTCGTTCCACTTTCGTAAATTCAATCAATGGGTCATCCTTGACTGGTATGATGCTGACAAACAAAGAATGACAATCAGAGTGAAATTTGGATGATAATAATAGGATTCTGGCACACCTAAGGCAGACAACTCTATATAGATTATTGCAGCAAAATATGACAACTGGACAACCAGCGCCCCTTCAATAAAATGACTTATATACGACTACATTGACGGATTTCTTACTCACAATAGATTTGTAATCAAGTATATTTCAAAAACTGTACTTAAAATGAATAGTTTTTAAACTCAAACAGTAATAGAATCTTTTACTAATAATTTCATCAATAACTAATTTTAGAATGCAAACAATTAGTTTAACAAATCAAATGGAAATGTTGCAGTAAGATGTGGCCCTTTCTAGATCAGAGAATATATTCATGTTTTCATTCACAGAAGATGTGGTGTATAATCTATTAAAGCCAAATAACCTTCACCCATAAATCAGTGCATTATAACCATGACTGTCCACTACCATACCAACTAGGCCAGACTTTGTTCCACGCTGCAATACATCCAAGCAGACTGAGGTTACCCACCATGGCATGGGTATGGCATTCATACATATAACATAACATGTGCTGTTATCATGGTAATCAACGGTAATATGAACCCCAATACATATGTTCCATACATAGAACCAATGTAGGAACAGAAAGCATTACAACACACTGTGCAACATCTTGAGTCAGGATGCACCACCCCTACATAACAAAGTCTCAACATTCACATTACAGGGATTATGTGCTAATGAGTAACTTGTGGGATATACCTAATTCTACAAGTTCAATGGGCTTGTGCACCATGAGGCTAAAAGGTTAAAGGGGCTTAAACAAATCATTAGCTGGTAAAATCCTGTACATCCCACAAGTGTCACATGTAACAAATTTACCATTACATACTTACAGTGAAATATCAGTGGGTGACTATTACTATTAGACTTACCTTGTGAACATAACGATTCTGAACAAGACACTGACTGGCTGATAAGAAAGCCACATGTTTTGTCAAATAAGCATAACCAGTTCCTTGTAAAATGAAACACATTTACAGCTTAACAATTCAAATTGCTCAAAACTCATCCAAATTGTAACAGCATATAATATGTAAAACTGTAAGCAACAAGTAACAAGTTTCTACTTAACCAAAACAAAATAAATATCTTTGAAATACACCCAATTCCATTCACCAAGTGAATATTGATAGCGCTAAATTATTATTATTCCATCATACAACTGATTAGTGAGGCATTTGATTCTGCAAATTAACAGTCACATTGCAATCTCATCCTACCAGGTTCCCATTCACTGCTGGGTAAACAGGGGCATGCTTTGAACAAAGTCACTCTACTGCTTAGGAGACATCACATGTGCTACAGGTGCTACTATGCCTAAGTGTGGGGAAGACTAAAGCCCAGAAACTCTCAAGGAGTCAAGCTGCCAATCACAGTCTCCAAACAAATTGCATAACTTCACCGTATTTGTGACCAGTGCACAATGCATACCGGTATATGGATGTATGCCCTAAATATGCTCAGATTGCTTCTGGCAAGTAGACAAGTATTCAGGGATTGGGAAAGGCAGCGGCCATGGGACATTTTGCACATTAGAATAAAAACTGGCCCATTAAAATTTTGAAGTTTACTATTGATAGAAGGGCAATGGCCCATTCTAAATTCAGAAAATTGCTAATAATCCTGAAAATGGCCCATGGTCAAAGTTCTCTATCCCAATCTCTGAGTATTTGACATTTTCACTGTCATTATTGCCATGTTATAATATTACTTAACATTTACACCAAGATTTGAATTTCAGGTCTGAAAGTTGTTGTAAGTCTATGCTAGAACAGTAAAATTACAACACCACACAGCATATTTTGCAGCCACTGCTGGCAAACGCCACTACTGACTAACTCTACTGGCTACACACATTTGTCATGGAAACACTAACACTTGATTATTAAGAAATTCAAATGTAATATACCATCTTTGAGAAAAGTGACAAGATGATATTTGAATATGAAACTTAGCAATATGTTGGCAATATGTAGCGAAAAGGTCCCAAATTTGCTCAAATGTGTTACCATTAAAATAAGCATCAAAAGATAAACATTAAATTTGCAAATGGGACTTATATTTCACTGATAACTGGACTAATAAACTAGATGAAATAAACTGATTTACAATGACATTTTTCATTATTACAACATCAGACATTTGGATAAAATAACTTTTTTAATCAGCCTGTGTTGATTAACTCTTAATACATGTATAAGTATTTGTCCACATGTTTCACTCCTCTTTTAATAAACACATCTTCACCATACAGACTCCAACTGGTCACACTTGACACATGACACTTGTTCTAGCATTGTCATAAAACACAAAATATGTAGTATCAGGAAATGTTTATCTTGCCCAAATTTATCAATAATGACACACCACAGATGTATCGTAAAATTAATGACAAATTACCAGTCATAAAAACATGAAAATAACATTAACTGCTAACATGAATTTCTCCCATCAATAGGCATAGCACTGCAGTATTGGGTAGATCAATGAACATTTTCAGCATGCTCACCACCAATCCACATGTCCAGCATAAATAACAAGACATGTCACCAACAATACATGTAATTGATTATACTACAATAAGACATTGCTACAATAGAATACAACTATTCTGTGACATACCATAAACTGCATGTAATAACCACAACCAACATAACATAGAAAAGTCCTTGATATACCAACCAATGATAAATACTTGTTGTTATAGATACATAAAACTTGCTGTTATGGAGACTTTAAAAGTGTTTTTTTTTTTTCGAAACTATTGAAATGTACCAGTTCACCATTGGTCTAGTGGGGAGCTTGACTCAAAAAAGAAATTTTCAAAGGTTCAAACCAATCAAAAGGCACCACTTCACCACTAGAAGTATCAATTTACCAAGTTTGTTGCAGAAGAAATATATCATTTTCAAGATCCTCTCCATAAAGGTTACCTTGCACAGACAGACATTTCACTGAATGAGGTATGCATGGACTAACAATGCCCATTCTAATAGCCCCCACAAAGACTACAGGGGATTACTTTCAAGGAGTGACATCATTGTTAATTACAAATTCTCCACAAGTAATGTCTTAAATATGTGATACATCTATCTATACGTCCTGTAAAGTAAGCATGTAAATTCTGTCCCAAATTCTGTATTACAATGAATTTGAAGAGAAAAAATTAAGAACACAACAGTTCCAACAAACTTTATCAATAGCAGCAATATGTGCAATATAGTACACAGCTGCACGACACCATGGTTGTCTTTGGATCCTGAGCCAATCTTCTTGTTCAGCAGCTAACAGTTGGTCATAATTGTGAAGAGTAACTGGACATTGGTACATCTATATCAAAGTTCAGTCCCCAGATGTGTAAAGGAGCTGAGGGTTGAGGTAAGACTTAGCTTGCCAAGGCATAGACTAACACTTAGTCTCTGAATATATATAATTTTTATAGAAACAAAGTATTCCTTTTTTAATTAAAAATGAGATAGAAAATGCATAATCTGAACTTGAGGAAATCTAGACTTGCTTCATTTAGGGTTTTTTGCATTGCAGAAAGGGCTAAGCAGAAGCGAAAATAATGTGGTTCAGGCACTGTGAGACAGACTTGCCAAACCAGTATTGTGGTAATCCCATTCCTCAAAAGTCCTTTGAAAGACTTGCTTTATTTAACTCCTGTGTTTCTCATGACAAAACATGGGTCCTGTCCTGCAGCTATATGTGATGTCAGTCCTCACTACAACTGATCCACCAATATTATGGTTATGCTGAGCTATGGTACATGACTAACTGTGCTGAGCACATCACCAAACCTATGTTCATCCATAAGTATAGCCATGTGTCAAGTCAAGAACGAACCTTGATTCATCACTGAATATTCATCAATGGCACAGCTGCCTGACACTATAAAGCAATGCCACTTCATTCTGGAATGTTCATGATTATAGCAGCCATCTTACTATCACTAGGAGAAACTTCTTCATCCAGGGTGTCGTTCCACTACCCGATCTTAGCCCTACGCCAATCGTAAACCCCTAAAATCCCAATCTTAGCATGACGTTAAGATCGGCATACCGTTCCACTAACCAATCTTACCCAAGTCAATCGTAAAGTTAAGATCCAAAGTCTAAGTTGCTCATGACCAACTTAGGATCGCTAAAATCAATCGTAGAGACACCAAAATGGTGGCTTTCATATTCTATGTGAAGAAGAAGAGCGAGCATTTCACCGTGAGCGTCCCCTAAAACCCCCCATGAAATTAATTTGCTTATTTCTGTGATGTAAACAAACACAGCACTGAAGCCTTACAAATGTGAGGCCAGTCTGACCACTGTCATCATGGGAACACAGCCCAGGGAGTCGGTGTAATACATTTGTACAACAATATTGCAACGTCATGGTTAATAGGGACGGTCATGAAGTGAACAATGTTCTGAAACAAAAAGATACAAATATGTTTGATTTCACTGTGCATATTTGGTGGGGGATTCTAAAGGCAGGCCACATGTTTTTCAAGACCACTGACAGATTCTAGATACGTTATCAGATGATGTGCTTGTGGCGAGGACACATCCTGTAATACCCACCAGCAATGAATGCTAGTGGCCCTTACCGTTTGCTATGTACAGAGTAACGGCTTCTTACGGCTGAACATTGGTTGCGTCACGGTGACAGGTACATATTATCACATTTATACGCTATATAGTAAAACTCTTGTCAGTCATAGATAGCCAGTGTTTAGATGAAGTAATAGAAAATGAGAATGTGTTCAAAGGAATTGTGTTAAATGTGAATTTACGAATTTATGAGCGTTTGATTCCAAACAGAGTTGATGCTTTCGATTTCATTTGTTTATTATTATCTAAATCTGTCGTAAAGAGAAATTCAACTTTGAGATTTTTGTTCACATATTGCAATTTGCCCATCATGGATGAGTGTTACAAAAATGTTTGATAATTTCATCAAATATGTCACTGTTTACATCGAAGTCATGACACCTGTACTTCATGTACCTGGAAGACCAAAAAGAGCAAACCGTATCACAAAAATCAATGCTAGCAAACCATATCAACTATTTAATTGAAATTATCCACACCCAGTTACACACATACATATCGTAATACTTGTCACCTGGTACCACATTGGTTTGTGAAATGTATGTTGTTTTGACAAATATAACCAGACATTATTTCCATTTGATGCCAAAGCATACCAAATAACATCGAATTTTTCCACAATTCTTGTAACATTTGGGCCACTTTTTGGAACAAGTTATTACATAATTATTAAGTTATCAAAATACGATAAATTTGACCCCAAAAAGCATAACGTTTGGGTTTACTTACACAATTTGTGTGGCAAGACAAGAAAAGTAGTTTCAGCTGTAGCCAGCCATTACTCTGTACCTAGCAAACCATAACGGCCACTAGCAAACAATGCGTATTACAGGGTGTGAGGTAGGGATGCCTCATCACGCCTTGTTGATTCTGATTCTGAGCCACATATTATGCCTGATACCCAGCGTTCACACGCACTTGCCCCTGAAACCAAGGTGCTCACTACCCTGATATTTTTCTCAAGGTTTTTTCTCCACGTTTTCCCTTTGTTCCAAAACTACTTCCACCGTCCGCTAGACTATGCAAAAGGAGATACCTCATGCCTCGCATTTCTCTATCTCTCTCACCAAAGAGTCTCGATCTAAGCTTAGATCGGATCGTAAGATCGGAACCGGGCTATGATCGGTCTAAGATCGGTTAGTGGAACGGGTGTAACTTTTAGCTAAGACGATTGTAAGATTGGCATAACTTGCTAAGATTGATCTTAAATAATATCAGTTAGTGGAACGGCACCCTGCAGTTTTCAAAGAACGTAACAGTTAGTTGTCTGTGTGATGTCCTTAGAGACTGCAGTTATGCTTAAGGATGATCTGAATCTATCCCTTAAGACTAATGAAAGCAGCAAAAACCAAACATGCATGTAGTATATATGTACTATGCAAGTGTAAAATATCCTGAACACAGAGTTAAACTGTTTCACCTCATCCCAAGCAATCCTTGTTTTTTCAATAGGATTATATTGCTGGAAGATATATCAGCTACCAGTTAATATGGTTAAGGTGAACTAATATTAGAAAAACTTCCTAAAACATGTTTTTCCTTATTTCTTGATGCCACAACTAGGTCATCTGTCATCGATGTTATATGGAGACTTTTGACAATTTGTTTCCATTTCTAGTATAACAATAGTTGCTAAATGTTTCCTAGTATCATATATAAACTAAATATAAATATTGTATTCATTCTAAGTGAGTCATCAATAAACAGTCTATATAGCTGATACAATGGAAAATAATTCTGGCCTTGTATCACTCATAAAAACCTATTCCAAAACATCTTGTTAATAAAATACATGAGGACAAGAGACAAACTTGATATTACTATCTAAGTTCTGTTCAATTTTATAAATACATAGTCATTTATTAGATGAGCAGGTTGATACACATTTTCATGTCTTAGAGTTATAAGTAGCAAGTATACTAGTATACTAGTATACTAGTAGCTATTTACAAGGGAATCAGTGTCTGAAGTATCTATAGTATGTGAGTGTAAGAATGTCAGCACCAAAACCCTGCTCCTCTTTTATGTTCAGAAGTGATGGGAATGTGTTAAAATGTTAAAATAAAACTTAGCATTGCTTTACAATCAATAATTAATTGATGATTTCTCACAAATGAGTATTGAAAAACTATAAATTCACACCTGTCTTTCACAAAAAACATGATAGAAAAAACTCAGATGATATTTTGCTCTATTCCTCAACACAAACACATCTACCATTTGTCTAGAACAACAATTATAACAGCACTAAGCCTGGACTCTTTATCATCAGTCTTTGTCTGCTTATTCCTAAACCATTCTGTTCACATATGAATTAGATATAAACCTCAACTATTTGCCTTGCACAGATTCCTTAATTAATTATTTGGTTGAAATCTAAAACCAGTCAATCATAAATTAAACTGATTAACTGAAACAATTTTGCATCTCCAGCTAGCAGACATTTCAAGCATTTTATTGGTCTCTTCCCAATCATATATTCTATCAGATCAATTAATTTCAACTCATTGTGGTGGACTAAAAAAAATACTTATCAAATAAAATGCTTACAAAATGATTTGCTTGGTACATGTATACGGTGTCGTGCCGGGAAGGCTAAAATGTATTTTTCAGATGTCCCGGAAAAGGCTAAAATGTATATTTCGGATTTCAACTGTGAAGTGTTGGGTATTGTGAAACGTTCTGAATTATAAAGAATTCATTTAAAATTTTGCAGGCGTATTTTGCAGATTAATGTTTAAATGATCTAAATAATGGTTATAAATCATGGTTACATAGTGTATAAATGTTTTTGTATGAACTTGGCTTTGAGCAATTCAATTCTAAACATTGATAATTTTGGTTGTAAACTCGAAGTAGATTGACAAAAATGTGTTTTACTATTGAAAATGACAATTTAATTTAAAAATTAAAAAAATCGTAAAAAGAAGAATAGATGTGAAAATGTGTAAATTACTTTATTATTTCTATATGTGCCAAAATTAAAGAGCCTCCATGTTAATACTGTTTTCTTTGTAATTTGTCAGAGTATGGCGAGCCGTGTTAATTCAGCCATAACATTGCATTGCAAGAACTGGGAAGGTTACGCTCAATGAACCGTGAAGCATCACGATTTTAGCCTTCCCGGCCATGAACCCATGTATACTGCAACCTAGACTAATTAAATCTGGTTGATTACTTGAAACATGATTAGTGAGAAATGAAGTCATCATTAGCAATTTAATTAACATGATTAACTCATTGCCAATTAGAATCCAAACATCAATTAAGCTGTTACAGCATACTAATCAGTTGTATCCCACTTTTCTGACAGCTTATAATCACATAGGTCATGAATGAGTGGATTACTAATCCCTCAGGTGATACCTGTCCAATGCAACTGCTTAACCCTAATACGGTATGAGCCTAAACACAAATCATTGTAACTATAATTTGTTTTTTCATGACATAGTGTTACATCCTCAAAATAAGCAGAGGAATTGAGCAAGTCTCTATTTTAAGGACATTTTCTTTATGATATTGACGACAATCTCAAATACCAGACCAGACAAAGAGTCTTTTTACAATGTAGTACAGGAAGTCTGGTGTGTGTGTGTTTTGTTGTTTGTTTGTTGTTGTTGTTTTATTTGTGTGTTGTTGTTTTTTGTTTTTTTGGGTTGGGGTTTTGTTGGTTTTTGGGGGGTTTTTTGTTTGTTGGCAGCGAGTTTCCTAACTGGATAATCAGAGTTGAGGCAGTTCATTCAACCCTATGATGAGCCTTCCACATTAAAAACAGCAATGATGTGACCATTGATATCATTGTGAATGTTTGGGTTTTTTTTCAAAATATACCTGCTGTTACTCCACAAGTCATTCAATAAGAAACACATGAATGCTGAAAATTTCAGCTTCAGACATATATATTAGTTTCATGGGCGAAACTGGGACACTGTCTCAATGTTATGTTGGGGAAATCATTTATTCATGGGCATATGAATCTATATCACATTTGCACGAGATGTGTAACATGTTGCCACGATGGGCCCCTCCATCACCCGATTTAAACCTACTGAAACGACCATTTGACTGGGATCCCAATCCTTAGATATACAGCATGTATATCTCACACTTTAAACAAGTATAGTTCTAGGTGCCTAGCAATAATCACTACAGCTATACTTGGAGTGAAAATACTTCCAAAATGCGCCAACTGATGTCCGTTCAACAAATCGATAGTGAATGCCTATTCGACCCAGAACAATATTAAACACTTTAGATATCTGATGCTTAGAATTCGAAAGCTCCGAGATAAAAAAAAAAATGCTGCAGCTTCATCCAACTCATCATCGATGTCGAACTCGTCAGCAGTGACGGGGGCGGATAAGGAATGAAAACAATACACAATGTGTGACACAGTATTGTCGCAAAAACGGCAATTTTTTAAGTATACACACATACTTATATGGAATTGAATAGAAAAAATATCTAACATAGTTTCTAAATGTCTTGAATTTTGTTCCTATGATACAGTGTGAGCGCATTACAAACTTCGTCATAGAAAATCGGCTATCGACTACTTACCGTCTGTCAAACGCCACCATCTTGAATAATCCCACTGAATGTTGTAACGAGGCTTTCTATTGGTTCCACAGTTTTACCCACAATTCCACAACAGGTTGTTGTTGACGCATAGCAACAATTTACAGTATGGCTGACCAGCAGGAAAGGTTTGTTGAGAATTTATTGCAGAATAATTTACGATAATATGTATATTTGTTTATAGGTTTCAATTTGATAGTATGCATGTTTGTGTTAAATATGAAAGGTGCCTAGATTTGTGTTAAAAGGTAACATCTAGAACGCATTGGCGACGAAGACAGTGGATTTTATATATAACTGCTCTTACCTTTTTTTCCACCTTCTTAATTTTAATAAAGATAAAGAAATGTACGTGTCAACATCAAAGTCAAACAAAGACATAGGTTTAAAGTATCCTGCTTAGTGTATTGTTACAGGTAAGCAAAATTAACTTAGTAGTCCACAAGGAAATATCACTAGTCCTTCCTGAAATTTCCTAGTTACACTAACTTACAGACTGTATCATCGTGTTGTGTGGGTTTTCCGACGCTTAAGAACATCAATTGTGTTCTCACTAATCGCACAAACAACCATCATCATCATCATCAACCTAGCATCTGCGGAATGCAACACATACCATTATACTGTGATAAAACACTGCTGTCCGAAAATGTATGGCGTCCAAAAACATATAACTTGATGATAATAAATGAAAACCCAGGTAAATTTCTCCGGCTATTCACATGAAATGAAAAAACATAACAATTTATGATATTTGAGAGTGGCATTGGTATTTGAAACTGCAATCTGATGTAAAAGCATTACTCCTCAAGGACATGTTAAATTCTTTGTGAGTGAACATGGGAAATGTCATTAGTCCACCTCGGAATATTTTACTTCTCTCAGACTAGCAGACTTATGTTAATTTGGAACCCTGGAACTACTTTCTTTCACAAAAACCACACACCAATCAGATGCTAATCAAGCAAGGCATCTGTCATTGTGCATATCATTGGGTAGTGAACTTTCTTTTCACAAGGACATTTTCATGCCTAGCTAACTAAACATTTGTTGTTTTCTTTCTGATCACACAGGCGATTATAAAGCATTTCACTAACTTTATCCTAAACATAAGCCATTGTTCAAAGCTTTGCAATACCTGTGTGAAGTAACACCCCTGGCTGAGTAAGCACTGACATCTTAAAATGTACGATGTCCTAAAATCTATGATCCGACAATATATGTAACATGTAATGAAGTGGTTGCTTCTGCTGTTAGTTATTAATCCATAACATGTAGTGTCTTAAGGGTAGCATAATTACCTGATGCTCAGTGTAGTACAGATGATACCTTTAGAAATGTCCGCTAAACCTTGAACTTGATGACACCCTTTTAAGCATCCTTCCAAACATAGAATTCGGTGATGAACCAGTGACAGAAGTTGGCACTTGCCTGGTAGTTCAGATTTCACAAAGGCTGATAGATATTTGCATTTTTTTAGGGTTTTTCCTGTATGTTGTCATTATAATTATGAGTGTACTATAAGTGCACAATGTTCTCAGCACCATTAACTGGCTGGGCATGGTGTACAATGGAACTTACATTACTTTTTCTGGCAAATCTTTTACATATACTTTTCCCATGCCTTCATACAATGGAAACCATAAGGCTGACAAATCCCAAATCAATGCTACTGCATCTCCCTTTTGTGTCTGTGATATAGTCTTCAATTTCATGTTTATTATCATCTTGCTTATGTCCCGATTTGCATCCTGTTTTCCAGACCCTCTTCTGCCAAAGTTCAAGATGTTGTTTCTAAGGTGACAACAGAAGCATTAAAAGAGGTATTGCAGTTTTAATATTTTTTTAGGAGTCTGAGCACCATCACTGGTCTGAATAGTCATGCTGACTTTGATAAGCATTACTTTGTAGTATATGATTGGTATGAGTAATTCTAATCATGATAATGGTACAGTTATAGAAATATTATTCCAAAGACGTCTTTCATTATCCTGAAATTACTCTGATAAAGTCATTAAGTAGTAATAGCACAATGCTAAACCATCCACTTGCCTCAAGAACTGACGAGTGTTTGTAGTGATTCAAGATTAACTTCTAATGGGAGTGTGGGGAACGTGAAGTGTGACACTCAGTACTGGAGGCCTTTATTCACAGTTTGAAACAGACGCCATGGAGGAAGGTGGAGAGACAAAACCCTCATCCCGTCCAGGGTCAGCCAAACCCTCCTCAAGGCCACAGTCAGGGAGAAAATCTGCTGGAGGTAACCATTTATGTCATGAATTTTCAATTTTGTAATATGGGAAAGCAGATGTTTTGGAACAATGCTCTGCATTTGTACATTCATTCTTGCAGATATGTATTTAGTATAATGGATACATGTAGTTGGTGATTTGTGTTTATTGATACTTTTGTCCTCAATCTGTATGCAGAGAACATCTGACAGCAACTGTTGTTAAGTGGTGTTTTAAACTGTTTTCTACATATCCTGGTGAGCTATATGAAGTGCCTTTTCACTGTATATTTGCCAACCAACTAACAAAGTTGTCTT
Organism: Haliotis rubra; assembly: GCF_003918875.1. Lineage (NCBI taxonomy): Eukaryota > Metazoa > Mollusca > Gastropoda > Lepetellida > Haliotidae > Haliotis > Haliotis rubra. Next base: position 2,204,885 of record NW_025764948.1, on the reverse strand, counting down.
ACCAACATTTGTCACCAAGAATTTTTTTACAAACTGTCTTCCATTTCATAGTACTAAGGTAAAAATTAGAATATTTTGTATTGCCACACACATTTGTTTCAAGTATTTTGAGGCTTAACCCTAATATTTTATCCACTTATGATAATCTTTGTGGCTCAAAATACTCATTACATTTATATGCATAATGATTTGCAGCTGTCTAATGTTATTTTGGGTAAGGATATCTCAAAGTACTGAATATTGCAAAATGACACTGAGCTATACAATTGTACCAGGTAACTATCCAACTCTTTTCTGAAAGTTTCCATGCCATATCTGGAACTGTTTGATCGTCTGACATTCATTTGAAAATATCCTTTCCTAACTAGGTTCACGTCCAACATCAGCTACCCCTAAAGCTGATTCCCGTCCAACATCAGCTACCCCTAAACCTGCTTCCCGTCCAACATCAGCTACCCCTAAACCTGCTTCACGTCCAACATCAGCTACCCCTAAACCTGCTTCACGTCCAACATCAGCTACCCCTAAGGCTGATTCACGTCCAACATCAGCAGCCAAGGCTGGACGTACACCTACACCCACAACTGACCGCCCTCCATCAGCAACAGGTCGACCTGCATCTGCTGCTAAGCCAGCCACCCCAACCACCCCACTTGCTGTCACAGGAGAGAGGGTGGGGTCAACCACTCCCACAGCAGGAGGTAAGGTCTCTCCACGGGTTGGGTCTCGACCTGCATCTGCAGCCAAGTCAGGTCGAGGGAGCCGACCTGGATCAAGTATCAAGAGGCCTGACTCAGTTGCTGAGAAAGAATTAGGTAAATCAGTGTTTATATCTTATCCTGTCCTGGGACCCATTCTGTAAAGACATCTTAGCACTAATATGATTATGTCTCCCATACTTTTACATACACTTACAATGGTCATATCTTAAGTTTAAGATCATTTTGCTGAATGGAATGCAGGTCATATACACAAAGTTTATTTGTCTTTGATTCAGTGGTGTTTTGAGATGGAGCTAGTGATGTCACTTCCTAAAATATGTTATGGTGGTGAATAGGCCTGAGGTATATATGATAGAATCTGACAGTTTATTCCATAAAGAGGCCCATTAGACAGGTTACAGTGAAATATGGCTAAGAGTTACTGTTACTATGGAGAGAGAATAAAGGTACACATATACAAGATAATCAAGCTTGTCCACAGGTAATGTGTGATGATGTTGATTACTTGATTGCTTGACACCTGGCTTGATGAAAACTGACTTTGTTCCAGATGTGGCTGACAAGGAAGAACCAGATAATACCATGGCCTTGGTGTTGGCAGGTAAGTCACCTGCTTGTACCTTAACTCACTGCCTTAATTTAGAGTGTAACTTGTAGGGAAGTCTTTGGTCATTGAAGGTCCATTGTAATATATGGACTTATTGGATTTAGCCAGGTGGTAATATTAAGACCAGTTCAGTTTTCTTCCAGTATGAAGTTGACTTGCTTTGATATGTGTGAAATGTTTGAATCTGTCTTTAGCAACCAATGCTTGTAAGAGGTGGCTTGGTCAGTCTTGGTGACTTGGTTGATGCTTGTCATCGTATCCCAGCTGCATAGATCAATGCTCATCATGTCAATCATTGGATTGTCTGATCAGATCTTGTACATTTACAGACCACTGTCAGATAGCAAGTACATTGCTGGGTGTGGCATTAAACAAAATGGTCTGTTTGGCATTACACAAAATACTGTTCAAGGGTCATAAAACCTATCTCACTCACTTAATGTTGAATTGTTATTATATACAGCTAAAGATGAGGATGACCCTCAAAACTATGACTTTGGAGTTGGTGATGATGGTGAACCGGAGGACTACCCTGAGCCCCAGATGCCCTCTGAGCCACCACAGACCCATCTCAATATCACCGACATCCTGGGCCGACCACCCTCCGAACCCGAGGAGGACGACAGTGATGGCGGGAGTGATGATGAAGAGGAAGCTGTAGATGAAGTCGGCGCAGACTCTGATGATGCCAGTGATAATGAAACTGATATGGTGGTCCTGGACCCTGATCATGTAAGTGTTAAATGTAACAGCTGTCGGTGGAAGTGTCAACAGCTGATTGTGTATGTACATGTTTATAGAGGGTAATGTTTATCTTCTAACATGTACTCATTGATAGCTGTTTATGTAGTGTTTGGTCCTTTATTGATTTCTTTGATGCTTTCTGTAGATGTTTTGTGTAATTTTGTAAAATATTAATTGTGTGAATGGATTGGTGCAAAAGGTAGTCACAGTATGCCAGATATATTTTAAGAACATAAAAAATATTTACAACAGAATTTCTTTGTTTTTCAATTGTTCATTAACTTTAAAACATTCCCTTTTTCAGCCACTGATGAGAAGATTTCAGAACGCTCTCAAGAATCACCTCGACAAGCAGAACGAGAAAGTCTCTCTTGAACTCAGGGAATTGGTAAGAATAATCAATGGATGTCTCGAAATTAATGATGAGATATTACAGTGTTACTCCAGTATATTTTAACCAATAAAGATGGTTAGGTTTTGATCTTATATAACTGACTTTGTTGTGAAACTAATCTATATATATACACGACACAAGCAAATTGGATACCCTGATTAAGTGATAATTGTCCTGTGTTCAGGAGGAGAATCTTCGCTCCAAGAAGAAGAACCGTGAGGATCTTGGTGTGGAGCTGTATGGAGTCCAGCAAGAGCTTGCTCGCTACCAGATGATGTTAGAACAGAACCATGATGAATACTCGAATCTGAACCAGGACCGCCAGCATGAAGAGCAGCAGCTGGATGAGGTCCGTTCCCTGTACAAGGACAACCAGCTGGCTGTTAACAAGGAGAAGAAGAGAGGTGAGTGACTGTTGAATGTCCGCTGGCAAACGTTTGTAAGACCTTATTCTCAAAACATTCGTAGCCCTACGAACTTCTTAAGCCCATTCTTTACACATTGGCTACGATCAAAGTTAAGAATTCTTAGGGCTACGAAGGTCGTTTCGAGAATAAGGGCCCAGGACCCCATTTCAATCTTAGTACTACAACTGTTATAACCCTATGTTAAAGTATAGGACTTACGATCACTTTAATTCACTTACCACTTTGCGGAATGAGATCCAGACTGTGTGTTTTTGTTTTATCGTTATTTATTGAAACTTGCTGATGTATGATCAACATGGAACCACTTACGCTCTTACTCACACACTGTGGCTATACTGTAGGTGCTGAGCTCCAGGCTGAGGTTGAGAACCTGGCACTGCGTCTCTTCTACATGGACAATGCTAAGGAGGATGTCCGTGGCGACATCGCCATCATGAGGCGAGCTGCAGAGAAGGCAGAGTCAGAAGTGGCCAAGGTCGAGATGGAGAAGCAGAAACAGGTAAGATGTGTTCACTCATGCAAAACTGTATCAATTTCTTGAAAGCATAACTAATAGTGTGTATTGTATAAGGAACTGGGATAAACAAGATGTATTTATGGTTGAGGTTAATTGTGCTGAAGATTTGTTGTGTTTCACTTTAAAGGACCTGTACGTGGACCGTCTGGTGGAGAGGGTAGACAAACTGAAGGAAGAGATGGCCATGTTTGAAGCTCAAATCACTGCCCAGTCGGATGAAACAAAAGCAGCCAAGGAAGCACTGATGGAAGCACACATGGAAATTGAGGTGTGTCAGTAGGAAGGGATTAGAAAGACCACAAGGATTGTAATTCAATTAAAATCCTTTAGAAAATTGAGAAGTTATTAAGACATATATTTCACTCAAAATTGTCTCCCCTGCAGGCCATCAGCCTTGAGAAGAAGCAGCTGTTCCAACAGTGGAATAGCAGCTTGATCGGGATGAGGCGCCGAGATGAGGCACACGCTGCCATGCAGGAGGCTCTCAGGTAAGAATATCAGTTCATGACTTGGAGGTGAGGTGAGGTGAAACTGGGTTTAACGTCGTGCTTGAGAATATTTCGCTCATATGACGACGTGCATACTTGTGTATGTGAATGCGCAACTGCTTGTACTAGCCCAGACTTAAGCTGGTTTTAGAGTGCTAGCCCACTGAGATACCATGCCGCAGTGAAGCATGAATACCCCACTCAGACACATTATACTGACTCCGAGCCGACCAGTCCTTGTTGTACCCATAATGCCGAGCGCCAGGCAAGGACCAACAAGTACCACATTTTAACGTCTTTTGGTATGACGCGGTCGGGGATCGAACCCGCAACCTTCCGCACTCCAGGCGGACAGTCTAACCACTACACCACGGAGGCGGTCTCATGACTTGGAGAGATGTTTAGTTCCAGTGTTTGGTTCTTTTGTGAGAATTTTAGAGTTTATTGGCTTGGTATAGAGGCAAGTAAAGTTACACAGTAAGCACTATGATGAGGTAGACCTGCCATTCTAGCTAGTTTAGATCAAGTATATTAAAACCCACTTTGTTTGACAGCTAACTCAAATTAATGATGTTTATTAAACTGGAAGTTAACGATAACCGCAACTTGACATTGTCAGCACTGAGGTTGTCATGTGGTGAAGGTGTTGACTCATCGTGATGCCGACTTGGGTTTTCATTCCCCATATACCAAAGTTAGTGAAAGGGATAGCAGATAGACAATGTGGTATTATCCTGAGTCTGCCCCCTAGTGCTACCTCCACCCGCAGTATTGGGGATTAACATGCCTTTTGTGGGGGTGTGATTGCAGTCAGCAGCAGCAAAAGATCCTGTCACTGGAGACGGAGATCGAGGGATTCAAGAAGTCTATACAGAAGGAGCAGGAGCAGAATGAGAAGCTGTGTCAGATCCTGGCCAAGACTAACCGTGACATCGACATGGTCAAGAAGCAGCTGATCACCTGCCAGGCTAAACACGACGCTCTCAAGGCTGAGTACACGACCTTCACTCGGATGTTGCATGAAACTGAGACGACACTCAACAAGGCCACAGCAGTAGGTTAAGATGTTGTCTCGTGTTTGTGTGTAAACACAATGTGACTGAATTGGAAATCAAAGATATTCTTTCATTATGGCTATGTTGTTGATTTTATTTTGAACTATGCTAAAAAAAATGAACTTAAATGTAAGCATAAATGTTAAGCAGTCATATATTTACAAGACTTATTAGTATTTATCCATTCCTGACTCAATGATTAAAGATTGAATAATTGAACATTTCTAAAGTAGCCTTTTGTATAGAAATAAACATGATTATTCAAGTACCTGTCTGTTTCAGTTATTCAGTTTCCATCTCTTCTGAACTATTTACTTGGCAATATTAGGATTCTGAGAATCAATCTACGGAGTCCTACCAAATCTCGATATCTTCTGTTTGCAGGACAAGACACTCCGCATGAACGAGTTGAATGGGCTGAGGAAGCAGATAGAGCGGGAGTACCAGGAGAAGGTGAAGCTGGAGGATGAGATCATGGAGAAGATCAGAAACCAGCTGACCATGGACAAGGCTGCCCAGTACACCAAGAAACTGACCAGCAAGATGAGGGACCTCACCAAGAATCTTGTGAGTTCACCAGCATGGCATTTAGGTTTTTTTAATATTAAGTCCAGAGTAAGCACATCAATGTTTCTGAGTGTGATGTTCAGTTTTATTCCAGTCATCCACCACCGGGGGTCGGAGGGGTAGCCTAGTGGTTAAAGTGTTGGCTCGTAACGCTGACGACTCGGGTTCGATTCTTCACATGGGTACAATGTGTGAAGCCCATTTCTGGTGTCCCCTGCCGTGATATTGCTGGAATATTGCTAAAAGCGGCGTAAATCCACCACCATACAGATACAGACATCGCGCACAACATGCTTACTGATAACTGTGGCCACATCTTATTTCTTTTACATCTCGTCAAATATCATCACAGTCTTAGCTGTCATTGGGTTTGTATTTTAACATCTTTAATATTCCTCCTGGCATGGGAAAACAATTGGATGGTTAAGACATCCGTATTAGCAATGACAAGTTATTTACATATGAGTTGTCCTGTTGAGTTAGTGTGCAGAGGTGACAAGTTGGCTGAGGCACAACAAGTTGTGTGGAAGTATTTGGTGTCTTTGCAAGAATCCTATGATTTACCCTGATTATGTTTCTTGGGTCTTTGTGCCGTGCCGTTGTACAAAGCGATCTTAGCTCTAAGGTGACCGTAACTCCCATACTTTAACATAGACTTAAGGTAGTCTTAGCGCTAAGGTTGTTTTGTACAACGGCACCCATATCTGTTTGTGTGGGTTTCACAGAAGAGGTAGATGTCCCACTAACCCAGAGTATTGGAAATGATCACAGATTTTAGATATTTCTCATGGTGAATACAGTGTAGGAAAGATGTAGAAAATCTAGCCTGTCCACAGGAATGGCAGGTCAAATTTTTTACCAGTCCTGCCAAAATCTAGCCTGTCCTCCAAATATAAATAAAACACCTTCGGCAGTAAATATTCAAAAAGGTTATAATCATTATATATATGTCATTGGTTTGCTAAAATTGATCCGACATGAGGACGGACTAGATATTTTTTTAACCCGTCCTCCACAAAATTCACCCGTCTCGGACGTTGGGACGGGCTATCTTTCCTACACTGGTGAATACCAAACACTTGAAGAAAGGTGCTAATGCCATTGTACTGGTATGTAATTGTCATGTGTCAAAGTTTTGTGATCTTTATCTGTTTTATCAACTTATCTCTTTACTTTTTCAGGAGACCCAAATGGCGGAGGTAGAGAACACCATTGCCAGGAATGCTCTGGACACATCCAATGTGAAGGCCAGGACTGAGAGACTGAAGAAGATCCTACAGGGTCTAGATGATGAGATCCGCCAGAAGAATGACATCATCTCCAAGAGTGAGAATGAGATCATCAAGAGAAACGCTATCATTGAACGTAAACAGAATCTAATTGATCAGTTCAACAAGAAGCTTGAACACATGATCAGCTCTGCTGGGGTAAGTTCTACATGCCTTTTATATGTGTCCATATGGTTCCTTTGAAGCATTTGAGGTGTGCAACTGCATGTATATATATATATTGATTTTCTTCACATTGTGTTCATTTTGTGAAAACTGGTTACCTTAGATATAAAGAAGTAAGAAGAACACATATTACATGATAAAGAGGCAAATTACTGTGGCCACCTACGTCCTCTCTAGCGAGGAACATGGAGAATATTTATACTTAACACCATACTCACATACTCAGTCATGTTTGAAATGAAGTTGTACATGGGTGGCCCAATAGGCAGGTTTGCAACTGACTGTGTAACTAAACCACCCAGATGGTCCTATTGGGTTTAAGAAGCTTCAAATGCATTTGAAAATAAAATGGATGAAGAAGTAGCTTTATCAACAATTCACTTTAAACAATAGTAACTGTTGTTAACAAACTAGAGGTCTACTGACTATAGATTGCTGCCCACCTCTAATACCATGGTTACTGAGATCATGATCATCTAGGCCTTGATGGCACATTTAGTTGACACACAGTGGTGTAACTGATATCCTGTTGGCGTTAGACCCATCAGTGCCCCCTCCCTGAATTCTTGTGCATTGGTTGTCAGGGTGTGGAGCTGGGTCCACTGGAGATCACCATCAACTCCCTCCAGAAGTCTATAGACGTTAGGCAGCAGGAGATCACCGAGCTGCAGCAGATGTGGCTCCGACAGCAGAGTGAACTGGTCAGACTGACCAAGGACAAGGAAGACCAGTCACAGGATGTTGAGAAACACAAGAAGCAGCTCACCATCCTCTTACAGAAGAAGATCAGGACGGAACGTAAGTTGGGATATATGTTATACATGTTATTATATGTTAAATAAAATCGTTATCTGTTTGATATAACCCTTAACTGTTTGATATAATCCTTAACTGATCAGTGTGTTGTGTTTTCCATGTTAATTCCTTCAAACCATTGATTGTTGTTGTTCTGTATCCACCCTTGTCCGCTTTATCCTACCAGTGATTTCAATGTTGAAAATGGATGTTCACAATGGCTTCTGAGTATGGATTGTTTGACCCTATCTAATGAAACTTATCTGCTTTAAATTAGCAACATAATTTGTGATATTTATCAACAGATGACATTGACCAGCAGAGACGTGAGACATATGATATTGAACGTCACATCACCAACATGCAGAATGATATGATCAAGTTGAACACACTGCTACACAGAGAGAAGGGCCATGAGGTGCAACTGGAGCAAGGCACAACACTGCTGGAGAATGACTTCATTGCCAACCTGAAGGATGCAGAGAAAGAATCCATACAGATGCAGGACCATCTTGACTCTGTGAAGGAAGAGAAGGAGAGGCTACTGAACAGTCTGGTGGAGGCAGAGTGAGTAGAGACAGGGTGTTGAAGAGACTACCCAGTCAAAGGGACCGTTCATAATTATTATTATTTTTATTTATTTATTATTATTTTTTATTTTATTTATTTATTATTATTATTTTTATTTTTTTATTTATTTTTTTTATTTTTTTATTTTATTTTTTTTTTGGGGAGAAATGATGGGGGGTTTTGGGGGTTGGGGGTCCACCCATTTTGTTCTGGGGAGAGGAAGTAAGGGGCATCAATTTAGTGCACATGTACTAGGGGCAAGGGCAGCATTTTTGTACATAAATATATTTTAAAATTATGCTTAAAAAGTATGGGAAAGGGAAGGGGGGGGAGGGGTCATTGATTTTGTACATGACATGATGACATGCAGGGGGGTCACTTACTTTGTACCTACTTTGTACCTACTTTGTCATTCACAGTGTACATGCTTCTCCATAAAAATCATAAGGGAAGCAGGGGATTCTATTCATATTTCAACATGACCTACTAATATTGATCCAAGCATAAAACAACACCCCTTCAAGTATGATGTGTTTCATGTTTCAGACGTCAAATCATGTTGTGGGAGAAGAAGACTCAGCTGGCGAGGGAGACCCGGTCAGCTGTAGACTCTGAGGTCGGGCAGGGAGAGATTAGAGCCATGAAGTCCGAGATCCATCGGATGCAGGTCAGGTACAGTCAGCTGATGAAGCAGCAGGAGAAGATGATCCAAGACATGGAGAAGGCAGTGTCCAGGTATGCTGTAACAGTCAATATGATAGTTTTGTTGTTATTTTGGGGGGAAGGTCAGTGGTTATCTCTGGAATATTACTGAAAGAGGCATTATATCGACACTTAAATTGTTCATGAAATAGTGGATGACAAATCAGTGTGTGGTCGATATTGCTTGTTAGATACATCCATATGTATATGTGCAGGAGAGACACCATTGTAACCCGAGGCGACTCTCAGTCCAAGATGAAGCAGAAGGTTGTTACCAAGGGAACGTTTGAGAGACAGATGGCTGAGCATCGTAGAAAGATAAAACAAACAGTAAATGTAAGTTGTGGTTTTATAATGCTTATATAAATTTAGCTATAATGATTAATTCCATCCTCCTTTTATGAAATAGTAATTGAATGCAAAATGCATGCAAGATGACTTAACAAAATGTATGTGCATTTGTGCACAAGAAAATATGGTCATTTTGTTTAGGTTATGGTACTAAACTCTCCCCATCATTCCTCACTCACTAACTTCATCACTCTTTCTCTGTCCCTCCTTTTTCACCCAGTCCCTCACTCACTCTGACCCTCTGTATGCTACAGGATGCTTCAAGCTGTGACAATGATATCCATGAGCTGCTCGATCACCAGCAGGAGCTGAGTGGTCAGTTGGAGGAGAAGCAGGTCAATTGCCAGCAGCTCCAGGGCTCCGCAGACACCCTGGATGGGGACATCGAGAGGCTCCTGGATGTCAAGTTAAAGGTGTGTCCAATGTTTGTGTCCTGAGTCTCTAACATTGATGTCAATCCTCTTGTTGATCAGTGTGTATAAAGCATTTAGCCTACAGAAATTAACCTTGTTTTAAGACTCAACATTCTCTCTTTATGGGGGCGGTGGGGTAGCCTAATGGTTAAAGCGTTGGCTCGTCACACTGGGTTCAAATCCCCACATGGGCACAATGCGTGAAGCCCATTTCTGGTGTCCCCTGCCGTGATATTGCTCGAATATTGCTGAAAGCGGCGTAAAACCATACTCAGTCAGTCAGTCAGTCTCTCTTTATGGAGGGTGGAATTTGTATTGTTCATATTCTGCTGGTCCCCTAGCATTTTACTTTTTGGGTTGAGAAGCATCCAAGATTTGAAGCGACACTGACTTTCTGTGTTGGCAATTAGGTGTCTTTTGTGTGTGTGACACTATACTAGAGTGTGTACTTTACTGACAAAGTGTGATCCCAAATATATCACGTTTTAAATTTTTACCACTTTCTTAAAAGCATATTTTCAGATGTATTTACATTATTGTTCATATCCTAAAGTATTATGTATTTATTTAAATCTGCATTTTATTCACAAAATGACAAAATATACATGACATATTGTTTGGCCTAGTTCTCTTTTGTCAAAGCATGAATGCACCAAACTCAAGTTCTAAATACTTGACTGTACATAATGAGTGAGTGAGTTTAGTTTTACGCCGCACTCAGCAATATTACAGCTGTATGGCAGAGGTCTGTAAATAATCGAGTCTGGACCAGACAATCCAGTGATCAACAGCATGAGCATCGATCTACGCAAATGGGATACGATGACATGTGTCAACCAGACTGCACATAATGCACAAAAGATGATGCAAATACTGGATCCCATAAAATAGGTACACATTATGCATGGATGTGCACAAAACTCAAGAAAGTTACAATACGGTAAGTAAATGCAATTCCAATATGATTGAATATGTTCCAGAATATGAAGGATCTAGTAGGCAAACAGCAGAAACACAAGTATTACCAGCAGGTAAAGGATGGCAAGTACACGATGCTGTGCAAGTCGGAATCCTCCCTGGAGACAGAGCACAGCAAGCAGATAGATCGCATGCAGGCTCTCAGTACCATTGTGGACAGACTCAACCAGGAGTTCCCCCATGTACAACCAGCACTGAGGAACGTCACCATCGCACTCAGCTCCCGGGGGGTGCCCCATGATGACGATTAATGTATTCACCAGCATCAATGCATGTAATTGAGGACCATACATGATTGATTTTTGGCCTGCCAATCAATATCTGGAATAGATTTTCATCACCTACTGTTTAATGCATTGCTTGTAGTTGACGGTCTGTTGAGATTTATGTTTTATCAATATCATTCCGGTCTGAATGCTGAGGTCAGTCTTAAGACTGGTATCCATGAATATATATGATGTGATGACTTAATGTTGTGTGAAGAAATGTGAACAGTTGAAAATGTCTGTATATTTTGTTCTCTTTTGTATATGTTATAATTTATTGAGTAAAATGTAGGTATTTTGATATGTTGATGCATACGTTAATGCATTTGTCCGTCCATTATTTCCCATATTATTCCTTCAACAATGCCAAACATTGTTACTCCATTGTTCACTCATTTTGAAATACTGAACATGGAAGAATTATTTTGTGTAAAGTTTAGTCCTAAATCTAAATTTGAGTCTTCAAATCTGGCTCGTTTATTCAAGTGTATATGTTTAAATATGATACTTGTATTACATGAATAAACTATGAATTTCACAAGTAGTTTAGGACTGTTGTTATTTATTCATTTACAGCCAACAGTGAGTGAGTGAGTTAATGAGGTTTCACCACACAGATATATGAAATCTATGGGTATATATAATATATATAATGGGAAATGATGTCTAAAGTTTGATGCAGAGCCTCTTCCTTGGCCTAGACATTAATAAAGCCACTTGTGACATGAGAGCCATGACAGATTGTCTTTTGTCATGTGAAAAAAAACTGAGTGATCTTCTTTGGTGTAGCATAGACAATATGTACATTGAGATGTGTATAGGATGTGTGAGCAGCAGTTTGATATGTTATGGGTAGATAACAAAGTAAATTTAGAACAACTATGACATTAAAAACTTTCTCCCGATAAGAACCTTCTCCTTGATACCACTCAACAATCTGCTGGTACTTCCGACTTCTTCCTTGGTTGATTCATGAAAATACACCACATTATTCTCATGTTGAGAAGATGTGGATTATGGCCTCAAATACAGTCTTGAAGTGGTCAGAATCATGTGTACTTTAGGTATAGTTTGGCTTCATGATAGGGTTAGATAAAAAAAACCCGTGAAGCACTATCCAGAACTCTAAATTACATCTATCAGTACCTAGATCACACATGGCAACAAGATGACTGTTCTTGTCAAAGGGGAAGGTATCAGGTCAATGCTGATGCAGTTGTTTCTACGACACGCACTGAAAACATTTGAGACCATGGTGTAGTATGGACGATACTTTTATTTGTTTCTTGTTTACACTGCAAAGCACAAGATTCCCACTATATGAGGGTGGTATGTAACAATATGGACCAGACAATCAAGTGATAGATGTCATATGAGCATCCCCAGAATTGGAATATGATGACATACAATAAACTAGGCTATCAAGCCCAACAGCAAGCACCAATATTCTTACAATTAATCACTACAGGTCTGCTGAATTATAGTTATAGCCATAGTTTGAAGGTGTGAAAAAACGTTCTCATGGACAATCATAAAGTGTTCAAACTCATAAATTTACTGATTACAAGTTGTGGCATTGATTAATTACACGTGAAGATATTTCTGCTGTCTCAACTGATACATATGCTGCAACATAAGACTACATATGCCATTTCTTTACATGTATTTTATGAAGTCTTTAAGTGCAATTTTAGAAGCTGTAGTTTGTTTCATTCTATATTATGATAGATCCCATAGTTCTGAACAATTCATTAGTATTTCAGAAAGTATCCGGCTAAGGTGCTGACACCCATTCAACTCGTGAATTCAGCTGCCAATCTAAAATGGAAAAGAGGCCTTCTGTGGTACTTCTCTCCCAATGTTCTCCTTTGCCTGTTGGAAAGACTCATTCTCTGACCTCCCGTACGGTCTGGTAAGATTGTCCTTACATAATGTCACACCAAATCCAGCTCTTGGTGGTAGGTCAATGAAGCCATCTTTAGGTAAAGGTTCATCTGGAAATATCTCTCCAAAATAGGGTGTAATCTTGTCAGCTTTCGGACTCAGATTGATGAATTCTGCCAGTGGACAGTTCCTGAAGGCATACTGAAGATGATACGAGTAGACACTGGAACCGTGCGGAATGACCAAGATATCGTGTGCTGACGCCATGGCAACCACCCTCCTGGCTTCTGTAATACCTCCAAGCCATGTGATGTCTGGTTGAATAACATCGACACACCTTGAACTCAGAAGTTGCCTGAATCCATACCTTGTATATTCGTGTTCTCCAGTCGTTAGAAGAACCTTTGAACCTCTCAGCGCCTTCCTTACCTCACTGTAGCCTTCATAATCGTCTGGAGGCAGATATTCTTCCATCCACTTTAGACCATATGGCTCTAGTTCCTTTGCTAGACGAATAGCATATGGGACGGTCAACGCCATGTAACAGTCCAGGGACAGTGGGAATTCGGGTCCAACTTTCTCTCGCCATCCTTTGAAGAATTCGACGTTCTTCCTCAACCCTTCATCACCCTCATCAGGGCCGTATGGACATGCAACTTTTGCTCCAACAAAACCAAATTCCTTGGCGAGATCCGGACGACCAGTTGTTGAGTAGACTGGCAGACGATCTTTAGTTTTCCCGCCAAGCAAGGCGTACACTGGCTCATTCCGCAAGCGGCCAAGAAGATCCCACAGAGCTAAGTCCACGGCGCTTATAGCCTGTATGGGCAACCCCTTCCGTCCATAGTTCAGTGTAGCTCGGAACATCTGATCCCACATGAGTTCCACATCACGAGGATCCTGACCCTCCACAAACCTACTCAGATGCTGCTCAACAATGTAACATCCAGGTTTTCCACCGATGGTGACGCCAACGCCCGTAGTTCCATCGTCAGCCTCAACTTCAACAACCAAAGTCCCAAGTGCGTTGATCCCCCAAGATTTCCTGAAAGCTCTGTATTGAAGGTATCCTGACATGGGGTTGGCGATCGGTGCCAGACCTCCGTTTATCCAATGAGTGTCTATGACGTCATGACAGTCGGATCCTTGGTCCCCCGTAGAGGCCGCTATTGTATAGGCTCTCACTGCCTTTACACGGGGGAATTCTCGCGCTTCTCCAGCCATCTTTATTCAAAGTGGCAGTTAGCTTCCAAATGAAATAACGTCACTCTGGACTACAACACCTCTTGATGAACGACTCGAGATAAGATAATTCGTACCCTATTTCCTCGATTATAAGTTCATCATTTAATAACATCATTTCCTTATCAGTCTTTGTCCGACCTCTAATAGTGGTCTTATACAATGTATTTTGGCATCTATTAGTTTCAGTCAGGTGAGCATCGAGAAGAGAACGTTGTTTCCAGACAAACACATTCAGTGACGGCATTGCGCGGTCCCTACAGAAAATGTATCTGCTTTTTTAATCCGTGGTATCTAATCTAACACTATTTACGGTAAATTGTGACGTGAGAATCAAAAGGTGCAGACACTACCTTGACCTACTGTACTCCAGTCCTATTTGACCTGTTTTTTTCTATAGCTTGACCTTGAGGATAAATACAGTAGGATGGTAATTCCGTGATAGATCGTGATTGTGCATGATAAGTTGTGTGGACATATGTTTGCTCATCCTTGTCATCTTTGCACTTAAGCTACACACACACACGAATACTAAACCCACCTATAGTCTGTTTGCAGTGAAAACGTACCGATGCATTTAACTTTAAACAAAAAAAGTAAATCAAATTAAGTGAAATAAAGATTGCGAATCCTCATAATTTTACCTTGCCAAATGAACATTTAAATCTCAGAATTTTATTCAACTTAGGATAAAAGTTGCTTAACAAACGATCATAGATTCAAATCGCTATTATTGGTGTGTATTACTAGGGGGTAAGCGCAGTAGATAGAACAGTGAAACAAATGCACGTGCGGTACGTGATGAGCGTTAACTTAGACCGGCCCTACGTGTTCTCGGTGTTTCATCTAATGTGCATACTCCCTTGTAATACAAACCAATAATAGCGATTTGAAACTATGATCGTTTGTTAAACAACTTTTATCCTAAGTTGAATAAAATTTTGAGATTTGAATGTTCAATTGGCAAGGTAAAGTTATGAGGATTCGCAATCTTAATTTCGCTTTAATCGATTTACTTTTTTGTTTAGAGTGAAATTCATTGGTACGTTTTCACTGCAAACAGACAATAGTTGACCAATGTATTTAACTCGACATAACGATAAGGATACACATCTGTAGTCCTGGCCCATATAATTTCCCTTCCGTCCAGCCCTTTTTGTAATGCAAAAGATACAAATGAATAAAGTCTAGACTTTTTCTCAGGTCCAGGTTCTAAATCTACCATCTTACTAGGGCTCCCATTCAATGTCTATCAAAATTATATATCTTCATTGAGCAATCGTTAATCTAGCATACCCCATTCGAGTTATAGACTCCACGTGTTGTTCTGTATATAAAAGGTGACAGAATGATGAATAATAAAGAAGAATATTTTTGGAACTAAGTCACAAATCACGAGAGTTTTTCTTCATAGTTACTCCATTGCATGCTTTAACACATTGGGAGTTTCATCACCGATTGTCAGTGATTCAGTCATATAATTTTACTGCTAAGCTGTCTTTTACACCCAATGGAATCTGTTTCGATAGAAAGTCGACACTGATGACTCTATGGCGTTGACATTTTAATATATATTCCACACGCCTTGTGTCACTGAATTACTACTAGATAGATACAGTGACACGCGATCAAATCTTGTCACGCAAATGTTCTGTAAGAGTACACTGATATGGGATGAAATAGGACAACATAAATAACAGAAAAAGCGTTACTGGGAGAGAACTACCGGAACTATCCACAGTATTGTATTTCCGCTCATTCATTATCAATATGCAGCAGGGGTTCAATTTCTTTTTTAAAAGCCACTGACTTTAAGTAACTTGTCCTGACTAATTTTCCACTTGCCCTGATTTTATGACATAATTATGATGATGTAGTTATGAAAGAAGAAATCAACATGGTATTTGATGTTAATGTTTTCTCGACTATTTATTGAAAAGTGATAAATAGCAAAGAAAGATAACTCTACTTTATTATCATTGCGAAATTTAATAGCTACATTTTGAGCAGATATGAAATTAAATCAAAGTTTATTTGCAGTTTGAAACCATAAGTGGAAATTATCTAGTAGCCCACGGACAAGTAAGATACCATTATTTGATTGCCCGAAATGAAAACTGACTTGTCCCGGGCGTCGGGCGATGGGGTTTTTGAACCCGTTAATGCATCCTAATTCAATGGAAAAGTAAGACAATGGAGGGTGCCAGGATATTGGTTCGATCTATGTTGGTTCAATTTTTTTTACATTTTGGTCAGCGAATCTGTATATACTAGCCACATAAAGAAACTGTGCTAATAGGAAATCAAAATTTATATGGAACTACGTTTTTACAAATAAGATAAAATCACTGAACGTAACTTAACATCTGAACGAGCTACTTATCGTGACGTCAGTAGTTTCGGCATGGGCACGTACAACAATTTTGTGCATGTGCATGTGGATTTCGTCGATAAACTGTGTGGAGTACGTAAATTTAAAAAATGTTGTCGATTTGGAAAATTTATTATTTGACGTTTGCTCATTCAAAAAATTAAAATGCTGTTGAACCGCACATCATGCCAACACACAACGCTATGAGGCTACTGGGATGGTCCTTTGGGGATTGTCTCAACGTCAGATAGCTGCGCGTTTCCTTTGCCACCGCAACACCATTTCAGTACTGTTGACACGTTATCAGAACCATAACGGGGTTGCCGATCGCCCACGTGCAGGACGTCCACGCGTCAAAACGCCAAGACAGGACAATTGGATTGGATGACCCAGCCCCGGAACGGGTTCCACACTGCAGTGGCCACTGCTCAGTTCAGGACTAGGACGTATCCACGACAAACGCAGTCAGGCCGCTTACGTCATTAAAGAATACTACCACGTCCCGCCATATGACCGATCCTGTTGCTATGTTCAGAGATGGTGCCAAAACCATGTTCGTCAACCTCGGTTGTGGACAGACGAGTCCCGATTTAACATTCCCGTAGTGACGGACGTCAACGTTTCTTCGGACGTCTTGGGTATCGTTATGATCAAATCTGCGTCATGGAGAGGGCTTGCTTTGGGTTGGCTCCGTGATATGATGATTTGGGCTGGCTAAGTGTACGTCTGTTGTGACCTTAAAGCTAGAATGCTCTTAAGTGTAGAATAGTCAGGAATATTCATCAGCGGGCGGAGATTATATGACCATGTTACACGTATTTCCTACGCACTACCTCTCACTTAAACACGGAAGTGCCTCTATTTCTGCTGAGTCGTGTCAGGTTGAGTAGCGTGCAACGACGGTATTTCTTGCTCTACAACGTAACCTAAACAGCATTTCCTTCTTTACTGCCGTTTAAATATTTAGGGCAAATATATCAATATCCAAATATAGCAGGGTCAACGTGAAGCAAAGATTAGCAACACTCTGCTGGTTTGTGAGGTCGTTTATTTGGTAGGATGAGATATTGATGAACGATAAACGACACCCTGTAACAATAAATATAATAAAATAATTAACATCTCACACAATTCATACAAGATACATATAATTCCATACACGGGTTAATACATATGGACAATTACCAATAATACTGTAGTTACTCAAAGCATGAATACCATTACTTACTAAACATATGAAATTTTGGAATTATGATATTACATCATTACGAATAACGTAATGATAATACATGCATACAATGTAATACACACAAGATAGATAATAATACACCATTACGCATTAGTCGTAATGATAAAGTACACATGATTCGTCACCACGCATTACGTGATGGTACTATATACAAATACATGGATATAAAAAGACATATACACATACCCTGTGGGTGGTACAAGGGTGTACACCAATCAGGCACAGCACCAGTCTTATGGACGGGGACTTATCTGCTGTAAATAATATTAGATGATAAATAATATACAATGTAATGTGGAGTAGATTTAGGGCTGCTACATTCATGAACATAAAATTACTTCCACACATTGATAATTACACTTATAGTTAACATAGTTAAAACATAGCAACTTATATTAAAACACATTCTCTCATCTCACACATTCAGTGAAAGGGATAGTAAAGATAAGAATATATTAGTGATACTTATTTATGTTTATAGCTTAGGATTGGAAAGCTAGCATAAATACATATGTCACACTTACATGCTATACAATATAATACCTATTTAAATGATAGTAAATAGATATGTGTTTATTATATATATACTGCAAGGATGAAATGCAATATTACTTTAATTAAATGAATACTAACCTTAATGTTACACTGTGTGTCTGTCTAAGCTGTCCAAGAGTCAGTGCAGAATGAGTGAAATTGTGCATGGAGTTAGTGAGACCAATCAGCCGAGAAGCGTCATGGCTTGGGCAATTAGTGAGAGAGGCCAAGCTCTAAAGCTTAAACCTTAAACTGCCTAGAAATAATATAGCTAAAGGGAGAGAATAATAATATGATTAAAATAATATATTTACACTAAAATACACCTGCCACACAAATATCTTTGTTAAAAGTTCTATAGTAATTTGTATAAGCAATGGTGGCATGAGAGCATTAGGGAACTACATGTATATTCACATCATGTTTACCATAGCTGTTGTGTCGTGGAAAATGAATAATGGGAATGGTGTATTAGAACAGTAAATGCTCCTTTTAGTTACCAGTATGCCATAAGTCCAGTACAGCAGCTGGTAACATACGTCAGAGAACCCTGTCAGTTGTTCAGGGCAGTTTGACAGATATGGGCTATTCAGATGACCAAATGCTTGTACCAGTCGCCATGCCGTTTCTTCAAAGTTATGACTGAGAATTGACATTCCAACATTTCCGTCCTCACACGGATGGGGTTGTGTCATTTCTTTAACAACACAATGTTCAAATGCTGCCTTGGCCTGCAGCTTCACCGTATAGAGCACGTGTGGGATAAAATGGAACGACGTCACGCCGTGTACAAAATCCGCCAGATAACGTTTGTGGTTTGGCAGCAGAGCTACCGAGAATATGGCAAGCCATTCCATAAGCCTCCCATGCCCATTTAATGCCCACTCTATGCGACGGCGAAACTGCTTTTCTCTCTGCTCACTGGGCATACCCGTTAATGAGTGAGACATTATTGCTTGACCCCTGCCCCGCAATGGATTCAATGTAATGAATAATTAACACGTTGTTCTGCCGTTATGTTATGATCTTAATATCCACCTTTTAAAGTTTACATGGAAACTTTTCATAGTTGTTGGATTTTTCAAATTTAAAAAGATGTTTTAGCAATGAACAGTTTCTTTTTGGTTAGTATTATGTTTCCAGTTTGAAAAAAATGAATTAACAGTAATAGTAATGAGATGAATTTGATAAAGAAAACATACATGGTGTAAAATGGGGGAATAAGGGTGCGAACCAGTTTCGAATTTCATCACCGTTTCAGATACGGTGTTTTCTTGGGTATATATAATGCAAACCTTTTCCCCCTGAAAAATACTGGGCCATGAAGAGGTTGTGGGTGTTTATTTCTTCTGACGAGAAAACATTATCGATAGTAAAATACCTTGAATTTATTATCCTTCTAATACATGATTACGATAATCTGTTATTTCTGGGTTGATCTGCACTATATGTGAATCTGGTTTTACTGTCAGTGTTGATAAATGACTCAAATTGGTTGAATTGTTAATTTAATTAATGAGATTTTACAAATGTGGCACAAAGACAGAGAAGTCCAATGGAGCTGCTGGGTACATATCTCATATCTGTGAGACAGAGTGATCAGTTGGTGAATACAGTCTAAAGATTCGGTAAATTTACAGAGTGGTGCTCTTGTTTTGGGGGTTGCTGAAATTTTAGGATTTTTCAATAATCTTATACCAGATTTAGTTTCTGCACCCTATTTACTTCAGGTAGTTATAAAACTAATCCGTTGTAACAACTCACAACCTCAAATTTTTGAAGGGCATTTAGAAGTGGAATGCATAAGAAAAGCATCATGATGAGAACTTTGTTTTGTGGTATCCTGGAGGTTACTCACAGGGTGAATTACCCCCCTTTGATGCTACAATTTTTGTTTCAGGGAAGATTACCACATCAGGTGTGTGTACCTAAGAAGGCTGATTGTTAAATATGGCTGGAAAAGGAAGATTTAGAATTCCAACACTAGACGAGAAAGACAAAGCTGAGTCATGTTTGCAAGTGAGTGTCTTGATGTCTAATTACAGCTGGCCTTAATTGTAACATGCGAGGTGCCTTAGTTTAGAAAGAAATGTGACGATCTTTCACTCAACGGGAGCAAGTTTATGGTCTATTTCACTGGCGTTACTGACACAGTCATTGAATGACAATAACAAAAACAAACGCTGTTGATTTTTAGATTCAGATAATTTTTTGGAGTGCAGATTATAGCTTCGAAATCGCAGCTATCAGCTTCTCCCCTATCCGATATCTGATGGTCGCTTATCATACGCTACACACAACATGCTGACTATGCATGGACTTAAAATATCAACCGTCATGAACCTGGAGATGTGGCTGTTGTCACTGATCAGTGTTCGCGTTCAGGAGTAATTACTGGCTTTTAGTCTTTTACCGGTAAACCTAACCATGGACCGATAATTTGTGTGACTGTAATTCCGAGGGACATTTTGAATTTTCCCTAAAATGTCAAAACTAGAAAAATTAAAAAATCCGCAAAATCAACATCTTAGTGCAAAGAATAATTAAAAGTTCTGAATAAAAACTAAAAGCTAAAACAAAACAAAAACTGAACATGATGTTTTATTTCCCATTTCTGTTATTAACGTTCTGAATGTGCATGACAATATTTAGACCAGCATATAACTAGACGACTTTGCACTATACCAAGGTGTGCTCGACGACTCTATGTAGGCCTTGGCTGGAATACGAGTTTATTCATATGAACTAGACAATATTGAGCTATAAAGAATAAAGCCAGGTGTTATTCTATAAATGTGTTTGTTATTTGTCCAAGTTAGAACTGGCAAAACATTAGAGGGACTGGTAATTTGCTATTGTACTTGGAACAGGAAGTTTCAAAAACTGGCATGCACTGTGAACTCTGCTGCTATTGCTATTTTGTAAAAAACTCAGCCCCTTCATGTCTACAGGTTCATATCTTCGCAGCACATAATAACCATTGTGTCAAGTTGGTTGCATCTGGAAAACTCAACCAAAGATATAGCTGAAGAGCGAAGAATATAATGTAGAATTTAAGTGTACATTGAGTGGACAGGTGCACCATTCTGTATTAAAGTTAATTATGTATTTTTACAGAAGGGAGTGAAGCCTCTCTTCAAGACAACCAAGGAGTCCAAGAGTGATGATGTATTGCACAAACAAGTGATACCATCAGCAGCTCCCAGGTTGCCAGCCAGCAGTAACAACTCTGGCACACTCCCACCAAATTCAGGCACAAGAGACACAGTGGCTGCATCAAGTAATGGTACAGTAATACTCCTGAAGTCGTACATGTTTTACTGCAAGGGGGGATCCATGCTTCCATATCTTATAATAAAAACAGGATGTAGGTCTGTACTTTTGGGGAATAAACAGTCAGTTACCCGACCTGTTTAGTTTCATCATACAGAAGGCAGATAGCAAGATTAGCTTCAGCAGGAATATATACTAAATATGATGATACAGAGGGAACAGGGAAATTGAAAGCTGATGTAGAAAGACTCTGTTTGTTATGCATTTCCACTGTTCTTCTAAACAAAATAATTCAGGAAGTAATTTTTTCTACATTGCAAACAAAATGACATTGAACATGATGAACCGCTGTAAATACCATCATGTATAATGATTTACATTACTTTACTTGAACATTTTATTTATTTCAGATAAAAATACAAATGTTGACAAAGAGGTTGTTAGTAAATTAGGAACAGCTAACAGTTTGACAAAGCAAGTGACAGATAACAAGGTTGAGGTTGCAGCAAAACCCACAAGTTTACAAAAAGAGGCAGGGAAATTGGTGGAAGAAGAACCTGTAGAGTAGGTATATTTTACATTAAAACTGACTATGTTGTCTTGCAGCTGTATGATAATCCTTGCAGCTGTATGCTAATCTGACTATTAAACCAGTGAATACCATAACCAATACATTTGAAATTTTGTAATAAAAATATTACACAGAATTTATCTCTAAATAAAAATGCTATAGTTACCAATTGATTACTTTGCTAGATGAAATGATCAAAACATCCTCTTTTGCTGAAACAAGTAAACCAGTCAACATTGTTCTATTACTCCTACTGTATTCATGAAATGTGGTACTGACACTCAGGCTATGAAACTGATGTCAGTGTTATATTGGAGTGAAACAATAGGTTACATTCAGTGTGTTTAGTCATTCAGGCTGTTTATCTAATGTGTTCTCTTTACAGATCTCTACCAACACTTGCTAAAATAGGAAAAACAAACTCCCTGATTGTTAACCAAAGACAGGTAAGCATTTAGGAGATAAACCTACAGAATGTTATATTGTGATTCGATACCCCAGACTGACCAGCCCAAACTGGCATTAGTTTCCAAACAAAGGGATCTGCCACTAATGTCTGTCGGGGAGGGAGTCCTGGAAAGTTCCCCAACACTCCATCATGGTTGTAAGAGTGTGCTATAATGGGGACTGGTTGGTCCAGTGTAGCCTGGCTGAAGTCACAGCATGATAACATGGATAGTTGCCAGGAGACTGGCATATTGTTGAATGTGGTGTAAAACAACATGCACTCACTTGACATAAACATTGGTGTATTATTTGGGATCAGTGTGAAGACGCACTAATTCATTCTGAGCTTCTTCCATGACACACTGAAGTGCTACTAGAATTCTTCATTACAGGATATGGGGCGGTGGGGTAGTCTAGTGGTTAAAGCGTTGGGTCGTCACGCCGAAGACCCAGGTTCGAAGACCCACATGGGTACAATGTGTGAAGCCCATTTCTGGTGTCCTCCGCCGTGATATTGCTGGAATATTGCTAAAAGCGGCGTAAAACCAAACTCAGTCAGTCAGTCAGTCATTACAGGAAATATCTAGAGATAGTAGCACCTAGGATTATCCAGTGTATTGGCTTTCCATTCTAAATTATGTAACACTGAAAACTTGTCCTCAAGTAGGGTAGTTATGTAACTGGCTGATAGTGTGTAATCATCCCTCATGCCAGTTTAAACTATATACAGGATGCCATAAGATTACTGGAATATTGTTGACTGTGGAGTAAAACAACACTCACTCACTCACTCACTTGACATACACACTGGGGTCATATTTATGATACCTAAGTGTGAAGACACACTCACACATACTAACAATACGATTATAATTTCATGAATGTTTTCAATATTATTTCAGAGAGGAAACCCCATACTGAAGCATGTGAGGAACATCCCCTGGGAATACGGCAACATCGTGCCAGATTATGTTATGGGGCAGTCAACATGTGCACTGTTTCTCAGGTGTGTCTTTACAGTTTCATCAAAAGATTACAAAAACACTCCCACCTTCCAGCAGAGGTGGTGAAAATGCTCGCCAGTGACCCAACAACTTTAATGTTTATTATATTTTACTGTGTGTCATTGTACATGATGGCATGGGACTTCCCTTATTGTCAGTCACTGGATTGTCTGGCCAGACACAATTAATTTCAGTCCACTATTTTAAGGTTCAAATAGTTTGGCATTAAGCAACAAACGATACATTTTGTTTTTGTTTCAGTCTTCGATATCATCAACTAAACCCAGAATATATCCACAAACGGTTACAACTTCTGGGCAAGAGTTTTGATCTGAGAGTGCTGCTAGTCCAAGTTGACATCGTGAGTGTGTCACTCCAACATCAATACTTGTAATGGTCAAATCTGTTAGTTAAGGGGGCGGTGGGGTAGCCCAGTGGTTGAAGCATTTGCTCGTCACGCCGAAGGCCCGGGTTCGATTCCCCACAGGGGCACATTGTGTGAAGCCCATTTCTGGTGTCCCCCGCCGTGATATTGCTGGAATATTGCTAAAAGCGTAAAACCAAACTCAGTCAGTCAGTCGCTGATAGTGTGTAATCATCCCTCATGCCAGTTTAAACTATATACAGGATGCCATAAGATTACTGGAATATTGTTGACTGTGGAGTAAAACAACACTCACTCACTCACTCACTTGACATACTAGTACACACTGGGGTCATGTTTATGATACCTAAGTGTGAAGACACACTCACACATACTAACAATACGATTATAATTTCATGAATGTTTTCAATATTATTTCAGAGAGGAAACCCCATACTGAAGCATGTGAGGAACATCCCCTGGGAATACGGCAACATCGTGCCAGATTATGTTATGGGGCAGTCAACATGTGCACTGTTTCTCAGGTGTGTCTTTACAGTTTCATCAAAAGATTACAAAAACACTCCCACCTTCCAGCAGAGGTGGTGAAAATGCTCGCCAGTGACCCAACAACTTTAATGTTTATTATATTTTACTGTGTGTCATTGTACATGATGGCATGGGACTTCCCTTATTGTCAGTCACTGGATTGTCTGGCCAGACACAATTAATTTCAGTCCACTATTTTAAGGTCCACTAGTTTGGCATTAAGCAACAAGCGATACATTTTGTTTTGTTTCAGTCTTGGCATCAACTAAACCCAGAATATATCCAAAACGGTTACAACTTCTGGGCAAGAGTTTTGATCTGAGAGTGCTGCTAGTCCAAGTTGACATCGTGAGTGTGTCACTCCAACATCAATACTTGTAATGGTCAGATCTGTTATAGGCGTGTGGGGTAGCCCAGTGGTTGAAACATTTGCTTACAACTTCTGATTCCCCAAGAGGGCACATTGTGTGAAGCCCATTTCTGGTGTCCCCATGCGTGATGCTGGAATATCGCTAAAAGCGGCGTAAAACCCAACTCACTCACTCACTCACTGTTAGTTAAGGGGTACTTTGTTGGATAAAAAACTTGAAAACCTTTATTTCATCATCCCTGATCTTAGGAACTAAGATTTACAAACATGGATCCTTTGTAGTCTTCTAAACCTGTGACTCTTGGGTTAGACCGGTTTTACTGAAGTTAAATGCTGCTAGCCAAATATATCAGTGATCAGTTGTTTGGGATGGAACCGTCATCACTCATGATTTCACTACGAATTCCCAGCAGTATTACTGATACATCACATCAGAGGATGCATACAGCAATGAATAGATCCAAGGTGGTACTCCCTAAGTAATAAGGTCTTTTCTTCTGTTTACTTCAGAAAGATCCCCACCATCTGTTAAAGGACCTGGCCAAGATGTGTATTCTGGCAGACTGTACTCTCATGCTGGCTTTCAGGTGATTGTAGTCTTAGACCAATCTCTACATCAAGAGTGTGTTTATAGTGAGCATTTATAGTCTGTTTGGGTTCACAGGAGAACGACAAATGATTAAATAACTCAAAATTGGGATAAGTGCAGAAAACATAAATAAGACGCATGGTCCTGAAACCCCTGTACCCAACAGGATCTGAAATCTGATGTTTTATGATTGATTGCGGAAGAAGTTGTTTAAGAAACCATCATGTAATATTGTGCTATTTTCACGCTTCACACTGAGTGGTGACAAACCGGACTTGCTGGGGTCATCTCACCTGGCTGTGCTGAGTTGCACCAAAATAGCACAATATTACATGATGGTTTCTTTAACAACTTTTTCCTTGATAGATCATAAAACGTCTGACTTCAAATGCACCTCTGTTGGGTACAAAGGTTTCAGGACCATGTGTCTTATTTATGCCTTTTCTGCACTTATCCCTATTTCGAGACCGCCTCCGTGGTGTAGTGGTTAGAGCGTCCGCCCGGAGAGTGGAAGGTCGCGGGTTCGATCCCTGACCGCGTCATACCATAAGACGTTAAAATATGGTACTTGTTGGTCCCTGCCTGGCGCTCGGAATTAATGGGTACAACAAGGACTGGTCGGCTCGAGTCAGTATAATGTGTCTGAGTGGGGTATTCATGCTTCACTGCGGCATGGTATCTCAGTGGGCTATAGCACTATAAAACCAGCTTAAGTCTGGGCTAGTACAAGCAGCCGCACATACACATAAACACGCATGCACGTCGTCATATGAGCGAAATATTCTCAAGAACGACGTAAAACCCAATTTCACCTCACCTCACCCTATTTCGAGATATTTCATCATTCATCGTTCTCATTTGAACCCAAACAGACTATAATCTATTCTTTACTTATGCAGATGGCATTTCGATTCCATTATACATGATATGTCATTTTTTTTATCCTTGTTTCATGATACATGGCTGAAAGTGTTTGTAAAGCATGAAGACATGTTCTTGTGCTGAATGGGCTTATAGAGATATGTTATTTCCGCTACTGGTTGAAAGTTTTGTAAAGACATGTTGTATCCATAACTGGGAGAATGGTTCCATCTGTTTGTGATGTGTAGCCCCGAGGAAGCAGGTCGGTATCTGGAGACGTACAAGGTGTACGAGAACAAACCACCAGAAGCCATCATGGAGAGGACAGAGAACAACTTCATGGCAAAGGTAACTTAACTTACTTTGTTTAGTGCTGCAGTAAGAACTAATCCAGCTGTAAGACGTCTGTCTGTAAGTTATCACTTCTGTGGCACAGTCTAGTGATTGATATTATGATATATTACAGATATCACAATCCATATCATGGTAGAGTGACATGCTGTCACTAAGCTACGGAGTATTACCACCAAGTCCATATTTTGCGTCTTACAACCAGCCTTGATAGTTGGGACCTGTTCTTTCTCTCCACAGGGTGTTTCTTGAAACACACAAAACATGTAAGGATTGAAACATGAGGCACCGGTTTCAAAAGTTTGTCATTTGTGAGTTATCGTTTTCATCTCCAAACGTGTCGTATCTCTTGTCCCCAGATGACAGATTGCCTGACGACCGTGAAGTCCGTCAACAAGACAGACTGCATGACCCTAATGACCACATTTGGGGTGAGCTGCTCAACCTTGTCATCCAATGTATTCAACAACGATAACTGTACAAATTCTTCTTAACTACCTTTCTGGTACTCAGATTAGGTTCTTCTGTCCCAGAAATATTGCTTCACGAAGCCATGAAAATGTCTTACTGCAGTATGTTCAGCCACCAGACGGATGGTAATTGCTTGCTAAGATTGGACATTTCATGGCTGATGTCATAGTTAAAGTGTAATGGCCTGGTTAAAGATGATCTCATGTTTTATTAGTGTCTATTATCCGGTTTATTAAATCTGTGACAACTGTATTTTCTCACAGGTTAACTGGACAAAAATATGGATAATATACACATGACTAGTATTTATGAACAGTATAATTCACAAAGTGATACAATGGATTCATCAATTGAAAGATTATTATCAATCATATGTATCAAAACACACTTTTTATTTAGCTGAAGGTCACATGACCTTCATCGATATGAATCAAAAGAGTTTTCAGCGGGCAGACCTGAACATGTTTAGTAGTGGTTTATAGCAGATTTGAAAGAAGATAGATTTCCGTATCTGTATGTTTTTCATTGTGGAGATTACAATATTAATTTCAATTTCTCAAGGAGCACTGTTGTGACGTCGAAAGGCGATCTGATGAATGAAACTGCATCACAACATTTCGAATTAATGATCTAAGTGTATTTGTCTCTTGCTTCTAAATACTGTTGACTAATACAGTTGGCTATGAACTTGCTCTATCATGGACTTACACTTGTTATATGATAGCCATGAACATTCTATAAGATAAGCCATAAAAGATGCTTTGTGATGGCCTTGAACTTGCTAAATGATGGCCTTGAACTTGCTATATGACAGAGCCTGGAGAAGGTGATGAAGGCTGGCAAGGAGGAGCTGTCGCTGTGTCCAGGGTTCGGACCTCAGAAGGTATGTGGCTGAGCAGATACATCTCAGCTGACAGCTTCTTGACATTTATCAAGCTTGGAAGTTCATCTGATTGAGTTGTTCTGATCACATCTTTGGTTCAAGCATCAACTACTTTAAGTCTTGGAAGTTTTGGGAAAAGCATTAAGGCTTCCGATTTACACTACTCTTACATCCTGCATTTGCTAGCTGTTATTGTTTCTTTACAAACTACTGAGTGTTTACGTCTGCTCCAGGCCCAGCGACTCCATGATGTGTTCCATCAGCCCTTCTTGAAAAGTAGGAAAAGACAACATGGCAACACAAAAGGTAGCAATGCTTTCTTTGACACTGAAACTTGTGTATAGGATGAGTGAAGGTTCATTGTGACTGCTACCCAAACCAAGGAGTTTATTTACAACAAATAATAAAGACAAATATGCAATTTATATAATCATATATACATACAAGACATTATGACATTTGGGGGCGGTGGGGTAGTATAGTGGTTAAAGCGTTGTCTCGTCACGCCGAAGACCCGGGTTCGAATCCCCACATGGGCACAATGTGTGAAGCCCATTTCTGGTGTCCCCCGCCCTGATGTTGCTGGAATATTGCTAAAAGCGGCGTAAAACCAAACTCAGTCAGTCAGTCAGTTATGACATTTGGAATTACATTATTCAAATTCTCAATATGTTTACCTTCATCTGTTTACACTGCATGATCAAACAGTCTTCTTTCATTGTACTCCAACAGTCAGATTGGCTGTGAAGGCAGATGCCATGGTTGGGGACTTAAGATTTAATGCCCGTATGTTTTCAGGTACACCAGAAAAGTCTGAACCAAGCCCATCGAAGTCTGCAAGATAACACATAATGTGTCCATTCATGTTTGCTTATTCTGTACTGCCCAATGTACTTCAGTTGATTGCTTTGAAGTTGAACACGGTTGATCTTATGGTGCTGAAAACTGGAAACCACTGCCCAATGAAATGAACTCTCAACAAGAAATTCACCCGTGTTCAGTGAAGGAGGGAGTAATGGTGCTGCACAGTCCATCCAACCGACACCCATCATGGGTTCCCAAGAAGGCAGCTCTGGAAGATGTGCAGCTGACTGCCAGGAATCCATC
Organism: Haliotis rubra; assembly: GCF_003918875.1. NCBI lineage: Eukaryota > Metazoa > Mollusca > Gastropoda > Lepetellida > Haliotidae > Haliotis > Haliotis rubra. The sequence goes on along the minus strand of NW_025764948.1, from coordinate 2,175,714 downwards.
AAATGAAAACCTAATGCTGGAAGACCTGAAGGAAGATATGACCAATGGACTTCAATCTTCATCACATCATGTCACAATTGTAGAAAACCTTCATGCCACAGCATTTTACACCTCATTAATCCATCATCCATTAATCTGATCACCTTCAGTGGATGGATGGCATCTCTATAGCATTTCCATTTTCAGCTGTGATGTTTGAAATTATAGTCTGTTTGCAGTGAAAACGTACCGATGAATTCCACTTTAAACAAAAAAGTAAATCGAATAAAGTGATAATATGACTGCGAATCCTCATAATTTTACCTTGCCAATTGAGCATTTAAATCTCAGAATTTTATTCAACTTAGGATAAAAGTTGTTTAACAAACGATCATGGTTTCAAACCGCTATTATTGGTTTGTATTACAAGGGGGTATGCACATTAGATGAAACACCTAGAACAAGTATGTTTGGTCTAAGTTAACGCTCATCACGTACCGCACGTGCATTTGTTTCACTGTTCCAACTACTACGCTTACCACCTTGTAATACAAATCAATAATAGCGATTTGAATCTATGATCGTTTGTTAAAGAACTTTTATTCTCAGATGAATAAAATTCTGAGATTTAAATGCTCAATTGGCAAGATAAAATTAAGAGGATTCGCAATCTTAATTTCACTTTATTTGATTTACTTTTTCGTTTAAAGTGAAATTCAACCGTACATTTTCTCTGCAAACAGACTATAGGCCAGGTTGTGCCTGACCATTAATTTGGTGCAAAGTATTCAAAGGCTTCAAATCGGAGTCATCTATCCAAAACTCCTCCTCAAGCACCCAGAAACTCTTCCATTGTGACATGAGAGTGAGGTGACGGCGAGCTGGCTGATGTCTCTAATCCCAGTATGAAACAACCACACTGAATGGATCTTAACAAACAGTTCAAATATCTTTGGATTTATGAGATCTGTTTCATCTGATTGTAAAATTTTCAAACAGATCCTTATATAATGAAGTGTTGATATTTGATTTCCCTACTGGAATGGGAATCAGCAATTTGATACATTGTCCAAAATGAGGCAGATGTAATAGTCATTCAAGTGCTAACAGTTTATGCTTGGTTCATCATCATCACTATTTATTTTTACAACATAAAATAATTTTTTTTATAGTTTTATTTTTTTTCATTCACGGAATAACAGGTTTCATTGTGAACATTTCATCATCATTAATTTGCTAGAAGAAAAGGTGTAGCCTGGTTGTTTAATCATCTAGTCATCAAACAAAAGACCCTAGTCAAATTCCTCACATGGATACAATGGGTGTGCATATTTATGATGCACCAAAGTACAACATTACTACCCTGATCAGCGGGTCAGTGTGGGGACCATGCAACCCAAGCTGGATTACGAGGTGCTAGCTTAAGTCACATTACAGCTCATCCTACCGGGTACCCCTGATCAGCGGGTCAGTATGGGGACCATGCAACCCAAGCTGGATTACGAGGTGCTAGCTTAAGTCACATTACAGCTCATCCTACCAGATACCCCTGATCAGCGGGTCAGTATGGGGACCATGCAACCCAAGCTGGATTACGAGGTGCTAGCTTAAGTCACATTACCACTCATCTTACCGGGTACCCCTGATCAGCGGGTCAGTATGGGGACCATGCAACCCAAGCTGGATTACGAGGTGCTAGCTTAAGTCACATTACCACTCATCTTACCGGGTACCCCTGATCAGCGGGTCAGTATGGGGACCATGCAACCCAAGCTGGATTACGAGGTGCTAGCTTAAGTCGCATTACAGCTCATCCTACCGGGTACCCCTGATCAGCGGATCAGTACTGGGACCATGCAACCCAAACTGGATTATGAGGTGCTAGCTTAAGTCACATTACTGCTTATCCTACCGGGTACCCATTCACTATGAATGGCGAACAGAGGCACATTTTGACCAAAGTCACCTGCCCAAGTAGACACAACACGTAACTTGTTTTAATGGAACAGGACTAATGGCTCATATATTCTAAGGGTTTCAATACCAATTGTAGCATGGTACAATCACCTACACCTATTCTCTATGACTAATGTGCCCAATTTGCAATATGCTCTGTTCACACATGCCACCTCTGATTTTGAGTATAATATTCAGTGGGATAAATATTTGATCTGCATGAAGGTGCATGTTCAGGATAAGCCACACACAAACAGATGTTCACCTAATTATGTCAAGTGACGGATACCCAAGAACAAGTACAGTTGAACACTTACGAGTCGAAGTTGAAGTTATCTGAGGGTTCCACACAGCTGGAACATGTCGACAATAAATAATATGCAGGGAACATGCGTTTCTCTGAGACAACCATAACATGTCACAACAGTGTTTGACTGCACATACCATGCACCGACCAGAGGGACCAAGACCTGATTCGGACTCCTTCATGGAATCCAATCAAAACAGAACTAGATGCAACCCAGTAAATAATAGATTTATTCCCACAGTAATATGTGTATACCATGTCTGAAAACAATAGTAGAACCTCACTGATATGTTGGACCATCTGAAGTAACAGGTGCCCACCTGGATGAATGTGGAATACTGTCACTCCAAACAAGCATTCTTTCTTACGAAAAACTGGGATGTAATCATGTATTTGATTCATGACTTGAGGTACTAATTCAGACATGAAATTATTTGTTGAATCCATTAAGTTTCATCTGATGTGGAACACTTAAATAGTTGCTCCTATTATGTTATTTATTATGGTTTGGTTATTGTTAAACGCCACACTCAGCAATATTCCAGCTATACATTGGCAGTCTGTAAATAAGTTAGGTCTTTAAGTGGCATTTAGAAGTGATACACATAAAAAAGAGTTTGACGGATGTCAACTTCTTTATTTTGAGGAACATAACTTTTTTCACAGTATATCATTACTCCATCAGGTGGTCATCATTCATAAAACTCTCTTTCTTATGTAAATAGGTTATTCATTATGACATAAGGATATTCAAACAGACTTTTCAATGTGGAGTAGTTGCATCATGTCCCATAACGAATTAAGACTCATCACATCAATAAACTTTGCATTGCAAATATACAAGCATATATATAGAAGATGGCAAGTAGCTTTAAAGCCTCAATGTACAGTGCATACAATTATGAATTTGGTCATTTAAAATAATTATAGTGAGGTGTAAATGAACATGAATAAACCATTTCCACTGCAAATCTGAAGTTGATTAAAGCCACTCTCAGCAATATCTCCGCTATTTGATGGCACCAGCACACTAAATCAAGTCTGGACATGTCATAACAACCACAGCTGGTACCTTACCCACAATCCCGACCCACTGGGTTGTCACACTACATTCTCAATGTACTGACAGACCATAAACAAGTATAACTGGAAAGTACACAATAATTTAGCAACAAATTAAAACCATAAAAAGAGTTAATGACCATGCAATACTACTATAGTTAATTGTCATGGCATGAGAGATTAACTACAGAAAAGAAACAAGTGACCCTAACTCTTTTTTGAGTATTATAGAATAGCATTACCAACTCCATATTCCTCTCAAAATACCAGCCAACTTGTATGCCTATTCTGGCACAACAAGGTAACAGACATGACTTGTTCTGCTAATGTCAAACACAACACAAATAACACAGGTGACAGATTGATGACCTTGGATTTCAGTAGACAAGGTGAGTATGATGTTGATGAATTGAGATCACTGTGAATCCTGTTTACTTTTTTTCAGTTCCATTCCGTACTGCAGTGGCATTTTGGAGATCTGGTATTGGTGACTTGAGCCTCACAGCCGGTAGTCGTGATCCTGAATTACATTGTAATGAAAACGACAATGAACATAGTGAACTTGCAATCCCCTAGATTACCTAGCAGAATAATAATGACTGTGGAACTATAACGTGCATAACTAATACCTGCTGTCACATTAATGTTGGATAACAACATTGGTACACAGCTATTCAGTGTGTATCCCTATGGCAACCTATCAGCATGGGTTTGATAATATTCCTGTGTGACCGCACCCTATATGTGCTAAAGTGGTTCACACCCAAGACTTGCATCACCTCAGGGCTTTTCCAACTCATTAAACTGACAAAAAGGTCATATCACTGGAACACTGTTCAAATCAGTATTAACCAAACTCACTCTCCCTCTCTCTCACCCACCCACTCACTCACTCAGCTATTTCTTTACTAATCGGTATGAGTGGCAAGCTTAGTCAGGACAAAGACTTCAAAAGAGATGTTTCATTGCTATCGCATAATGATTCCTGAAATAATTTCTGAATCAGAGATACCATACGAATATCTGGAACAACAAATTTACACTCTGCTGTTACAGAAACATGTTACAACAAAACACAAACACTGACATAGAAACACTGAAACCCCTGGTTATCACAGGGTTGAAATTAGAGTGGAAGGTCTTTCAAAAGATGTAAAAATATTCGCCTTTGGGCCCATGTGGAAACCAGGACTTAGGATTGATTTACTTGGATGAATTTTTTAATACTGAACATTTTTAGTTTCCAAACCTATGACTTCTGAGAATTATTCTGGAGAACAAACCTCAAAATGAAAGGTCATAAACAAAGCCAAAAGTTAAAATACAGCACATTCTTAGTAGCGCATGTTAAATATGACATAACTTGCAGAATTCTCTGAATAATGACGTCACCATGACAACAAGCATCCATACAAAGCTAAAGCTCCATTGCTTCTTACACACGACTCGAAAGATGTTAAAACACAGGAGTCTTTCATATTACTACAGTTACTCTGTCCTGCTATGGCGGAACACAATACATATGAGAGAATTGTGTTCTGCAACTATATTCTAGTAGTGTATGTCCAACACAAATGTACAGGACGTATATGGAAGATGAGTAACACACAACATGACATGATCACACGGAAGACTACATAGGAGGGTACAAAAGTAAGATAGGTCCTTGGGTCTGAGTCAGCTCTTTTCCTAAATGAACCTAGGGACCCCTTAACCTCAAGACCAGGACCCCTTGACCTTCACCTGAACACAGCTGCAACAATGTTTCCCACTCATACAGGTTTAATGGCTGAGGTTAAAACAGACATGGCACAACGACTTTGACAACGAGATATACTCACATGGTAACCATTATAAAATACACTGCATGATGTTAGTTTTCAGCTGAATAAAAAGAAATTTCATCTGTAACATTTTCCCTCAAATAACACTGTCCACCTCTGACACAAATCCAAACTAAAGTGGTTGGTAATGGGTTTGTCTATCATAAGCATGATTAGGAGATAAGGGGAGGTTGTTCATCCTCGATAATCTCCAGGGTATATGTTACGATAAATCTCCACTATAGTTTCGCATGAAATGCATGTGGACCCGGTTTTTTGTAAATATCTCTTCATCCAATGACCCAATCGATCTCAAACTGTGCAAGTGGTTGTTTTGTCAGACAACCTAATCACATTGTAAATCACCGATTTTATGCATTTGTATTAAAGAATCCGTCTATGTAACTGTCAACAAAATATACAGCAGAATACTAACTGCGTGCAGAGGGAGGGAGCCAATGACCTGTAACAGCGGCAGTGTTGGGTCATAAAGGTAAATGCACCCTGGATGCATCTATGGCTCGGCCCGATAATGTTATTACCTCCCTTTGCTGGCTCCGCATTCTCACAGTAGCCAATCAGCTAAGCCGCCATTACAACCAAGCTTGCCAGTGTAACAAAGATGGCGGTCGTAGCCACGAAGGTTTGTTGGCAGTGCGACTCAGATTTAGGGGGAAATCATACAGACAAATTGACAGGTCTGAAACCTTAAAAAAGTATAGGCCAGAACTCTTTCTACCTCTTTCAGAGTACCTCTGAAACAATTATGTTGCCAAGTTTAATCGGTTAGATAAAAGAAGTGAAAGTGAGTTGTGATTGGTACGCTCAACTTCACAGCTTAGACACCTGATTAGATAAAAAGCCAACCAAGGGAGGTAATAAAATCATGGGGCCGTAGATGGAGATTTAGTTTAGTGGAGATTTATCAGAACGTATACCCTGGACATTATCGAGGATGGAGGTTGTTTGGAAACAACAAAATTCCAAAATAGAATTGCCTCTGGTTGGACATAAACAAACTTAGACTGCCTCAAGTTTTACAATAACAAATACAATACTGGAGAGACATTAAACTCCTCCTTACAGACCAGTTATTGTTAATGTAATATTTCAAATATTTTTTCTTACACATAGCCATGCAAGAGGAGAGGTACAACTTGATATAAGAATCTGAATTCTGCTAACATGCTAAGGCTATCACATCTCACCTTTTATATTATTTTTTAGCTGGAACTCCTTGATCCCTCGCACTAGCAGCCCTTCCTTTAGCTGTTCAAGCTCTTCTCGTAACTTGGCTACTTCCTGCAAAACAGAACCTCACACTTTGTTCAACAAAGACTTTCAGCTCTGCCAAAGATGGCAGCAATTGTCAGTCATGTCACAGAGGTCAGCTTTCTTCCAGTTGTATCACAACATTCACAGAGGCCAACTTTCAGCATGTTGAGGGGCGGTGGGGTAGTCTAGTGGTTAAAGCGTTGGCTCGTCACACCGAAGACCCGGGTTTGAATCCCCACATGGGTACAATGAGTGAAGCCCATTTCTGGTGTCCCCCGCCGTTATATTGCTGGAATATTGCTAAAAGCGGCGTAAAACCAAACTCAGTCAGTCAGTCAGTCAGTCAGCATGTTGATCATCATCATCATCATCAAATTGGGGCAGTGGGGTAGCCTAGTGGTTAAAGTGTTCGCTTGTCACGCCGAAGACCCGGGTTTGATTCCCCACATGGGTACAATGTGTGAAGCCCATTTCTGGTGTCCCCCGCCGTTATATTGCTGGAATATTGCTAAAAGCGGCGTAAAACCAAACTCAGTCAGTCAGTCAGTCAGTCAGCATGTTGATCATCATCATCATCATCAAATTGGGGCAGTGGGGTAGCCTAGTGGTTAAAGTGTTCGCTTGTCACGTCGAAGACCCGGGTTTGATTCCCCACTTGGGTACAATGTGTGAAGCCCATTTCTGGTGTCCCCCGCTGTGAGTTTGCTGGAATATTGCTAAAAGCAGCATAAAACTATTCATCAAATCACTCATCATCAAATTAGACACATTTACCTCGGTACATTTTTGCATAGATGAGAACTCTCCTTTTGGCTCCTCAGTAGGCCTGAAAGGTTCTTCCTTTTTAATCTCTGCTGTTTCAGAAAGTATTTTCTGGTTTTCTTTTGACAGATAATATCCAGCATCTTCAAATATTTTTCTTAACTTTTTCTTGTAGCCCTGGAACAGAAGCACATCATACTGTTGGATAATCTGACACCAAAATGTTTTACTTGAGAAATACTCATAACAACAACACATCTGCAACAGTCACACAGGGCAGTGATCAAACGTGTGCAGTGCTTACATCTCCCACAACTAATTTCTTCTAGTGTCCATGTTTCTGTGTGACACTGCTTTGAGCAGCATTTCAATTACATTGCGTGTGTCAGCTTGATGTCAGCGGAAAATTAAAAGTATTGAAGATCTTAGAAACAGATCGCTTTGATAAATCCCACAAGCATGGTATTGACTGACAAACCAAGAAACCTAATGAGGCTAACCTAAGTTTCAGCCATGCCAAGGGACAGAACTCTGCACAGTGAGTTATTCCTGCACCCACATGTATACCATTCATGTTTGAATGTCTTACCTGTTGAGTAATTTCCTCCCTGACAAGCTCCCCCTCAACCCTGTCCCACTCAGCCCTCAGTTCCCGTGCTAGGGTGGGGTACACCAGCATGGAGTGGTTGTGGCAGACAAGGGGGGTCAAGAAGTCCATGTGGTACTGACAAGTGTGTGGCTCCGACACAGTCGTTAACTGGCTGTGATTGCTACACTTGAAAAACACCTGACAACAAGCAGGGGAAGACATCTTAGTAATAACTATAACTTACAATAAACCCTACATTCTTAACACTGGTTTAACACTGGTTTAACACTGTAAGGCAATCATGGCAACATGAATGAAGCATCTTCCGTGACAATACAGTTAACATTATGTGAAATATATGACAGTCAACTGTCCTGAAGAAAAACAATGCAAATTGTCACAATAGCCATGACTTAGGACAGAAAAGCAGGGCTTGAAACAGTCCTTGGTTACCATGACCAAAACGTCAAATGTATATTTCTGCAAATTCTTCACCACATATGCCAAAGTATACCATGCTGTACATCAAAGTTCCTAATCATACATAACAGACTGAGTAACCATGGCACAGAATGTTGTACAGGAGGGGAAAACCATTGTGTTTAAACAGCTACAAATTACAACCTAATTATGTTTAAAATGAATATCACGTTTATCTCATCATGGTGGTACCATATTTTGCTGTAGAACTCATAATCTACAAAATATTTATATGACAATCCAACTTTAATATAGTTGTAAAACTTATTTCAACTTAACGTTCCAAACACCAGTACGTAGTTTATACTATATGACTTTAGGGTTTGCCCCAATAATCATGGTAATAACTTATAGAGTTCCATATTAAACATTCTCCAACAGTTCATTATACAAATTCTCTTAAAGGTCACATGCAACCAAAAAATCAAACATAATTAAAACACAATTATCACTTATTCATGACATATAGTATACATTGCTGGTCATGAAAATACATATAAACAAAATAATAAGCGTACAATCGCAAATCAAAAGTGCAATATTTTGTACTTCAGTTTACTTCCCAAGAAACGAAGCAGCCGGGATACCGAACCCAGTCAGAGTGGGTGGGTGTCACTGGTGTAACGGCTGGTTCATTTGCAGATGCCCTCACGGCACATTGTGTGTGTATATATATAGAGATGTTGGGTTTTGTAAATACATGCTCATTTTTTTTGTATAACATTTTGCAATCAACAGACATCATAACATGTCATGTGTTCAAGTATCACACCTGCCTGTCTGTGTAATTACATAATGTGACAGAGACCGAACTCGGGCCATAAATCAATGCATTTTGTTTATGGTGTATAGCCTGATTGGTGTTAAGTTTAAATTGCATGTGGTCAGTGATCGCAGTTGTGTATTGAATATTGTCATTAGCAGACAGGCAGGCAGACACACAGGTGCCATTAAAACAAGACATTGAGTTTTGTCTGTGACAACGACATATCTATATCACAGTTAGAAATTCTGTCAACGCTAAATAATGACATTGTTTTAAGTATCAAACTGAGAAAGTGACTCGGTAAGAAGAACGTGTGGTGAAATAGACAAATGAAATTATATAAACAGTTTATTTACTGTCATAACATATAAAAAAGCTCGCGCCTGTGAGATATCAACAAAACATTAGGAAAATAGCTCACACCAAAGCCTTCACCGAGTATTCACCGGACAGCCCGCTTCCAAGTTGCGCGAACCTATTTCACTGCGCACGTGCTATGAGCACAGCCCAGCTGTTGAAACCAGTTTTCCCCCGAAAAGTCGGGGGAAAATTAGTGAATCGTTGTATCAGAATCTGCAAAGTTGTGTTTTACGTTGCATGTGACCTTTAAACAAATTGAAAGGAATCCTGTACATTTATCGTCAGCTGTTACAATGTTCTGTAAGTCTGTGAACTAGAAACTCTGAAGAAATCTTTGATTTGTAGACAACAGGTACTTCTTCATTTAGCTGTAACTGTGTGCTGCCCACAAGGCAGGATTTACTTTCTCATGTAAAATCTAGCAAGATGCCACAGGTCTGAAGACTATTGTTATACAATACGTTATATTTGGGATTACACTTTCTTAGTACAGATTCTTGTACTTTTGTTGGGTTGAGTCCCATCCGGGCTTGAACCCACACCCTCAGAGTCAGGCACTTAATCACCAGCACACAAAGTCAGCCACCTAACCCGCGCAACCACCTCTACTTCCACAAAATGAAAGTCAGATAACTGGTAGTCTAGACTGCGGACTTTGTGTACCCTTCTGATAAGCATCGTGGCAGCTCCCACGGCCGAAAGCTATGATTACACAATGCCATTTAGAAAGTGGTCAAATGTAACAAACGTTATATTTGGGATTACACTTTCTTAGTATAAAGTACAGATTCTTGTACTTTTGTTTGGGTTATGGGTTATGGGAGCCTCTTGAAACTTGAGACTGATAATATGATGGACATGCATTAAACAGTTTCATCAGTTGAGTAGCATGTGACACTAACCTTGACTGATCTGAAAATATCACCACAAGCATCACCCTCCCTCATAATCATGGCGGTGAATCTGTTGTTCTCGATATCCCACTCCTGATACACTCTGTCAAAAAAACATACATCATGACACTTGACAGACATGCATAGCTGTAATGTCTTTAACAAGGTCTTTCTTCATAAGTCTTGTTCAGAATTCAAACTCTTTTCCCTTCACTGAACTCAGTAAAATCTCTATTTACATGTGTATTGAAATAAATAACACTGCTAACTTCTACAATTTAAAGCAGATAGTTGTTTAAATGGCAGATAGTTGTTTAAATGGCTAACTTGCAGCTAACTTCCATTATGTGATATAGCACATGACTGACTGACTGACTGAGTTTGGTTTTACGCCGCTTTTAGCAATATTCCAGCAACATCACGGCGGGGGACACCAGAAATGGGCTTAACACATTGTGCCCATGTGGGGATTCGAACCCGGGTCTTCGGCGTGACGAGTCAACGCTTTAACCATTAGGCTACCCCACCGCCCCATATAGCACATGAAACAATGATACAATATCTTTCATATTTTATTAGGGTATCTTCATAATTTATGGCTAGGGGGGTGATGATGTTTTTAGGGGGTGGTCACCCATTTTGTTCTGGAGAAATAGGGTGTTCATCAAATTTGTACACATTTTGGGGGGAAGAAAATCAATTTTGCACATATAAATATTAAAATTTTTTGCTTAACATAAATAGGAAAGGGTGGGGTGGCCATTGATTTTGTACATGAAATTGGGGGTGGGTGTGTTTACTTTTGTACACATTGGGGGTGGGGGTTTTGGGGGACATTCCCTTTGTATATGCTTTTCCATACAAATCATCATCACCACCACCACCCCACCCACCCCAACCCTAGCCATAAATTATGAACAGTCCCTTTAGGATAAACAATTTTGTAACTATCTGCAATCTTGATGTAAACCTGATGCAAATTTGATCTACAAGTATAGTGATGTTTAAGCTGACAAGTCATTTTCATAAGCGTATACTATTTACTGATCCTCAACATCACCATGTAAATTTGTTACTTATCTTGAACACAGCCATCATGTAATTACTTCAAACAAGACACACATTTACCATGTTTACCTGGTAGTGGTACATATTCTCAATGCTCTGAATACTGAATACCATATTTGTCATAATAGGCACCCAAGTTCTTTAGAAAATTGATAACGGGGGCACTTAGTACACCATAGAAGCAGTCATTAATTCAAACATTGATGAAATGAAACATTTTAGATAAATCTAACGTCAGTTATACCCCTTCTGCACTGATGTCCGCTGTAAAACAATCTGAATAACGAAGAAAATATAGACTGCCATGTAATGTTTTGGTTCTTGGAGGGGTACTTGTCAATTACTTACTGATTGGTCTAGAAATTGGTCAGGGGGCGACTTTAGCAACTGGGTGTTTAATATGGCTAATATGGTATCATGAATACAATGTGCAACTTTTCACATGCCAGTTCTGTACACTGGTATAAGCTCTACAACACAGCTCACCCCAGCACTCCACTGTATGGATTCCATCTCAAACTTTGCTCATGCTGGGTCACGTTGGAGAAGGGACAGAACTCATATTTATAGCTGGAAGCAAACAGGCACAAGGAAATGTACATAACAGCACCTGTGAGACCTTCACACTACAAGTACCATGATTAGTGGGTGGCATTGTCTGAGTGTTAGGTGATTCAACATAGATATGAAACAGTCCTACAAACACCATATGACTTTAATCAGTTAATCACAGACATAAGACTCAGCTGACATACTGGGGAAGTGTTTGAAATAAGTACACTCTGGAGCCAAAATGTTTAAATAAATACAAATCATTATGATCTTGCTTAAGTGGCAAACTTCTTAACTTGGAATTATACTAAATTACCACTTAAAATTCTAAATATGTAACTGGGCATTGTAGTACATTTGGTTACTTACCAGTCGATTACGGTAACATGCATTTTATTTAATTACCATTGATCTCCCTTTGATATATATACCACAAAATATAATTGATGAACATAGAACATAAATAACAAACAAATTAGGCACTGATCATGCTAACTCTTTAACTGATGACAACTATTACTGGCTGGCTGTGTTGTCATCTTGGTTGGTTCAGGTGAGTCATGTTCCAGCTCACTTATCACGAAGAGAAAATCAGGGACTGGGATTTGCAATGTGATCTGTAATACATGAAAGGAGGTGGCCCCGAAGATGGGCCTACAGTGACAACAATACGGTAATGATGTGAGACTGATCTGCTGTCCATGGGCCTACAGCCACAACAATAGGGTAATGATGTGAGACTGACCTGCTGTCCAGGGGCCTACAGTGACAACATTACGGTAATGATGTGAGACTGATCTGCTGTCCAGGGGCCTACAGTGACAACACTACGGTAATGATGGGAGACTGATCTGCTGTCCATGGGCCTACAGCCACAACAATAGGGTAATGATGTGAGACTGACCTGCTGTCCAGGGGCCTACAGTGACAACACTACGGTAATGATGTGAGACAGACCTGCTGTCCAGGGGCCTACAGTGACAACACTACGGTAATGATGTCAGACTGACCTGCTGTCCAGGGGCCTACAGTGACACTACGGTAACACTACGAGTAATGATGTGAGACTGACCTGCTGTCCAGGGGCCTACAGTGACAACACTACGGTAATGATGTGAGACAGACCTGCTGTCCAGGGGCCTACAGTGACAACACTACGGTAATGATGTGAGACTGACCTGCTGTCCAGGGGCCTACAGTGACAACACTACGGTAATGATGTGAGACAGACCTGCTGTCCAGGGGCCTAGAGTGACAACACTACGGTAATGATGTGAGACTGACCTGCTGTCCAGGGGCCTACAGCGACAACACTACGGTAATGATGTGAGACTGACCTGCTGTCCAGGGGCCTACAGCGACAACACTACGGTAATGATGTGAGACTGACCTGCTGTCCAGGGGCCTACAGTGACAACACTACACGGGTAATGATGTGAGACAGACCTGCTGTCCAGGGGCCTACAGTGACAACACTACGGTAATGATGTGAGACTGACCTGCTGTCCAGGGGCCTACAGCGACAACACTACGGTAATGATGTGAGACTGACCTGCTGTCCAGGGGCCTACAGCGACAACACTACGGTAATGATGTGAGACGACAACACCACTGTAATGATGTGAGACTGACCTGCTGTCCAGGGGCCTACAGCGACAACACTACGGTAATGATGTGAGACTGACCTGCTGTCCAGGGGCCTACAGTGACAACACTACGGTGATGATGTGAGACTGACCTGCTGTCCAGGGGCCTACAGCGACAACACTACGGTAATGATGTGAGACTGACCTGCTGTCCAGGGGCCTAGAGTGACAACACTACGGTAATGATGTGAGACTGACCTGCTGTCCAGGGGCCTACAGCGACAACACTACGGTAATGATGTGAGACTGACCTGCTGTCCAGGGGCCTACAGCGACAACACTACGGTAATGATGTGAGACTGACCTGCTGTCCACCAGGCTGAAGCACTTCCCCACCAGTCTCTTGAGATGAGCAGGCCCGGAGAAGTTGGCTGGCCGAACTCTCATCTGCAGTTTATCTTCTGGAGACTGGTACAGGCCACCAAAACTGTTGCTTAAACTGGGAATGGAAACAGTGTTGCATTACATATCAAATAGCAAGTGTTTTTCGTGAATGCTGTAAATATTTTCATATGTGTAAATAACTATCTCTGTACATAGGTCTCTACCATTTCTGTACTATATTTCTTTCTGTATTACATGTATGTTGTTGTATATTTCTCATGATGTAAATACTCGGGGGGTGGTTACCCAAGTTGGTTAACTTGTTCCTAATCCCTTTCTTCACTGAATAAAATATGTTTAGATAAATGGAAACAGTAGATAACACAGTGATGTACTTGTCACTGACAGCTTGGGGATGGTTGTCACCGCATCACTGCATGTTCCAGAACATAGATCCCTATAATTATTTATACATCACATTTACATCATCAGTCATTTCAAATGCAGCATTTTCCATCTGGTAAAGAAGAAATAATTTAACTGGTACTCACCCATTAGCTTGATGTGCTCATCGACTATCTTCATACTGACCATATCACCATTTACATCTGATAAAGAAGGAATAATATATCCTGTAAGCTCCTGTCTTCTCCTCAAGATGCCCATCTGCAGTGGCCTCTGCACCACACAACAGTTTATTATTCGCTGCCGCAGTGTGTATACATGGTGTATAGGGTCTGTAAGTAGGTCATGGCACTTCAGCGTGTCCTTAGTACCCTCTGGCAGTGACAATGTACACTTGGTCTGGTCTAGTAAAGTCATATTTGGCTGTAACAAGCAATTTTGAACCAACAGTACTGGTTCTTGAACATATGCTTGTCACCAGAAATCTGGTACTTTGACGGTAAGCTGGGCCCCATCTCACATATCACAACCTAGCATGCACAAAGGGAGCTAGGAACCAGCTTATTATTGGAATGCTAGGACCTCTCGGGACTTACAGGCCCTATAATGCAATAAACAGTATTCCACCCTCAAAATATTCTAATCTCAACAAAGCGAAACAGTTAAGCATAAGGCATAAGCAATGATATCGCGCCAAGTCTTGAAATCAAACAAGTTACAGTTCTCCAGCAAAATATAATTGATGAACATAGAACATAAATAACAAAACAAATTAGGCACTGATCATGCTAACTCTTTAACTGATGACAACTATTACTGGCTGGCTGTGTTGTCATCTTGGTTGGTTCAGGTGAGTCATGTTCCAGCTCACTTATCACGAAGAGAAAATCAGGGACTGGGATTTGCAATGTGATCTGTAATACATGAAAGGAGGTGGCCCCGAAGATGGGCCTACAGTGACAACAATACGGTAATGATGTGAGACTGATCTGCTGTCCATGGGCCTACAGCCACAACAATAGGGTAATGATGTGAGACTGACCTGCTGTCCAGGGGCCTACAGTGACAACATTACGGTAATGATGTGAGACTGATCTGCTGTCCAGGGGCCTACAGTGACAACACTACGGTAATGATGGGAGACTGATCTGCTGTCCATGGGCCTACAGCCACAACAATAGGGTAATGATGTGAGACTGACCTGCTGTCCAGGGGCCTACAGTGACAACACTACGGTAATGATGTGAGACAGACCTGCTGTCCAGGGGCCTACAGTGACAACACTACGGTAATGATGTCAGACTGACCTGCTGTCCAGGGGCCTACGTGACAACAGTGACTACACTCACGGTAATGATGTGAGACTGACCTGCTGTCCAGGGGCCTACAGTGACAACACTCTGGTAATGATGTGAGACAGACCTGCTGTCCAGGGGCCTACAGTGACAACACTCACGGTAATGATGTGAGACTGACCTGCTGTCCAGGGGCCTACAGTGACAACACTCACGGTAATGATGTGAGACAGACCTGCTGTCCAGGGGCCTAGAGTGACAACACTCACGGTAATGATGTGAGACTGACCTGCTGTCCAGGGGCCTACAGCGACAACACTACGGTAATGATGTGAGACTGACCTGCTGTCCAGGGGCCTACAGCGACAACACTCACGGTAATGATGTGAGACTGACCTGCTGTCCAGGGGCCTGCAGTGACAACACTACGGTAATGATGTGAGACTGACCTGCTGTCCAGGGGCCTACAGTGACAACACTCACGGTAATGATGTGAGACTGACCTGCTGTCCAGGGGCCTACAGCCACAACACCTCACGGTAATGATGTGAGACTGACCTGCTGTCCAGGGGCCTACAGCGACAACACTCACGGTAATGATGTGAGACTGACCTGCTGTCCAGGGGGCCTACAGCGACCAACACTACGGCAATGATGTGAGACTGACCTGCTGTCCAGGGGCCTACAGTGACAACACTACGGTGATGATGTGAGACTGACCTGCTGTCCAGGGGCCTACAGTGACAACACTCACGGTGATGATGTGAGACTGACCTGCTGTCCAGGGGCCTAGAGTGACAACACTACGGTAATGATGTGAGACTGACCTGCTGTCCAGGGGCCTACAGCGACAACACTCTGACGGTAATGATGTGAGACTGACCTGCTGTCCAGGGGCCTACAGCGACAACACTCTGACCAATGATGTGAGACTGACCTGCTGTCCACCAGGCTGAAGCACTTCCCCACCAGTCTCTTGAGATGAGCAGGCCGGAGAAGTTGGCTGGCCTCTAACTCTCATCTGCAGTTTATCTTCTGGAGACTGGTACAGGCCACCAAAACTGTTGCTTAAACTGGGAATGGAAACAGTGTTGCATTACATATCAAATAGCAAGTGTTTTTCGTGAATGCTGTAAATATTTTCATATGTGTAAATAACTATCTCTGTACATAGGTCTCTACCATTTCTGTACTATATTTCTTTCTGTATTACATGTATGTTGTTGTATATTTCTCATGATGTAAATACTCGGGGGGTGGTTACCCAAGTTGGTTAACTTGTTCCTAATCCCTTTCTTCACTGAATAAAATATGTTTAGATAAATGGAAACAGTAGATAACACAGTGATGTACTTGTCACTGACAGCTTGGGGATGGTTGTCACTGCATGTTCCAGAACATAGATCCCTATAATTATTTATACATCACATTTACATCATCAGTCATTTCAAATGCAGCATTTTCACGTATTTCTGGTACTCACCCATAGCTTGATGGCTCATCGACTATCTTCATACTGACCATATCACCATTTACATCTGATAAAGAAGGAATAATAC
Organism: Haliotis rubra; assembly: GCF_003918875.1. Lineage (NCBI taxonomy): Eukaryota > Metazoa > Mollusca > Gastropoda > Lepetellida > Haliotidae > Haliotis > Haliotis rubra. The sequence continues at coordinate 2,158,613 of NW_025764948.1, read as the reverse complement.
TGTAATACTAGTACTGTAAAACATAAACATCTGGTCAAGGGAGGTAACTCTGGAGCACTTTCTCAAAAGGCATACCGCTAAAATACTACTGCCATTGAACACACATAATGCGAAACGCGACCCACAACCAACGCCCAAAACTTTAAACATTGTGACTCATAATAACTATCACCTAACCAATGTTACAAACTACAAAAAACACTCTCATAACACAGTGTCTGACTACATAATCATTCCTAAATTGCAAAATATGTACATTGGCAGGAAGAAAGTGAGTGGAAGTGGTATTTCAAATTTATATTTCAACTCATAATACATATTTGTCATGTAACAGATAAATCAGTATCTGCTGAGGTCATAAGATGCAAATATGGAAGGTCAGGTAGGTACTATTTTCAGTGCTTATAAACAAACATGGCATTACCTTTGTCAGTTGGCGATCATGTTAAAATCAACCATGAAGAATTACATGAGCCCAAATGTAACTTGGCAAGGGCAGAAACTGGACTTTAATTGTCATTTCACTTCTTGGCCCCAGGATGATGGGACAACTGCCATCACTCTCAATATGATAGTTTGATAATGAAAATCGGTGCAACTTTCTCAACATTGGAAATATACATTGCAAGGACAAGTTAACCTGGAGCAAGCTTGTGGGATAAGTTTCTATATCTGTGCTTCAAGACCTTTGCAACTTGGTGCCTTTTCCCCCAATTTAAAACAGATGGAATTATTGTGTCTCTCTCAGAGACTGCATTTTGTAATGTTATGACAGGCCACAAAACTCTAAAAGAACCTGACATCTCATTGACTAGAGTAGCCTCCCTTTGATAACAAAACCTCACTCAGGAGCAATGAATGGCTGCAAACGGCAAGAAGGCATCGGTTAGTTTGACTATAGTACAGTTCAGCCAGCTAAACAGTTAGCTGGCTGAACTAAGGGGCCGTTCATAATTTATGGCTAGGGGTGGGTGATGATGATGCGTGCTTGCGTGCGTGCTGTGCGTGCGTGAGTGCGTTTTGGTCACCATTTTGTTCTGGGGAGCTATGTTGTTCTGGTAAGCAATTTTGTACACACTTTCAAGCGGGGGTTAGCAATTTTGTACATAAAAACGTCTAAAATCATCCTTAGAAATTATGGGAAGGGAGGGGAGATTGACTTTGTACATGACAAAGGGGGGGTGTCACTTATTTTGTACATAAATTTTAGGGGGGGGGGTTACATTGTACATGCTTCTCCATAAAAATCATCATCACACGACCCCACCACCACCACCCAGCCATAAATTATGAACGGTCCCTAACTATAGTCATGCCACGCATTAATGCATGTATTCAAGGAAAATTTGCAATGTTCAGTTATCGTTTGTGAGATATGGGATTGGTAGCAAGTTTCTCGACAAAAGAATTTGAAAAAGACCTTTCATGATATAAACATGTTTTCAAGTATGTGTGCTTGGGAAACGCTCGGTAACTACAAAGTGACGTTTATATTTCAGACCAAATAACAGCGTTTTCTCAAAGGTTAGCATCCTACACATTCTTTAGTCGCACACAACTTTATTACACTAGTTAGTAATCGATACGTAACGAGGGCGAAGAGACGGAGTTTTGCTAGTATTTAATTGATGAACATCATAAATACCTTTTCCTATGAAGAAAAGTATAAGCAGTAACGTCACAACTAATGTAGGCCTCATTGCTTCGACAATGTTTGTCATGTGGCCAGTCTCTAAACTCTTGACTTGGTTCATAGTAGTAAGGAACATTATTCTTCATGTTGTGATTCCTATCACCCCTGTAAGGAGAAAGCAAAATTCATCGTTTGTTTTCATCTCGGTTCGACGATATTTTACGAGATCTATGGATAAACCCTGACAATCAGATTATATTGTATATATAGCATTGATCTTCATGGAATATATTAATAGGGTTGTTAGACATGCATGGCATTGTTCATTTTAACCTAGTTTGTAAAGTGTAACCTCTTCGCGTAACTTTTGTCACGTGACGTAAAGATGGCGGCGCCCATGAAGTCTAAACACGATGTTATGAAAATGTGAATCTATATCTCTCAGCCACTGATCACATAGGTAAAGTATCGTAGCTACTGATCGCACTGCATACCATTAGTGTTTGATTGTTATATGGGATTTTGAACAACACAATCGGAGGTGATAAAAGGAAATTGACCGACAAGAATCTAGAATTTCGTAACTATACCTACAGCAAACCAGTTATGGGTATTATTTGCATACCTACTCGCTCTGGGGTGGTACCTGTCCTGTCATGTCAGTAAGTAGAACCCTTTGACAGCCATATATCACTTTGTTTAGGTCTACTTTAATATATGTTATAGACATTCCTTTCTCTTCAACTATTTTTGATTGCTTCATTACACAGACACACTTTCTTCTGGATAGTGCATTTTAGTGATTTTAGTGCATGTTTTGTACGTGCAGGAAGGTACTTGAGTTCATTTCTGTAGCCTTTAACACATACTCTTCAGCACTGGTTAGAGGTGTATAATTTGTATGTTTACTCTGCAGCCAAATTATTAATGTTACATATTGCTTTCTTTCTCTGGAAATTCCACTTTTGTGAATTAACTTTTTTGGTCAAATGTTTTTAGGTTAAAAAAGTCACCATGGGCAAGAGCAAAGGTCACAAGCAGGAGAAAGCACATGGGAAGCAAGGCAAGGGAGGTAGTCATCACCACTCAAAACATGATCATCGGAGAAACAGAGTGTCAAAATTTGACCCAGAAAGATTTTCAGAAAATCTGCAAGCTGCTATTGATGGTAATAATTGCAGCATGATTTAGTCACATGAGTAATTTTGTGATTAATGTGATTTTATTCTTAATTATCATTTGCACGTGGATATGCAACTAAATGTTATTGGTTTCATGATTCCTCCATATTTAGTAGGTTCTGACCACATTGGCCTATCAGCATGGTTAGTAAGACTGTAATTAAATGCTGTTAACAATGATTAGATGATGTGATTGATGCAATAGGTTGTGAAGAAGTTCTACTCATTCCTTTCATTCTAAACACCCTTCACAGAATGAGCATATTTAAGCAATTATGTCTTCTTTATGAAATATGAATATTTCAGCATAGTAATTCAGACATGTTTCAGCATCAATATCCAACTAAACCATATCACAGTCTATACAATGTGTGTGAAAATTTATGAGAAGATGTGAATTTTTGTTTGGAATAGTTCTGCTGACTTTGAAATACTGTGTTTGTTTGACTATGAAACATGTTCATTTGACAGACACTGCTGAGGCCAAGTTCCCATGCCCCCCTGGCCATGTGGGACTTGGAACAGTGTGACCCCAAGAAATGCTCAGGCAGGAAGCTGGGAAGGCTGGGATATGTCCGCACACTGAGACTACAGCAGCGCTTTGACGGGATAGTGCTTACACCAGTCGGTACAAGATGTGTGTCTCCAGAAGATAGGTGAGTGTAGTGTGTTGTTTACAGGCGGCAGTAAGGAACTTTGAAGTTTAAAAACTGTGTGAAGGTCCCCTTTTGATGTGGTTTATTTTAACAGGTCCATCTTAATTATGAAGGTTCTTATCCAGGTTAAAAATATTTAAGACCTGAGTATGTCAACTGTAAGAGGTGACTTTATGGACTGTGTGGTCATATTTGATCTCTTGGCTGATTGTGTGTCGTATAAATTACATTTCACCATCATGTGGCTGGAATAATGCTGGGTATTGCATTAAACCGCAGACAAACAATTTATATTACTCCAGTTCTATTGGACACAATGAATATCTCTTAGTTTCCTGTAACAGTGACATCATTGCACAAAGTGGCCTGGCTGTGGTTGACTGTTCCTGGGCAAAATTGGAGGAGACTCCCTTTTCCAAAATGAAGGCTGGTCACCCTCGTCTTTTGCCCTATCTCATTGCTACCAACCCAATCAACTATGGCCGTCCATGCAAACTGTCTTGTGTAGAGGCTTACGCAGCTGCTTTCTATCTCACAGGTAATAATGAGTGAATGTTGTTTTATTCAGCTGTCATCTATGTCCAGGCAGCCTGTATATGTAATCATAGTACTGTTTACTAGTATATCACATCTTGATCAGGTAACTCAGTACTTTATCATGTTTATAGCACAAGCAACAGTTGCCATTCAGATAAGATGTCACTTTGGTTGACCCAGTGTTAGAACAATGTTAGCTGATTTTTAGGATACAGAGTTGTTTTCCTTTGCCATGCCATGTGATTGTGGACTCCCCATCACTATGTTCCTAGGTTTGTCAATATCGTACCCTTGCTTGTGGGTTTAACCAAATATCTAAGCATGCCAAGGGCTGTGTCACTTCAAGATTTCCTCCCACTTGAAGCAGACACATTAGTGTACTAGAATCCCCACATGGGTAAAATGTGTGAAGCCCATTTCTGGTGTCCCCCGCCGTGATGTTGCTGGAATATTGCTAAAAGCGGCGTAAAACCAAACTCAGTCAGTCAGTCATTAGTGTACTATCTAAGGGGAAAGAACTCTTGGCATGTTAATTTATGGACCAGGGATCATGGCCTCAGAAAATGCCTGAGATGTTATCAGTGCTTCGATATGTCTGAAATAACTTCAATTGAATTATCATGTCATGTATAGCACTGGTTGTGAATGGGCAAAGGAGTACTTATTTGAGAAATATTAACCATGACATTCCATTACAATAAGTGCATGATGTGGGTAAATTCTACATTTCAGGATTTAAGGAACTAGGAACAATTCTCCTGTCCAAGTTCAAGTGGGGAAGTAACTTCTACAAAGTGAATGAAGCTTTGTTGGAGAGATATGTGGCATGTAAAACCAGTGCTGAGATTGTACAAGTCCAACAGGATTACCTGGCTGAAATTGCAGATGAAAAACTCTCCAGGAAGGACGTAGGTAAGTGAGTAAGGCTGATCGTCTCCTTGATTATCTCCCTTGTATATGTAACCTGAACTCTCACCATCTTGGCTTGGATCTACATTCACATTTGTGGCATCTGCTGTGCCTGTCCTTGATATATTCTGTCAAATCATGTATAGTATATTTCTGCATTTGATGATAAATATGCATTTGCTGCCATAGGTTTGTTTTTGGTCAAGTTGACACAACACAGAATAGAGACATCTGAACAACTGACAATATGACCAGTACATGTACTTGTAGCATAAAGACTTCCTTCCTAATGTCTTAGGTCTCAGGAAAACATCTTTTCAAGCTAAACATTTATACACTGGATAATCGCATGTGCATGTGATATGTGCATTATCAATGATTAAAATTTACCAGTAGGAACAGCAAATATTGACACAAAAACACAGGACCAGCTAACTGATGTTATGTTTGAATCTCTATTAGTTCATTGTTCCCTGCATTAGAATATTTTACATAGGTGGATGAAAGTATTGTTCCAGTGATACTGTCAATGTATGGTATGGATGACAGTTAATGACCAGCAGCAGTACCTGAGTTGGATGTTTGTGTGTTTCAGATTTCACAGATATTGACATGGACCTAGATATGTGCAATCCAAACAGAGGCTATGACCTCCCACCAGGCTACAGGTGAGGAGTGATTTCTGTCACATTGTTTATTACATGGTCTGAGTGGAACTACATATCACTTGTATTTGTTTCCATTATATATATAACCTACATAATGCATTTGATGGATCTATTTTGTGTAGTGTTCAACTGTTTATTGTCTCGGATGTTATATCACAGATTAATTAGGCTGTGAAACTGCAGAACATAGAAAGTTCAAATCCAGTCTTACTTTAAAACAGTTTCACACTTGTGTTCTTATAGCTCGGATGAAGAAGAAACTGATGATGACGATGATGAGGAGGAGGATGGTGAAGAAGAGGAAGGAGAGGTTGAAGATGAAGAGGAGGGGAAAGAATTAGATTTAGATACAGATGAGAATGGTGAAGTAAAGGAGAGGGGCAGAGAGGTGGAAATACCAGACGTTAAGAATCTGCAGATTAAAAGCACTGATGAAGGTGAATTAGAAAGTCTGTCAGATTCAGCCCAAGTGGACAATATGACCAACATCAGTGGTCATTGTGGTGTCTCATCAGATCTACCACATAGCAGTACAGAGACAACCACCACTGTATCCAGTGTTCAGAACGATGGTGCTGTTACAGACAATGTCACGAAAGGTGAAGGACATACCTATGATAAGGGGTAGTGTCATGTAATCTCACAACAAACTGTATTTATTTTGAATAAATATCTTATCAAATGTCTATGTTGCATAATGTTCTTGATGCAGGTTAACATCAGTCTTCAGCAACCCATGCTTGTTGAACATGGTCAGACTCACTGACTTGGTAGATGCCTGTGACATAGATGGATGCTCATGTTGTCAATCACTGGATAGTCTGGTTCAGGCTTGATTATATACAAACTGCCATCATACAGGTGGAAAATTGCTATGTGCAGCCTGAAACAACCAATAATCAAATACAATGTCCTAACCTATAGTCCGTTTGGGTCAAAAGCGGACCGATGAAGTGCAATCTAACTCGAAAACTAATAAACATAAAATACTCAATGAAACGCTGATCATAATCAAAACATCAGACCAACTCTGTGATTTGTTTGCAGAATTTATGTTCTAAAATTAAAAAAGTTGTTTAACAAACTATCATTAAAATTTTGACACAGTTCACTATTTGTTAAGAGGGAGGAGTGCAGAGAAAGGGACAGCCAGGTGTTAGAGAAGCAAGTGCCGACAATGTTATTGATTCATTAACCTGTGATGTGCCGTCTCCATCCTTTCTCGCACACCTGGCTGTGAGCCTAACGGACTATATATTTATTTCATCCTGACCAGTGGGATAACCAAGTTATTAAAGCACTTGTCACTCAAAATGCGCTGGCTTGATTTTACGAGGGAAATGTGTGAGATCCATTTCTGGTGTCCCTGACCCTGATGGGAACAGTGCAAAAGCCTCACTCACTCAGGAACGAAGAAATGAATGAAGGAACGAACGAGTAACCTGATACTGTGCATTCCTAATTGAATATATTGAAGAACTGATAAAATGCTTAGAGGGCATAACCTCATGGTCATTTTTGTACCCAATGGGGGCCCAGTTGTCTGAGGTACTCAGAGTTGTGCCCCTTGTGTAGGTATGTGGAATCATGGGTTCGAATATTGTTTGCCCAGATTATGTTTCTAAGTTTGTCAGCACCTAGCTCTGCTCATAGAGGTAAACCACTGAGATCTGCATCCAAATAGTACTGACTCGGGCAATAAGCTGAAACGTATGTTGGCAGTGTTGAACCCAACTAACTCACTCAACCACTGGCACATATGGGTAACTGGGCTTGAAACTAACAAGTGATTCAAAAAGGTTTGTCCATTATATGTCAGTCACACCAGAAGAGCATTATAAATTAACTTTTAGCTTCAAAAACTCCCAATTATCATTACTCCTAAAGCAAGTCCCAAAACAAAACGTTGCTGTTGTATGTGGCGTCGACGCTTGGTTCAGTCCCAGGGTAGTTATGTGGATTTTATTCAGTTTTGGATTACTGTATTAGATCAGCATTGCATTACATGTATATATATCGTAGACTGCGTAATTGGCCATGTCTATCGTCCTCTAATATGATATAATTATTCACCATACTTGAATACGCGCGTCATCAGACTATTTATTGTAATGTATATAATTTTTGTATCGTGTCACAAATAGCTAGCCTGTCATAAATGGTTATGCAGACATACTGTGCCCTATATATGCAACCGCCTGCATGACATCAATGTTAAATACCCTTATGGGTATTCTAGTTAGATTCAGTAGCCAGAGACACCGACACCGGTCTGGTGGTCAAGCTCGACATGGGTTGCCTGTCACCGTTCTACTGCTTTGGACCTAGTTTATATGTACCAGTTGTCTGGACTTAGTATGTGCAGGCTGTCGCGATACCAATGGAGTATTGCTGGATGACACATACATTAAATTGTAGAATCATGTCTCACATACTGATAACCCAGATGTATTATTTATCACCACAAATAATAAACATTAAAACACATTCGTTGGCTTCACCAAAGGCGTGAGAGTCTACGACCTGCATCACTTCAGGAGTGAGAGTCTACGACCTGCATTACTTCAGGCGTGAGAGTCTACGACCTGCATCACTTCAGGAGTGAGAGTCTACGACCTGCATTGCTTCAGGCATGAGAGTCTACGGCCTGCATTACTTCAGGAGTGAGAGTCTACTACCTGCATCACTTCAGGAGTGAGAGTCTACGACCTGCATCACTTCAGGAGTGAGAGTCTACGACCTGCATTACTTCAGGCGTGAGAGTCTACGACCTGCATTACTTCAGGAGTGAGAGTCTACGACCTGCATTGCTTCAGGCATTAGAGTCTACGGCCTGCATTACTTCAGGCGTGAGAGTCTACGACCTGCATCACTTCAGGAGTGAGAGTCTACGACCTGCATTGCTTCAGGCATTAGAGTCTACGGCCTGCATTACTTCAGGAGTGAGAGTCTACTACCTGCATCACTTCAGGAGTGAGAGTCTACGACCTGCATCACTTCAGGAGTGAGAGTCTACGACCTGCATTACTTCAGGCGTGAGAGTCTACGACCTGCATTACTTCAGGCGTGAGAGTCTACGACCTGCATTACTTCAGGCGTGAGAGTCTACGACCTGCATTACTTCAGGCGTGAGAGTCTACGACCTGCATTACTTCAGGCGTGAGAGTCTACGACCTGCATTACTTCAGGCGTGAGAGTCTAGGACCTGGCTTACTTCAGGCGTGAGAGTCTACGACCTGCATTACTTCAGGCGTGAGAGTCTACGACCTGCATTACTTCAGGCGTGAGAGTCTACGACCTGCATTACTTCAGGCGTGAGAGTCTACGACCTGCATTACTTCAGGCGTGAGAGTCTACGACCTGCATTACTTCAGGCGTGAGAGTCTACGACCTGCATTACTTCAGGCTTGAGAGTCTACGACCTGCATTACTTCAGGTGTGAGAGTCTACGACCTGCATTACTGACTGTGGAATTGCTTCCAGTGAGCGATTCAGTTTTGCTACTAAAATGCGTTTTCAAGTTATCATTTTTTCGTCCTGTTAAATTGTGATCTGCGTTCCACTTCACTTTTGGTCAGATGTTGGATTATGACTAATAATCGCAATTTGTGTTGAATTAACACCCACTATGCTTACCTTTTGAATAACAGTATGTAACAAATGTGAGAAACATCAACAAAAAATATGGTTACAGTTTGTGGCGTCTGGCGCCAGGGGATATAACATTGTAAATGTGTTGTAACCTTTACCCTCTTGTGGATATAATTGTTCAGGCCAGTCGATAATCTCTCTAACCCCTCCTTGGCCCACGTATTCAGAACGTAGTCCTTGGATTAGCTGGATAAAGCTTTGGATTAACGCCAAGATTTGCCTTAGCGTTGGTCCTCGAGGTTCCATTCTGAATACGGTAGGGTGGTGTTTTTTTCTTCGGTACACTTGATATGCCACTTAAATACGGTATTGTTTCAGTATTATTACAACGTGAACATTTAAATATATGTGTAGTGTCTGACGTCTCACCCTGGAAACTCTTGGTGTCTCAGAACGTCACTGCGTTTCACTTACAAGCTGCAGAATGGGCTAAGGCAGTTTAATTCTATGTACAGAGTTGCGTCCCTTTGTTACCAGGATCTAGCGGTCCTGAACAACAGTTCAAAGGCCGATCGAACACAACTCTTATTTTCGTCCGCAACATACGAGCGTTTGAGCACCACCGAGCACTACTGCCGTGAAATAAGTGAAGTACTCTTTAAAGTGGCTTTTGAACCGCAATCCGCTCAAACAGAGTAGTTTTATGAGAATGCTGAAGGTGATGTGTATGGACAAATTAAGGTATTCATGTAAACTAGCTCTGGGTGCCGTTGTACAAAGCAACCTTAGCGCTACGTCAGTCGTAAGTCTGTGTTAGGGTATGGGAGTTACGATCACCTTAGCGCTACGATCGCTTTGTACAACGGCACCCTGGCCGATTAGTCATATCTAAAAGTGTCGTGAGGCGTTTGGACAACTGAGATACAAATCTCAACACTGGACCGGTTTTGGATGCTGAAGAGATCTTTCAATCAACTGTCAAGTGTGAGCGGCTAATGATTCGGTCTGTAGAATATGCGACAATCAAAATACGTTTCAGTGTACTTAAATGGCGATATCCTGTAAGATAATATGTGTATACTACGTGACATGACGTGACGAAAACATGCGTGACGTCAGCTGTATTGAAATATTAGCTGTCAGCGTGGTGATCGTGATCTCCGCTCGGAAAGAAACCCTCCCCGTGACCTGCCAGGTGCCAGGCCGCTGTACAAAACAATATTCTCAGCCGCTCATGGCAACCTCTAAAATGAAACAGCGCGACCAAATATTGCAGCTGATCGAGACATTAGATAATCTATATTGGCTTCTTGTAGTGTGTTTATATAGCGCATAGATATGATAAATGTGTCTGTTCGTTCCTGCTGGGGTGGTGGTGTAACCTTGTGGTTCAACCGTTCGGCCGTCAAGCCGAAGGCCCGGTTCAATTCTAAGTAAAACAGGTAAAAGATCCTTGTGTTCGTCGTTGTGATGTTAGAACGGTTCTGAAAGCGGCGTGAAACCATACTCAGCTCTCTCGTTTCATCTTATTATTAGAGAATAAATTTAAAAAGGAGCCCAAGTCAAGTCTAGAATGTTTGGGCAAGTATATATATTGCCCCATCCTCGATAATCTCAAGGGTATACGTTCCGATAATATATTGTGGAGATTTATCTGAACGTATACCCTGGAGATTATCGAGGATGATATTGCCCCATATCTAGCAATTGGTTAGTGGCTGAAATTAAACATCAGGCTTCATTTGGGTTTTTATAAATTTCATAGATATATATTTTAAAATAAGATAAGTTTATTTCTGTTACAAAATGTCCGTCACGATCTGGGGTAGTAGCAGGGGCATGTTAAAAGCGCTGCAGATGGCAGTATTCTAGAAGCGTTATCATACGATACATGCCTCTGTAAACAGTTGGTGATTAACACGTTAACCTATGATAGCCAGAATCATACATTCAGGCTGATATCCTGTCATCACTTTATCGGAAATGCTACCTGATGTAGAGAAGGGGTAATTAAAAGTGGGTTACATGTGCGAACACCGTTAACCTGTCTGTGGGTAAAGTCTGTGGTCTATTGTAGGACAGGAAACATGAGGTTATAGGTAAGGCAATACGGTAGCTTAATCCCCGTGCATGCTTCCACATATAATATATACACACACAGACATGTTTCTTTCCGCTCTTAGGTAGGCAACGAGCGTTCATTCAAAGCTCTGCTTAATCCCAACGGAGGATTGCGTCATTGTGTCATTTCAGCGTTCGGGAGTTTCTTCCATGTGTTCCTGCCTGAGGTATTCATTAACATATACTACTCACACCTTGATAAGAATCACAAAAACTCGGAACTTTACTATAACGTAGATAAAACTGGATAAATAATGACATGGTAACACATCTTTAGGAAAACAGCCACTTTAAGCTAACCTTATGCACTTGATACATGGGTAACCGTAAAAATGGTTTTCGTGGTACCAATCAACCATTTTGCAAATCATGGCACGGGCCATTGACAAGCACACACGTGTCAATAGCAGGTATGGGATCCACAAGATGCAGTGACATACAGAAAGCTTGGATCCATGTCTACAATAGGCTTAGATATTTAAACCAAATTTAACATAGTTTTCCACATCATAGTTTTCTGTTGAATCAATGATTTGATCCTTAGCAAAGCCCTGCACCTCCCTTCTGGATCAGCCTATGGCAATGTTCCCGTAGTTTTCGTAACGAAACTTGCCTTTACGTGTGTTAGTGACTTGAGCCACTGGCGGGGATTGATATCATCACTGTTTGATACTGATGTGTGTATGGGTTTTTGTGGGTTCATATGTGAGTACGTGTGTGTGTGCGTAAGCGTGCGTGCGTGCGTGCGTGCGTGTGTGTGTGTGTGTGTGTGAGAGAGAGAGAGAGAGAGAGAGAGAGAGCCATATAATATACATAAAAGCAACTCAAGAAATTGATTCCACACGTTTATGACCAGAGATCAATGTCATCGTGAACACTGCATGACATATGAGTACACCAGTATTTATAAGTATATACTACACGCTTTAACCCTGAGTAAACAAACGTAGATTATATTTCGCCCTCCAATATGTAAATAGAAATAACATCTGTAAAATCATTAAAACCATCTGTCACGGGATATATTACAAGTTAGGCAGTATCACACGGTATCAAGAAATCAAAGCACAACACGCAATAACAATATTAAAAACAAAATATTCAAATATACAGTAACTCGGTTAAAGCCCAACTTGAGTGAGTGAGTGAGTTGGGTTTAACACCGCTGTGAACAGTATACAGTGCCATCACTTAGTGTCTGGTTAAAGTGGGAGGAAAGCCCGAAGGGGTTCAAGTCCTTGACACGTACCAACCAACAAACATGGAAACGCTGCTAAGAAAGCTTTGGGTGAATCACCGACTCGAACGTACAATCACAGGTTTCTGGCATGAGTGAGTGAGTGCGTTTAGTTTTACGCCGCACTCAGCAATATTCCAGCTATATGGCGGCGGTCTGTAAATAATCGAGTCTGGACCAGACAATCCAGTGATCAACAACATGAGCATCAATCTACACAATTGAGATACGACGACTTGTGCCTACAAAGTCAGCGAGCCTGACCACCCGATCCCGTTAGCCGCCTCTTACAACAAACATGGGTTGCTGAAGATCAATTCTAACCCGGATCTGGCATGAAATATACAAAGGCTCGAGTCTATCGTGTCTGTAATAACGGCGATCTGGGTTTAACGTGGTATGAACGGTATAGTAATGACGTCAAGGTTTTTGTACAGATGAATAACGTCATATCTTTATCATTACACCACCTATTTACCATGACACATTTCTTGACATACAATGGTATCACACACTGACTGACTTGTGTCGATATGCAGTTTAATATTCCAATGGAGAGGGTCCAGTTGTTAATACGCTTTATTATCATTGCGTCATCCTCCTACACGGCTCATGCTCCTACCACAAACTCACACGCACACGCACATATACCCTCCGTTTGCCATACACAAACACATACGCACATCCTCGCCCATTTATTTTCGATAAACCCTGTAAGTTTGTAGGTTATGTATAAACATACATTAAAACATTAAAATCTATATACCGATTACATATTTTGATGTTTTGATAATCAAAATAATGCGCACACAAGCATTTATATATATTATCCACCCACTTATTCCCAAATATCAACATTATTACGCCAATTAGTTTACCAGAATTCATTCTCAACTTCCTCGGGAGTATACAAGCCAAGGTGCCCGTCAGGCGGTAGATGGTTAACAGTACACACAATACCTGGTCAGTAAACCAACCTGTAGTGATGTGACATACACTATACGGTCAGTGTACACATGTATACCACATAGCAGTATTCTGCATACATCCAACCTTGTCACTTGCCTCATAATGATGTTGTGTGATGAACACTGGGATAACACAATCAATGAGTACACGCATCCAGTGTCTGTGCGTGTGCGCGTGTGTGTCGTTTCAAACATACAGGTCTATGTTATTTTTCGGATTTGGTAGCAAGGACGAGGTAGGATAAGATCCGTTTTGGCCAACTTGAGATGTAAAATCCAAGTTGAGTAAAACTTTAAAATATGAACTTGAAGACATATTCAAATAATTACTGCCAGCCATTTTCTCTCTTCAGTTACAAGTTCTGGTCATCTGGCATTTTCAAATACGTACATCTGGCTAAGCTGAGAGAGATATAAGATAATTCAACAATGAGCATGTCCCGACCAAAGACGAATCGTTTGCCGAGTGTATTTGATTACAGAGGTATCATAAGTCGACTTTTAACAGAGAATTCGTGGGAATATGGAAAGTGTTTTATCGTGTATACTAGTATTTTAACTAGTTCTTCAAGATTCTTTTGTCAAAGAAAATCAGCTTGAATCAAACAGTTGCTCACGTTCATATATCAGAAATCTCACCCTATTATCAGCCTTTTTAAGGACACATTCTAACATAACCAAAATGTTTTAGTACAAAATGCAATAGTTCAGTATAACCAAGTCTTACTGCCATTGATATCACACATCTGGTAACCTTCATACTGACTTGTAAAGGTTTTCCTGATTTCCTAAGGCATGTAGAGACCCAAAGGACCGCTGTTCTAAGTTCCCTGACTTGACATGCATATACGCGATCTGATTCCATGTCTGCAGTTTTCGACGTGACATGAATAACTGAGTCCTCAGCATTTTCGTGCGACAGCCGAACAGGTAATCTATTCATATACCACGAACGTCACAGATATGATCACGGTACATGAATAAATAAAATCCAATTAAATATCAACAATGATTCTCTTCCATTTTACGTATAACCACATCTGTCCTGATTACGGCAGACATTGAATGCAAGAATTACATTGAACCGCATAGAATAGCAAACAGCCAGGCTAAGTTTCGGTATAATTGACGCCATTTAGTGTTTGTGAAACAATTAATATTTTGATTGTGCATAATGATACGCTGCCATTACTTATCATATTTATTCAAATGCAAAATGGACGTAATACTAACTTGCTAGTATATTATCTGACAGGTTATTATAAACGTAATATAATCTTTACCACATACTGACACTATAGGCCAATTTTCTATAGGCTTAGTGACGTTCGAACATACACAAATGTACATTGTAACAGTGAGGCAGGGAGCCATAGGTCGTGTATATTCGACAATAACTTTGGACGGGTCCGGCGACCTTCACGCGAGTTTTGTACATGAAATGTATCTCGACCTTCCTTATCATCGCGCACTCAAACACCGGTGCAGGTCATGTCCGTTCAACCAAACCTGGATATCCAATTACAACATGGGTTTTGAGAAGACAAACTATTTTCATGAATCTAACTAAAACTTTCAAGGGAAATATTCTTTCACCACAAGTGTTTGTATTAGTATACATGGATGCATACATACGCGCACATACACACACATACATACACGCACACACACACACACGCACACGCACACACACACATACATACATACATACATACATACATACATACATACATACATACACACACACACACACACACACACACACACGCACGCACACACACACACATACATACATACATAATGTGTTTTTTTTAAAGAAACCGGTAATGATCACAAATATATGCAACTATAATAAAATGAAGTAAAACTTTATAAAAACCGAGTTACTGAACGGAATCAGATTTCTTTTTCTAACAGAATAAAACGCACATATTTACAAAGAATATACATGTAGTGTACATACGTAACAATAGGAAAACTATGTCACTATGACGTCAGCAGTCTGTTTTGGAGAACCAGGTTGGGGTGGAATAACACAACATATTGAGGAGTTCCGGTGATGTAGGCTAGAGGTAAGCAGGCGGTCCAGGTATCTGTATCACTGGGAAGAGGTATTCTGACGGTAATAGAAGAACCAGATGTTGTATTGGCACTGGTTCAACCAGCGCATGCACAGACGTGATGCACGCGCGAGGAGCTCCACATAATGGCTATGTTTACACACGTACCTCCATCACAGGATAACAAAATATCACACACCAATAGTGACGGTATCAATCTCGGAAATGTAAACCCTCCTCCAACGAAACTGCAATGTCGTTGATGATGAAATCATCGTCATAGTCTAAACACTGGGATAACACAATCGTTGCTTTTACAGTCATATCGCCAAAAATGGCTTGAGACTGTTTTGCAAGTCGATCCTTGAGCGTCCGTTTCGTCTCCTCGGCTTCGTCCTTGTGTATGGGTTCTGATATGAATGTCTGAATCTTCCTCCCTCCTTCTATGTACCTCCATCGTATACTCCCCAGCTGATCCTTCGACATTAATCCGGCTCCCAAAGGAATTCCATTCACAAGTCGGGGGAGCTTTTTGAAACACGAGTTTGGAACGTCCGAGTCACTATACACTGGTTGGAGAATGATTTGGAGCATAAAACACTGTTTCTCATCGTCCTCGCTTTTTAGTCTTGATCGCACCATTTTCCCTACTTCGTGGGGCGATATTGTAAACATGGATGTGTACGACATCGCAACAAATCCGGCAACTTGTCGTCTGCTACTGGGAATCGGACCCGGGTAATCGAGTTGCAAGGGGTTGTGGGAAGGGAGACCGATCTCGCACCAGGATGCCAGGGTGGTAGCTGGTCGAATGCCCTTGAGTTAAAATCTTACACGGCTTTCAATGCCGCCTTCTCGTGTCAAATCCAGACTTGTTTCTGTATTACCCTGCTACAGTACGTCCATGAACTGTTCAGTAATAGCAGACGACAGTACGGAATGTTGACTACGTCTGTACTGACCCGCCTGGTATACGCGCAATGCTGAAGGGTAATCACAACCAACCACTTTATATAGAACCGCTCTCTTCCTCCTTGCATTACCAGGGCTTACGTCCATATTACAGATTCACGTAGAACAATAGACTTTAGAAACCTACGTAACCCTAATCTAAAGTTTAGCGGGTGGTCGGGGACGTCTAAGCTCCTGGTGCAATTCTTTCCGTTATAATGTATTGAGTACTAATCCAGTCTCGCGCACCTCGAGACGGTGCCTGCACATGCATGCACAACGGCAACGTAAAAGTCTTAATCAATAAGCGGTGGTTATACAATAACGTACAAGATTAAGCCTTACAGGTGGAGTCTGTGGATAACGCCCAGGGGAGTAGGGGCACGTACAAGTACATACCAACATGGTCGTGAGAAACAGATAAGTAAAAATAGTTCACCACATGGCAATTCAGGGCTGTATAACCATCAATCACTGTCGTGGGGTATTGTGTGCACTTACAAACCGTTGATTAAAGTACTCTTACTTCTATTTCTGTGTGTTTGATAGCAGAGCAATATAGATTAACACGGGGCATGTCAGTCGGGGCTATATATAATAACTTAAGTGTACACTTGAACCTCGTGAAAGCAAAACTCACACATTCCGGGCACATAGGACCCGTAAGGTACTTTTGTTATACACTTGCGAGAAGGGGTGTGGTAGGGTAGCCCAGTGGTTAAAGCGTCCACTCGTCATGCCGAAGACCCGGGTTCGATTCCCCACATGGGTACAGTGTGTGAAACCCATTCCTGGTGTCCCCGCCGTGATATTGCTGGAATATTGCTAAAAGCGAAGTTAAACTGACTCACATGCGGAGAAGTGATCACTCCACTGTTTTGTTGCAATCAACGTCTCAAAAAGTTATCATTTAAAAAACTTACGTATTTTTACAGTACTGGTTAAGTGATGCTAAAGCTTGAGCTATCTCCTTGGACATAAACAACAACTCCACCAAGGTGTAAACATATGTATTGATTCCAGTGTATAGAACAGACACCCGTCCCAGGATTTCTATATTCCTTATCTTGAACTAACCAAGGTTTAGAGGCAGAGGAATAACCCATCAATGCAGTGAAGTATATTTGATTAAAACATGTTGTTCAGGAGAATTAAAAGTTAGTAATAATGATTGCCTTTATATTATTATATCATTAAACATACGTTTATTAGCGACATATATTACAAATTGATATGATGTACATATCCAGACAGTTCAGGTAACATCCAGTAATACATGAAATATAGAGCATATATACATACATAGTTTGTTATTAGTGTGTATATCAGCTTCTATTTATGATTTAGTTACAATATGACTCTAATGTATATACTCGCAGTACAGTTCGGCAACACACGCCATGGTGGCACACGAAACCTGCATCGATATAGTGTTGGGTGGTACATGCTTTAAATTTAACTTATTTATTCATATGATTTAGAGAGTATTCAATCAAACAAACTGCCGGGGAAAAGAAAATATGCTTTAGCCAAAATATTACAGGTCAAACAGATGGAGGATGAGTAAGATGAGCTATGTATGCTGATGACCTACCGTGTATATACATGTGCAACTCGGGAACAACAGCCTTGTAACAATGACGATGTGTCACTCTCACACAAGTCAAATAACATTAAACGCAAAAGACTTTTCAATATTTTAAATTACACTCTGCCCCTTTACAAAGAGACGGTATCCATACGGGTAAAGATTAGAATAATTATATTGTCAATCTTCCGTGACAACAAACGAGGTAGTTAATTGAGACAGTCCTAGAAAACGTAATTAACGACCCTAATTAATCCCAGACCCCAGGAACTCAGAGGGTGGTCATTACATGATCCCGAAACGTTCTGACTGTGACAATTAGTAAATCATTATTCTTGGGATTCATTTCAACGCTTAATAGATGTAGCAATTCCTGTGGAGATCAACCTGTGTACATTGAATCATTAAACATCAGTAGTCCAAACAGTTGACATGTTTCATGTTTGATGTACACAGAAATACTTGCCATCATGTAGATTTGCCTATAAACAAAAACTACCCACAAGACTGCTTAAAGAAAGCCACACCTCAAATTGTCTTCCCCTGTCAAACTGATTTACCTCTTGTGGACCGCCTCCGTGGAGTAGTGGTTAGAAGGTCGCGGGTTCGATCCCCGACCGCGTCATACCAAAAGACGCACATACACATACACACGCATGCACGTCGTCATATGAGCGAAATATTCTCAAGCACGACGTTAAACCCAATTTCACCTCACCTCACCTCTTGTGACTTAGGGACCGTTCATAATTTATGGCTGAGGGTGGGGTGATGATTTTTATGGAGCAGCATGTATAATGTGAGTGACTCCCCCTAAAATATATGTACAAAGTAAGTGACCCCCTGCATATCATGTACAAAATCTATTACCCCCTCCCTTCCCATATTTTAAGCATATTTTTTAAAGTAATCTAAAGTACAAAATTGCTGACAAACACACACACACACACACACACACACACACACACACACACACACACACACACACACACACACACACACACACACACACACACACACACACACACACACACACACACACCTCCCCAGAACAAAATGGGTGCCATACATCCACCCCCCTCCTTAAAATCATCATCATCAAATTTGCCATAAATCATGAACGGTCCCTTAGGAATGAAAATATTCAGACCCATCATCATAAGCAGTACAAAAAGCATGCACCTGGTGCACAGAATCTGAATCTGACAAAAATTCATAAAACGAAACAGTTTAAAAATTGAGACAATCTTCAACAGAAGTACACTTAAATCAACAAAGAATATGAAATTAGCTTATATACCGCGTGCTGCTCTACAGCAACTGTGTGGTAACTAAGAGTGTCATTACTGTTACCTTGAATTCTTCATGGTGGGGCGGTGGGGTAGCCCAGTGGTTAAAGCGTTGGCTCGTCACGCCGAAGACCCGGGTTCGAATCCCCACATGGGTACAATGTGTGAAGCCCATTTCTGGTGTCCCCCGCCGTGATGTTGCTGGAATATTGCTAAAAGCGGCGTAAAACCAAACTCAGTCAGTCTTCATGTATTTGGTTTTAGCAAGTTGCACCAGAGAAGGGAATCGAATCACGTATTGTATGACGAAGTAACCCTTCTATTACTTGTCCACCCGTATAAAATCTCTTTTAAAAACCACCAAGCTCCATATTTTACGGTTTGCACAGCGTCTCTAGTCGAGTGTCTCAACTCCTACACAGAGGGCACTGAAGTGTGGATTCGGTGGCCACAATGGCGGTCAGCGTTTGCCCTTAACCCAGAAAAGCTACAGGCCCTATGGCCCGAGAAAAAGTTGTTGGTCCTGATTAGAATGTGTAGTCATATATTTTAATATGGAAGCAATACTTTTATCTATTGGTGATGAAGAAGCTATCGGCCATAAGGACCTGCAGAAAACCAAAGCTGCGGGTGTGAGTGGTTTTCAGTCGGCTTCGGGCATAAGGACCAACGTTAATTTCGAATGCTGGCGGCTGTGAAGGGTGTATAAAGCCGCTTTGTAAGACCAAAAAATGAAACAAACTTGGCGTTTCAGTAACGCTGATTGTGTATCATCGTTTACTGGTCAACGTAATGCAAATTTATGACGTTCATCGACTACCGGTCTGACTGTCCCAGACATGGCTACTTTCTATAGGTTCGTAAACACATATTTTATCCCCGTTCAATACCTCTCTCCGTGACATCGGGGTGAAAGATCTGATCTGAACAGGATTTAATTAGCTGCGGCAGTGTTACTTGTGGCGTCAAACCTCGCCAATTGTTTAGGACAATCAACTACATTTTCATGACAGAATATCGTACAACATACAGGGGTTAGCGTGTGTGGGGCACTCGTACAGAGCCGACTCCACTCGACGGCCGAACACCAGGGAGAGTTTGGACAGACCTGTCTCTAATGTGGTGTACATGCATTACGTAGACATCAGAGTCAGTAGACATAGAGTCATTGCAACATTAATAAATTATTTATTGTAATACTTGTGTAGTCTTATTATCATGATATGTTTTATTAAACACAACCTATTTTCTGTAGACTAACTCGATTATCAACTGGTATGTTCACTCACTCACTCACTCACTCACTCATATCAAACGCTCTTTGTTTCGATTCCATTCTCATCGCAACTTTATCAGTTTAATTTGCTGTTGTCAGACGATTCAGTCACGTCACAACTACCTAGTCATTCTTTCATGCTGTCCCACTCCTGTCGTGGGTCATTCTGTAGACCGACTGTACTGGGTCCTATCTACCGGGTGAACACACATGTATATGTAAAAAGCGATATACGCACATCTAAATGCGTGCACCATCAGTGGAACCAGTGAAAAGTTTCAAATCCTTGTAAATCCACCACTCTAGCAGACTACGGAGTTAATTAAGCTGGGGTTATCGTACTTAATTCTTGAGTCTATTCAGCCAGAACAGTCTCACCGCAGGCCACAGAGGGCAACCTGTAACATGGCATTGAAAGGAGTTGACAGGTGAAAACTGACTCCGATCGACCGTTCGTACGATTTGTTCGTAAGCCAATCTAGATGTAACATGTAGATACACGTAGACGAGACACGTGATCAGGACCAAAGGGATTGATCATTAACAAAGATTACTCTCGAAGACTCCTGCGATAATGTCACAACTGGGCACAATATGGAGCTTTAATTGGTGACGGGTTTGAAATATAGTACTGAGACACATTGACATATATCTATATACACTCATATGTAATTACCTGCATGAATGGCACGCGCCGCCAGGAGATAGGTGGATGTTATAATTACTTGATTTAAAGATCCGCCGACCATAAATTTCACAAAATTGGATTACAGTTTCATTACTCCGTATTTTCCCTGTCAGAGTGCTGAAGGCAATAATAAATAACGCTTCAGTTGCTCTCCCTCGCTCACGCACCCTGTCACTCTCCCTCGCTCACGCACCCTGTCACTCACGCACAGTATTTTGATAGCACCTAGCAGTAACCTTGTACGGCCATGTTAGTAAATGTTCTGAAAGGGGACTTGTGTAGTTGCACAAGTCTCTAGGGTAATAATTAAAAATTTAAATGAAAATTTATTAAAAAAACATAAATAACAGACTGGTGTCTTTAGACTGTCCGCTTATCTTGAACTGCCTCTTTAAAGGTTAGTATTGGGACTGTAGATTATCCCTGGTATTACTAAACATGAGGGGTGTGTATTGCAGAGAATTTTCATATTGCGATATATTGCGATGCGGAAGCATATATTGCGATATGTATTGCAATATATTGCAAGGATTATGTTTTTAACAAAAACTACTTATAATCGAGTTAATGCTTGGTTATAAAGCAAATACACAACAAATTCACTATGATTGATTAACCTTTTATAAAAACTTTTAATCATGACAAAATAAAAATGTAAGTAACATTTGGCACTAATGAAACAGGGAAAAGAACAATTAAAAAAACGGAAATATCCGAAGATTTCCGAGTGTTACGAAGTTTTCCGAATGCATGTCAAAATACCGGTTTTCGATCAGCGTATCGCAATACGTATCGTTTTCATGTCTGAACCGGTAAATACCGGTAAACCGGTTATATTGCGCAGCCCTACTAAACATCCATAGGCTTAGCATTCAGTACAGCCGGAGTAAGGCTAGATGCCTTGTAGAACGACCAGTTGAGAGTATATTCTGTAGTAGGTGATTCTCATCCCGCGTTAATTAGTCTCTATGAATTAGTGAATGCAAGATGTGTTACGTCAAATCAAAACCCCGGATACTAATCTGCAAACAAGTTATTTCCGAGCTGATTAATGATTAATGGTGGACCTCAGATTAGGCTGACGTGGTGTATCTGTGAGCGGACGACATACTTCCATCAATGTTTAATGAACTTTCCCGGACAATAAGGTTATCACATAACACTTCCTTTCTGGGACATGTTCAGTCTCTGTACAACACTTCAATCACAATAGCATTGCTAATCAATGCACTTCAGTTCCGTGTTCTTCTTTTCCTGTCATATTTTGCAAACTATGTCTTGGTAAATTTTATCTTTTTGCCGTCTATTATTTGTTGTAAGTATAACATATTTTTTCATTGTAGTATGTGCAATGTTAACATGAAATTCGTTAATTAGGTTAAATACAAAATGTATCTTTTGGGAATTTAAAACATTGTCTTATCTACAAGTGTTTGAAAATATTTCGTTTTATTGAACCTGAGTCATTAAAGTGAAGAATGATATACATAACACTTTCACAATTACACTTTCTGTAGAAATGTATTTTGGTGTAGTAGAGGCCCTATGGTTGATCTTTATTTGATCAGACTTATTATCTAACGATAATGATATGCAACGATGGACGATGTGTGTCAACCTGCTGAATGTACATGCGGATGGAAGTCTTGGGTTCCTAAAACAGACAATATGGCGGACGTGACACGTTGCCTTCTTGGATACAATGAAGGCATTCGATACTGTCTGGCATAACGGTCTCAGATACAAACTGTATGAACAGGGGTTCATGGACAGCTGGGGACTATTATTGATATGATGTACACAAGTATGACATCATATGTACAACTTGGGCAACATAAATCTAGAGTGTTTGAGCTTCTACAAGGAGTTCGCCAAGGCGGAGTCCTTTCAGCTAAGCTGTATTTGTTATATATTGATGGGCTGTTGAAGAAACTCTGATACCAAGAAAGGTGCAATGTTGTTAGATCTGAATATGTGCTCAACTACTCAAGCAGATGACATTGCGGTTGTTAGTTCAAATGCGCATGCTCTGAACAGCCTTGTGCAGACATGTGAGGAGTACAGTAATGACTGGCGATTCACTCCGTCTCCCAGCAAGAGTGAGATCATGACGTTTCCCTATAGTGCGAACACGATGGGCAACCGTCCGGAAATCACACTATACAGTAAACCTGTGCAGAGAATGTCATCATCAGACATGTTGGCATAGTGCTCACACAGAGAATGTCATCATCAGACATGTTGGCATAGTGCTCACACAGAGAATGTCATCATCAGACATGTTGGCATAGTGCTCACACAGAGAATGTCATCATCAGACATGTGGGCATAGTGCTCACACAGAGAATGTCATCATCAGACATGTGGGCATAGTGCTCACACAGAGAATGTCATCATCAGACATGTGGGCATAGTGCTCACACAGAGAATGTCATCATCAGACATGTTGGCATAGTGCTCACACAGAGAATGTCATCATCAGACATGTTGGCATAGTGCTCACACAGAGAATGTCATCATCAGACATGTTGGCATAGTGCTCACACAGAGAATGTCATCATCAGACATGTTGGCATAGTGCTCACACAGAGAATGTCATCATCAGACATGTTGGCATAGTGCTCACACAGAGAATGTCATCATCAGACATGTTGGCATAGTGCTCACACAGAGAATGTCATCATCAGACATGTTGGGTATAGTGCTCACACAGAGAATGTCATCATCAGACATTTAGGCATAGTACTCACACAGAGAATGTCATCCATCCAACATGTGCTGCAGGCTTGTAACACACTGAAAGCAAACACACATGTGTTGTTGCGGAAAGGATTCCACTCAAAGTTAATGAACCCGATGACAGCCAGCAAGTTACTTGCAGCATCTGTGCTACCAAAGGCACTCTATGGATGTGAGCTTTGGACTGGTCTCACCAAACATGAGATAACAATGCTCGAACGGGCATACCGTTATGCAGTAAAGAAAATACAAAATCTGCCAGCAAGAACCAGGACAGATATCTGTCTTGGTCTCCTAGGGCTTTGTCCTGTTGAGACTGTGATAGATACTCGAAAGCTGTTATATATAAGAGAGCAGACTCATCAATATGAAGAGACACTGTGGGCATTGCTCACCAGTGTTTCTTACCAGACATCTGAGCTTGAGCTTGAAAAGTCCACGGGTTGTATTCCCGACATTGTGAGAATTCTTCATAAATACGGTTTACATCAGCACCTAAAGTCTTATGTGCAAACGGGACAGTTCATAAAGCACACTGCGTGGAAGAAAATTGTGAAAAGATATGTAATGAACTTCGAAGTGACGTCATACAGACAGAGATTAGTGGATTCAGGGACTACATGAGTTCCACCAGATCCACCCGAACCTGTGTGTGCACCAAGCCTGGGTGATTGCGCAGAAGAAACCGGCCTGCAGAGCAGCAGCCAATTTTGTGGTGCCAACCTGTGCTGTGATTAAGGAGAACCAGGGTGGTAGTGACTTGTCCCATAGGTGTGGTCTGCTTTTACACAGATATTCTTACTCATATTATCGAGTACTGTGATCACTTGACTGACCTCCGCGTTGAACTGTGGTGTGAGATGATAGGTATTGGTAGTGTGGAATTCAGTGTTCATCTCCACAACCTTAATGATTGGGATTTCACACTGGGCATGTTATCCTGTGTGACTAGTTTTAACCTGTGCACAGATGACAGAGACACTTTTGCGGCAGTCTGTGTGCAGTATGTGTTCCGCATGGCGAACAGATACTACCAGAGATCTGTTGGTGTCACATAAAAAAGCACTGTTCCACGAACGTTCAGACTGCGGACGGTACGGACTGCGCATATGTATGGTGGCTGATTAGGGCCATCGCTTTACATATGCCCAACGACCATTGCTTGAGGAATAATATGTCATTATTGTATTGTATACATACTATGTTAACCTTGTACTCTTCACACTGGAGAAAATAAATATTATACACAACTTCGATATAGGCATTTACATGCCACAGTGGTCTTATGTTCATATTCAAATTAATGTTCATCTTCAATCCCCAATCAGTCACACTTGACTAGATCTGAACAGAGACCATATAATCTATTATATGGTCTCTGATCTGAACGACCCTACACAAGCTTGAGTACTGAGGATCTGAGATACATGAGGCCAGAAGCGCAAAAGGGCCAGTATACAATATGACATCAGTCATAAACTTGCAGTATTCCTGCAAGGCGATGGCAGCCTGTAAACAAACCAGCGTCCCAATCCACAAAGCGTTCGTAACGTTACGACCTGTCGTAACTCTATAGTTTACCATAGGCATACGAATGTCGTAGCGCTACGAATGCTTTGGGTAACCAGAGACTGTTAAGCGATGTACCAGAAAATCCACTATATACTGATTCCAAATATGGAACATGCCATAGAATCAGAACGCCACTTGGTTGATTCCTGTCGTCGTATCCCAATTGTATAGGTCTATGCTCGCGATGTCCAATCACTAGATATTTCTTGCCGGGACTCGACTATTTACCGCCGTCATTTAGCTGGAATATTGTCAGTGTGGCGTTAAACAAACAAACAAATATATTGAAAGATGCTTGTCTTAAATTCTTGCATCAGGATTCCATCTACAAATTTCTAGAACTTTGAAGCACAAGAGCAGATAACTCCAAACAATGGGGAGGGATGGGGGAGATCCATTGGCCGCTTTTGAAGTCGGTTTAAAACTGGACATAACAACACACGTCATCTCTCTATAACTCCCTCAAAGATACTCACAACTGTTGCCAACATCATCTAAACTATCAATTTTATTTCCCACAAAGATACTCACAACTGTTGTCTCGGACATTTTACGTCTCACCAGTCAACCGAGAGACACGAGAAACATTCGTAAAATCATATATGTGTACTGCTGGCTGTAAACAGTCTTATGATACGACTGATGTGATCAGTACGTCTTACAACGCAAGGTGTTACTGATGACCACTACCGAATGAACTAAAACATTTCGTATAATCGTGCAGGCCACTTTATGTAAATTGATTTTCTACACGATGAGAGGTTTCAATCAACTTGTGTTTTGTTAACTTGTCCATTTTTTTTTCTTAAATTGTTCATCCATATATTGTTATACTTCCTTGTGTTTTGTTGTTTTTCAATCAATCTGTTTTTATTCTTATTCCGTTTTGGTTTTAGAGTCAGCACAACCCGTGAAGATCCGGCTTAGAATTATTCTTCAGTAACCCATGCTTGACGGAAGAGACGACTAATGGGCTCAGGTAGTCAGGCTTGCTGACTTGGTTGACGTATTTCATCGTATCCCAATTGCGCAGATAGATTATGTCAATCACTCGATTTTCTGGTCCAAAGTCGATGATCCACAGATCATATGGTTAACAAAACAGACGGAAAGAGTAGAGGAAATGCGAAACATAAAATTAATACACATAATTTCGTTCTGTCTTCGTAGGATCTATAAATATTCTAACGTATATATCTACAGTGAGGATGTCAGTAAGACCTTGGTTTTAACCGACTGTGGGCATTTGTGTGATTCTTTAACACTTAGCATCCTCATTGCAGTAAAGCGGGAAAATCGCAAATGGGATTTTTATATGAATGAACTTAGCTAACACTGTCTCTGAGTTTAGTACGTGCATGTACTATATCGTATTGTACATAGAGGGAGGTGTAATGTTGCTGGGGCGAGGACAAACTACGGCAATGAAATCCAGAGTTTAATGCATGAGAGATAATATCATATAGGATGAGACTCGTCTGAACACTGGCAGATACTGTTTCATGATTGCTAAGGGTTTGGTTCACCAATGTTATGCCTGTTGTCTCTTAGATAAGAAGGGGTTGGGTTATGATATATTTCATAAAATAGGTTTTTTCTTCTTCACTTGAAAGGTTCACGTTGCAGGTAATTCATTGGGAGTAAATACAGATAGCCTAAATCGCAATCCTAGCTGCTTCCGTCTGTCATTTCTTTCTTTCTTTTGAATAACCCGAACATAATCATAATGTGGTCTTATGAATAAAAAGTATAAGTTATTGATACTTTGACGATTTCAACGCTTTGATAGGACGTCATTCTGAAGTAGTGTTTATTGGCTTGTCTACGAGAATAACTCACTCTACAAATGATTATAAATAAATATTTTCAGTTATTTTTTTCTTCTACTCTTCATGATTTGATTTCAACTGATACCACGATTGCCATTGGTTTGCAAGATCATTTAGTGTTTCAGCTGAACATGTAGATTGTTCATACCTGACGCGATTCAGCTGACAGCTTTAGTTTTTTCGATCCACTATGACAAACGCGTGCAACTCATGTATTTTGTCTTAATAAGCGCATTAGGTATTGCTCTCAATCCCACCTGAGATAACACAACATGGGCACAATGACGGGGACATTAGGAAGTGCTTTATGTTCTGTACCAGGTTGTTAGAGGCATGCTACTATACTAGGCTGCAGACAGAAGCACGGATGCTCATATGCACATTAATATAGCAGGAAAGAACTGGAAGTCTGGAAACTGGAAGCCATTAACGCGTGAATTCTCTGGGTGCTATGATGATGACATTTTCCGTGGTGCTTGGGTCGACTATTTTAAAGGTTTTCTTAATGCCCCTGATATCAACATGACACCACCATCCTTCCTCCTGTATGTCCTAAATATAGTGAGTGCAATAGACTCTTGTGCCTTGTGAAATATCAGAAGAAGATATTGAACATTCTACTGTGAATCTTGAGATGGAACAAAGTACGTTCACACAGAATATGATGTTATTTACATGTGGAATTTCAGAAATGAAATACATGGGAAGTTCTTCACTGTCAATAAGAATATGTACAACGATATTACCGCACCAGTGGATAAGGGAAGAAAACATACCCAATATTTCAAAAGTAATTGTTTTGTAACAAGTTGTGTTTATCAACAAGTTGTCTATAAAGAAACTGTGCATACAAAATTTAAAATCTAAATTTATCAAACCTGTGTAGACATATAAGGATTGAAACTCAGAGATTAGTGACATGTATCCAACATGCATGCACGTGCCACGTTCCGTGACGTCAGTGGGTTCGTCCTTGAGACGTGCAATACGTTGTTGCACGTGCATTCCGGGAAAGAGAAACAGAGCAAATATGAATGCCACACAATACTGTCACTTTGGAAAGCTCAACCCCTGCCCTTGCGATCGTTCAAAAATTAAACGGCTATTAAAACGCATAGCATGCCAAAGCTCACGTCTGCACAACGTCATGAGGCCATTGGGATGGTCCGTGGGTCCGTGTCTCAACGACAAGTGGCTGCACATTTCCACTGCCACCGGAACACCATTTCTGCACTGGTGAGACGCTACCAGAACACAAATGACGTCATCGATCGGCCACGTTCTGGACGTCCACGTGTAACAACGCCAAGACAGGACATATGGATAAGGGTGACCCATCTTCACCACAGGTTTCAGACTGCAGTGATGACTGCCCGAACCATACCAGGACTTCGCAGTATCCACCCCAACACAGTTAGACAACGTTTACGTCATCACGGGATCAGACCACGGCGTCCCGCCATACGGCCTATCCTGAAACAACGTCATCGACAAGCTCGCCGAATGTGGTGCCGAAATCATGTCCGCAGACCCTTGTTTTGGTGGAGAAATGTTGTTTTACAGATGAGTCCAGGTTTAACATTTCCCATAGTGATGGACGTCAACGTGCCTATAGGACGCGTGGGAGAACGTTATGCACAGGCCTGTGTCTTGGAGAGGAATCGCTTTGGTTGTGGTTCCGTGATTATTTGGGGTGGGATAACAGCACGCCAAAGAACTCCTTTGGTGATTGTTCAGGGCAACTTAACTGGTGTGGGCTACAGGGATCAGATTCCTCGACCTGTGGCAATTCCTTTTCTGCAACGTCATGGCCCTGGGTTAACATTCCAACAGGACAATGCCCGCCCTCATACGTCAAGGGTTGCTATGGATTTCTTGCAACACCACAACGTTGACTTACTGCCATGGCCTGCAAATTCACCGGATCTCTCCCCGATAGAGCATGTTTGGGGCGAGATGGATCGACGTCTACGCCGTCTTCCTCATCCTCCAGTTAACGTCCTTGACCTTGCAACAGAACTTGAGAGAATCTGGCGTGACATCCCACAAGCCTTCCTTGCACGTTTGATAGGCTCTATGCGTCGTCGATGGACTTCTGTTCTCAATGCCGATGGTGGACATACCCGTTATTAAGCTTGTGACATGGTCGTTTGACCCTGTCCCGCTTGTGGACTCGTGACGTCATTGTGATTGACTTTTCAATTGAAATTCTCCCGACTTGTTATGGTCTCATGATCCCTCCGTTAAAGTTTATATGTACCTTTGACATCGTTATCGTACTTATCAACGGGGATGATATTTTGACAATGCACAGTTTCTTTATGTGCCTAGTATATATCGGAGTTTGTCATGAACACAATTGCATTATTCTTTGCTGATGACTCTTGTGTCTGTTTCATCGATAACACTTCCTGCGTGATAAACTTGATTTTACGTTATGTTAATGAAAATTTAATACATTATATATCACGTTGAGGGAAGCGCATTTGCGAACCATCAACAAATACAGGAGAGACCTTTACAGGATATATTACGTAAACAAGAGGGACGAAACTAAATCGTCATAAGCAAAAGAAATCAGAATACCGTACAAGATAATACTGGTCGTAGTTTCAGATGACGTGACATAGACTGATGACACTTGCAAAGAAAACTTGTTAAGATGTCTTTATAAGAAAAGGGGCTTAGATGTTCACCCAAAGATATCATTGTTTTATTGTATTGATTTATTTCAGAGTTGGTGGAAACCTACGAAACAGAGCAAAATGGAGTAATTATGGTCAACATATGCACGTAGTACCGCACGAACACATGTCATGCTATTATTTTTATCATCCAGATTAGTTGATCCAAATCCAAGAAATTCATCATTTTCCTATTCTTATCACATTACAGGCTTATTCAAACATGTCTTTAACAGTGCCATCAACAATATTTGACAGTTAGGTCACATAAAGATAATTCCTTGTTTCTCATTGCCGCCCGACCCTAATTTTGTGAAAAAAATGCACTGGTAAATTTGCGCGTATAAAGCCGGTAGACTTTCGAAATCCGTCTCAATTTCCGGTATTTCATGTTTTTGACTAACACTGTATAGAAAATCAGAAAGGAAAATATCAAAAAATAAAAATACAATTCGCCATACCTACCCATTTCTAAAAGAAAAAGCAGAAACAAGAGATATATATTATGCGGCCTAATCTAGCTCCCATGTTGTTATGTGTATATAATATAAAAGAAATATAACTTTCTTATGTGTTAATTATCGAAGTCAATGTACAAAGTATTGGACCAAGTTATTGTACATGTATAGTTACCGATGCCCAAAGCATGTTATGATATGTTGAAAACGGGATGAACAGCAGAGGCACGGCTGGATATGTTCGTTTGAAACTGGAGTTACCTTTCATGGCATGCCGCTGTGTATCCTAGTGTATCCACTGCACAACATTTTAAGCAACGAGATAAAGTCAGAAAGATTGAGAACTGGCTTGCTCAGATAGTTTCACCATTTCTAGACCCTCATTCTACATACACCTCTGTGATGTACACAATGGAGTAACGTCCAAATGTGGACATGGTCCGCATATTTTGTGAATTCTGATGCATAAGCCGAGTAATCAACAGTTTTGTTATAATGACAAAGTCAATACTGATTTAAGTCCAATAGATGCCATCATCATACAATTGAAGATGAAAACCATTTCCTTTTGGTTGGCCAAGTTTTGATGGAAAACAGATAACTGTAGTTATCCTAGAATTTCTCAGGGCTCCTTTTCATTATATATATATTTTTTTTCTATGAACCTTTTTCAGTAAAATATGTTCATTTCAGAGCCTAGTTGTTAGTCTATAGTTATCCCTAGGTTCCTAGTTACTGTTACGTATCCATCTCGAACACAATCCACTCAACAACAGAAAATGTTAACCACGTCATAAATATTGCTATATGCTAGTATCAGAAAAGAGAAAGTTGCCTGTATGTAGTAATATTGACAGTGCACAACAGTCCAACACGGTTGAAGACATCTATGTAAATAATGTTAGTTCTCCCAGGCTCGACACAACCGAAACAAGCAATATAAAATGAACACATAAAGCTTTTACTTCTAGGTTTTATTTTAATCTAACATTTGTTTTCTGCTATGTACGTTACACTTTGAAACTTGACCTTTGATACAGAAAAGACTTTTCCTTCTACATCTTTAAATGAAAATTCTACTAAAAGCAGTGTTGAGTGAGTGAGTGAGTTGGGTTTTACGCCGCTTTAAGCAATATTCCAGCAATATCACGGCGGGGGACACCCGAAATGGGCTTCACACATTGTACCCATGTGGGGAATCGAACCCGGGTGTTCGGTGTGACGAGCGAACGCTTTAATCACTAGGCAGTTAACCCCCGCCCTGGTTACCTGAAAAACATGGGAACAAAAGGTAAAAGAATGAGTGAGTGAGTTTAGTTTTACGCTGCACTCAGCAATATTCCAGCTATATGGCAGAGGTCTGTAAATAATCGAGTCTGGACCAGACAATCCAGTGATCAACAGCATGAGCATCGATCTGCGCAATTGGGAACCGATGGCATGTGTCAACCAAGTCATCGAGCCTGACTGCCCGATCCCATTAGTCACCTGTTAACACAAGCATGGGTTGCTGAAGATCAATATTCTAACTCGGATCTTCACGGGTGGTAAAAGAATGAACTGTATCGGACATCAAGTTTATAATTGAAGCCTTAAATTTGGAAATGAGCAATCATATAGATTCGGTAGTAGTTGACAACACTGTGTTAACAATAACTTATCGTCAGGAATGTAGTACTACTGTCTAATGTAAGTTGGACTGTTAACGTTACTATATTTAGGTGCTTCTAGGGCTAGATAAAAAGTGGAGTCTCCTAGAATAGCACAGACTAATCCAACAGTACAGAACTTCCTGCAGGTATTCACACGACATGAGGAGGTTTAAACGTGCATACCTCTCGCATCTCACACTACATGAGGAGGTTTAAACGTGCATACCTCTCGCATCTCACACTACATGAGGAGGTTTAAACGTGCATACCTCTCGCATCTCACACTACATGAGGAGGTTTAAACGTGCATACCTCTCGCATCTCACACTACATGAGGAGGTTTAAACGTGCATACCTCTCGCATCTCACATATATGAGGAGGTGCATACCTCTCGCATCTCACACGAGGAGGTTTAAACGTGCATACCATCCTCACATCTCATGAGGAGGTTTAAACGTGCATACCTCTGAGGAGGTTCGCATCTCACATCTACATGAGGAGGTTCAAACGTGCATTTAAACGTGCATACCTCATCACACTACATGAGGAGGTTTAAACGTGCATACCTCACACTACATGAGGAGGTTTAAACGTGCATACCTCTCGCATCTCACATTACATGAGGAGGTTTAAACGTGCATACCTCTAACATCTCACACTACATGAGGAGGTTTAAACGTGCATACCTCTCGCATCTCACACTACATGAGGAGGTTTAAACGTGCATACCTCTCGCATCTCACAATACATGAGGAGGTTTAAACGTGCATACCTCGCATCCATCACAACATACGAGGAGGTTTTATAAATTCACTACATCTCACATTACATTGTGCATACCTCTAACATCTCACATTACATGAGGAGGTTTAAACGTGCATACCTCTAGCATCTCACACTACATGAGGAGGTTTAAACGTGCATACCTCTCGCATCTCACACTACATGAGGAGGTTTAAACGTGCATACCTCTCGCATCTCACACTACATGAGGAGGTTTAAACGTGCATACCTCTAGCATCTCACATTACATGAGGAGGTTTAAACGTGCATACCTCTAGCATCTCACATTACATGAGGAGAGGTTTAAACTTTCTGCAGGTATTCACACTACATGAGGAGATTTAAACGTGCATACCTCTAGCATCTCACACCACGTGAGGAGGTTTAAACGTGCATACCTCTTGCATCTCACACTACATAAGGAGGTTTAAAAGTGCATACTTCTCGCATCTCACACTTTACACTAGGAGGAGGTTTAAACGTGCATACCTCCAGCATCTCACACTACATTAGGAGGTTTAAACGTGCATACCTCTCGCATCTCACACGACATGAGGAGGTTTAAACGTGCATACCTCTCGCATCTCACACTTTACATGAGGAGGTTTAAACGTGCATACCTCTCGCATCTCACACTGCATGAGGAGGAGGTTTAAACGTGCATACCTCTCGCATCTCACACTACATGATGGGGTTTAAACGTGCATACCTCTCGCATCTCACACTACATGAAAAGGTTTAAACGTGCATACCTCTCGCATCTCACACCAAGTGAGGAGGTTTAAACGTGCATACCTCTCGCATCTCACAATACATGAGGAGGTTTAAACGTGCATACCTCTCATATCTCCCCACGTGAGGAGGTTTTAACGTGCATACCTCTCGCATCTCACACCAAGTGAGGAGGTTTAAACGTGCATACCTCTCGCATCTCACATTACATGAGGAGGTTTAAACTTTCTGCCAGGTATTCTCACTACATGAGGAGGTTTAAACGTCATTCCTCTCGCATCTCACAATACATAGGAGGTTTAAACGTGCATACCTCTAGCATCTCACACTACATGAGGGAGGTTTAAACGTGCATTCATCTCGCATCTCACAATACATGAGGAGGTTTAAACGTGCATACCTCTAGCATCTCACATTACATGAGGAGGTTTAAACGTGCATACCTCTCATCTCACATTACATCTCACCATCTCACCCCACGTGAGGAAGTTTAAACGTGCATACCTCTAGCATCTCACAATACATGACGAGGTTTAAACGTGGATACCTCTCGCATCTCACATTCCATGAGGAGGTTTAAACGTGCATACCTCTCGCATTTCACACTACATGAGGAGGTTTAAACGTGCATACCTCTCGCATCTCACACTACATGAGGAGGTTTAAACGTGCATACCTCTCGCATCTCACATTACATGAGGAGGTTTAAACGTGCATACCTCACACTACATGAGGAGGTTTAAACGTGCATACCTCACACTACATGAGGAGGTTTAAACGTGCATACCTCTCGCATCTCACATTACATGAGGAGGTTTAAACGTGCATACCTCTAACATCTCACACTACATGAGGAGGTTTAAACGTGCATACCTCTAGCATCTCACACTACATGAGGAGGTTTAAACGTGCATACCTCTAGCATCTCACACTACATGAGGAGATTTAAATGTGCGTACCTCTTGCATCTCACACTACATGAGGAGGTTTAAACGTGCATACCTCTAGCCTCTAACATTACATGAGGAGGTTTAAACGTGCATACCTCTCGCATCTCACCCCCACTTGAGGAGGTTTAAACGTGCATACCTCTAGCATCTCACACTACATGAGGAGGTTTAAACTTTCTGTAGGTATTCACACTACATGAGGAGGTTTAAACGTGCATTCCTCCTCGCATCTCACAATACATGAGGAGGTTTAAACGTGCATTCCTCTAGCATCTCACAATACATGAGGAGGTTTAAACGTGCATTCCTCTCGCATCTCACATTACATGAGGAGGTTTAAACGTGCATTCCTCTCGGATCTCACACTACATAAGGAGGTTTAAACGTGCATACCTCTAGCATCTCACATTACATCAGGAGGTTTAAACGTGCATACCTCTCGCATCTCACTTTACATGAGGAGGTTTAAACGTGCATACCTCTCGCATCTCACATTACATGAGGAGGTTTAAACGTGCATACCTCACACTACATGAGGAGGTTTAAACGTGCATACCTCACACTACATGAGGAGGTTTAAACGTGCATACCTCTTGCATCTCACATTACATGAGGAGGTTTAAACGTGCATACCTCTAACATCTCACACTACATGAGGAGGTTTAAACGCGCATACCTCTCGCATCTCACACTACATGAGGAGGTTTAAACGTGCATACCTCTCGCATCTCACACTACATGAGGAGGTTTAAACGTGCATACCTCTAGCATCTCACATTACATGAGGAGGTTTAAACGTGCATACCTCTAGCATCTCACACTACATGAGGAGGTTTAAACGTGCATACCTCTAGCATCTCACACTACATGAGGAGTTTTAAACGTGCATACCTCTCGCATCTCACACTACATGAGGAGGTTTAAACTTTCTGCAGGTATTCACACTACATGAGGAGATTTAAACGTGCATACCTCTCGCATCTCACACTACATGAGGAGGTTTAAACGTGCATACCTCTCGCATCTCACACTACATGAGGAGGTTTAAACGTGCATACCTCTCGCATCTCACATTACATGAGGAGGTTTAAACGTGCGTACCTCTAGCATCTCACTTTACATGAGGAGGTTTAAACGTGCATACCTCTCGCATCTCACATTACATCAAGACCAACTGTCAAGTGAAGGCCGTATTTTCACACTGGATGTGAATTATTATTTTGTAATATATTACGTAAACAGGAGTGAGGAAACTATTACAATAAGCATAAGAAATATCTTTACCTAACAATATATTACTGCTCGTATTTTCAGTTAAAATGTCTTCTTAAGAAAGGGAGATGTTCACCCAGAGATGTCCAGCCCGGGCCTACTTTGAAAACTTGACCACTACTGTTGCTCTGTGCCGTTGTAATTGTACTGTGATTGAATTTTCACTCTATTGTATTCTGTGATTGCATATTTATTTTGCAGTAACTTGCATTGACTTGTAAAATTGGGTAAGTATATAAAATATTAGTTTGTTGTTCTTTGTTGTTTGTTAGTTTCACAGAGAAACATCGACACTTTAAAAGTGAGTGAGTGAGTGAGTATGGTTTTACGCCGCTTTTAGCAATATTCTAGCAATATCACGGCTGGGGACACAAGAAATGGGCTTCACACATTGTACCCATGTACCCACCGCCCTTGACACTTTAAAATGCTAAATAATCGAACACATCATATTTACAACCAGTGTGCAACATAGCCCTGTAATACTCACAACAGTTAGGTCAATGGTTACTTTAAACTACAACCATTTCAACTGACAGTACTCAAAGTCTTTACGATAACAGATCACCACATCGCCGATATCTAAAACAATACACCACGGCAGTCGTGTTCTAGTTGAACCTATGTCCAACACACGTCTACCCAAAAACTCCTCCGATAAGGGCGTATAAACATTTTGTCAATAATTCAATAACTTCAATAAACAGGCTAACCCCTCCATGTTAAAGTAAGTTCTAATCACTACGTCAAATATTGTGGGGCCAAGCGAAGAGCTCTAAGCCACTATGTACACGAACAACTGATTCTAAAAATCTTTTCATGCGTTTGCACAAAAGCCCTTGTAATTTGGTCTGGGCATGGAGTAGGTATAAGTCATGTATAGCGCTCCTGTCGCCAAGGACCGGCGCATTGCCCGAATAATACTTTGAGACAGTCATATGTTGATAGATGTAGTGTAGCGTCCCATGGATGATCGACTATAGATTATTGATCGGCGGTGTGGGGAGAGCACTGGGCATGCAATCTTCGTACAGTGTAAGAAACAGACTCTCGTTGCCCTAAGCCTTTCTGCTGGATATCAGGGTCGCAGAGGTTTTGTGACGACATAAACATGAATACATATACTGTAACACCCTTAATCACAATAGGATTGACTGGGTAATCCGATTGTGTACGAGTGCGATATGACACAACAGAGCGCGGAGCCCGCCACAAGGGTGGCAGCTAATGTGGGTAAGGCGACGTTTCGACTTCCGCCCTTTAGAGACGGAATTGCGTCCAAAGGCTTCGGAACCAAGATGGTGTCAAGAACAAGTGCCCAGTCTTTGATCTACCGCAGCGTCCCTCCCCGACCCCTCAGCTACACCTTCACGGACATCCTGGAGACGTACCCCACACAGGGGAAATCGAGATCCAAGACGGCGCCTGTTTCTACCAACGCTCCCGAGGAATATGCCCAGAGGTTTAAATCCAGACCAACGACTCGTCCCAAAGTTGTGGAGTTTGATGGCAATGCTTTTCAACTAAGTCTCAAGAAGAGAGGTGTGACTGGGTTCCTTCCCTCCGTCAAACTGCGAGTGATTCCCCCCTCGCAACCGCGTGCCAAGAATGTTGAGGTGAGACTACATAGCCCATACATATCTGTGTCCCCACGGGCGATGTCTATGTCTGTTCTATGTACATAATGGCTGTTCTGATTGTTATCGGTTGTACTAGAGGTTGGCCTGGCCTTCGATTGTCAGTCTGAATTAGGTGTTACAACAACAAAGTCAGTGCATGTTGATGACCATTAGGGGCAGTGGGATAGCCTAGTGTTTTTTAAAGCGTTTGCTCGTCACCGGGAAAGCCCATAGTCGATTCCTTCAAGGGTGCAACCTTTGGAGCCATTTATAGTGTCCCCAACCATGACATGGCGCTAAACACAGTTCACACTGACTAACGACTACGGAATCAGTGCTCTTCTTACCCTCACGCATTTCAAGAAGCAAGAAATTAAAGATGTCGTAAAACCTTACCATATTATGTTTTGACAGAAACTAACCGATATATACTTGCCCTTGAACCTGCACTTTGACGAACTACGTCGTATGAAACGTGGCAGTTCTACTTTAATGCCAATAACAAGTATACCAGTATAAGGATAGCAGTAAGTGGCTTCATGCAACACGTTTAAGTAAACAACAGTACGTTTTTCTTTAAATGGATAGTAAATACAGATTAAGTTCAAGGGATTACGCTCGGCACGTTTGAAGCCCTTTACACCAGTGCTCGTGTTTGCTTTGTAAACTAAAACAAGATAAATACATTTTACAGCTCAGCATGTGTGAAAGACGAGGCCCACAAAGTTATCGAGTGTAGTCTAACCTGACCTAGTACGGAAAACACTTTTTAATTTTGTCTGAAATCAATGATTTGCTAAAATTCAAGAATTTAGTTATGAATATCGTCATCTGTTTGTGCGAACATGTAAGATGTGCAATTAGTTCAGAAACAATATTGTCAGTTTTATAACTACACAAATACCGCATGCCTATACTTCCTCCACACACGCGCGCACATATACACCCCTCAACCCCACCCCACCCCACCCCACCCCACACACACACACACACAAAAAAAAAAAAAAACACACACACACACACACACACACACTTCCATTATACTTGAATATACAACATATAATTCCTCAATACACAAATGTTATTTTGCGTAGTTCTCTAAAGAACTTAGGGGTCATTACATATACGACCTAAACTTACAAATATTATATTGCACATCCTTCTTCTTATTCAAATGTTTTATTACATATTCTTCCGCTATACAAGGTCAAAATACATGTATACGT
The DNA here is from genome assembly GCF_003918875.1 of Haliotis rubra. NCBI lineage: Eukaryota > Metazoa > Mollusca > Gastropoda > Lepetellida > Haliotidae > Haliotis > Haliotis rubra. The sequence continues at coordinate 2,119,743 of NW_025764948.1, read as the reverse complement.
GTATATACTTCCCATCCAAAGCTTAGACTCACTTAAAACACTCACTATATGTTATGTATAAATTATGGTTACATCTAAGATTGATTTCTCCACTAACTTTGGGGAACCAACTGCAAACTTCATGCAGATGAATTGCACGAGGATCATGCATCAGATTGCTGAAAAGCATGTGTAAATATCGTGCACGTGAACAGCTGCGTTTTGGTGTAATGTTTTGTTAAGAATTCGCCAATTTTCACTGATTTTTATCATTTATTGAACTCATGACAATAACCTTTTCAACGTTACGAATTTGTCTTACAATGCATCATTTCATGTGTAAACAGTAGGGGAGACCGGGGTCAATTGTAACACGGGTCAATTGTAACAAGGGCAATTACTCTAAAAGTTTTCGCTCAAGCATAGTGTAGGTGAGTAGGGTTATTTCCCTTTACTTTCCTGCGGTACTCATCCAGGCGTTTTTCATCTGCTCGCTTATGGCGAGATACAGTTGACGAAAAATCGTTTTTCACATAGGTAAGTAAATTTTTTCACAAAACGTATTAAGCGTTCTTAATGCAGTACATGGTGTTTGGTATGAAATTAACATTTCAAGTGTAAAATTTAGATATTACGACATATTTGGAAGCAGAAATATTTGAGAAGCCCAAGTTTGTTTACGTGTGCGTGGCATGAAATATGGCTACTGCCATTAGGGGCAATTGTAACACTGTGTTACAATTGCCCCCATGTAATTTTCCCTTGTGTTATGATAATAAAGCAAATTATGATGAAGGTTTTATGTTAGTTCTTTACTAGGTTTATCATAGTAGAACATTTTCAGGGTTATGTTGATAGTATCAGCATCGGGTGAAAGTTTTTGTTGTTAGTCTTTGTATTATATTTTGGGCATACCAATACAAGTGATGGTGATAAAGGTTTATTGTTAATCCATTTCCACCTCAACTGATCAAGATAACATCTTTCCACATTTTATTTTGATTTTATTTGGAAAATAAACAAATTGTTACATTTGAACCTTCTGTGTTACAATTGCCCCATCCACCTGTTACAATTACCCCGTGCTAGGGGTCAATTGTAACACTTGTAGTCATTGCATTTGATACGTAATAACTTCGTTAAGACATCATAGTGAACTTGAAACGACACTGAGGTTTAAAGCCAAGAAGCCAATGTACTAGTTAGTATCGATTAATTTTGTGTGAGCGGTCGTCTGGGATCGAACTACAAGAAGTTAAGTAAAAAGTGTTACAATTGACCCCGGTCTCCCCTACCTTTAAACAGTATGGAATAGTTGGCAAAATTTAGTTTAGAACAGTTGCCTGAAGTAAGTGGCCATATATACACTAGTGAGTCTAAACTTTTGAAAGGGAGTATATGTGTCTATATTCAAAGATCATTATGCATTTAAAATCCTATCCTACACAGCTCATAATCTTCACAATCCCACTGTACACAAATCGAGGTAAGATTAAATGTGATTTGTGGGCATATGTTTATGAATCGATATCAACAATGGTGATACCAGGTGTTCGTGACAAGGTGAGCGTATCCTGCCGCACCGCCCGTTACAAACACATACAAAGGCAAAGCAAGTGATGGCCGGAAATGAGTTCTGGTATAATGTCGCGTTAGAGATTATTGCACGTTTATTAAGACGTACTTGCATGTTGTTAAGTGACCGTTTGTAATTATGCGGACTTTAGTTGCTTTCATGATCCAGACGCCATGCCCCAGGTAAACATGGACACCTTAATACCGAGGCCAGGGAGGGTAACAATATGTACCAGATAATATGGCTGAGTATAGAACCACTGACCGTTCGGGCTGACACTCTTTCCACTTGCCCACTAAGACAGTATTACACGTAAGGGTCAAATTACTAATACGTCACACACAAATACATCGACTTTCTACCAATCTCATAATGTATTTATGACGCCAATACAATGGTACATTTGCTATACACATACTTATTGCAATCCGTGTGTTTATTAAAATATATCAAAGGAACCCTCTTTTCCCGATACATATTGTCCTATTTAAGGTCTGATAAACAAATAACATCTAGCCAAAAGGAAAATCTAAACATTGCATAAGTTAGCTGATTCATCAACAGTTGGTGGTGAATTAACGGTGCCCAAACGTTCGTATAACATGAGGCTGATCTCCAGCGGTATTTGTCCCATGAGCATGTCCAGGCTTCAGAAGCCATTATGGCGCTAACCTCCGCGTGTTGACATGGAGAAGACGTCATTGTCCTGACAGAAGACATCAATCATGTGACAGGAATCACTGACACCATATTGGTGTATATTGTCCTCGGGTTCTATACCTCCACTAGTCATGATGAAGCGAGGAATGAAGGTCCTTGAAAGGGATAAATTAATGTATAGGATATTAAAGCAAAGGGTGTCTATGCTACCAATCACTGCGTGTTTAGCTATAGGCCGGAATAAAGTCCCCTTTAACTGTGTATGAAATAAGGCCTGTCCGACCGCCCGAGACGGGCTAGATTTCTGCCGGACGGTCTAATTTTACAGCTAGCCAGCCCGATGGACGGGTGAAAAAAATTATTCAGATTACATGTCCACTGATACTTTCTATTTAGTATTTAAGAAGGAATGGTTAAATCTCTTCTGGGCTGGTTTTAGAAGTTACCAGCCCAGATGTCGGGCTGGGTATTTGGCTTATTTCATACACTGCCTTTAACCGATATAGCACATGGGGTCAAGATCCTGTGGGTCTCGTTGAATGGCTCTATTCAGTCGCGTGGGGAGGTGGAAAGTTATCCTGGGTAGCTTGTTGAGTCATGATATCACACATACTTGTGTCTGTACCGTCTGTTTTAGAAGCATTGGAATGAGTTTGGTTTAAGGACGTTTGAATAATATACCACTTGATGTGAGAGGAGAGCCCGACATTAGCAAGACCAGTCTGTCAACCACTTTGACGAAACCCTTGACCAAGGGTATTGTGTTGACATAAGAAGAGTGAGTGAGTTGAGTTTTACGCCGCTTTTAGCAATATTCTAGCAATATCACAGCGGGGGACATCAGAAATGGGCTTCATACATTGTACCTATGTGGGGAATCAAACCCGCGTCTTCGGCGTGACGAGCGAACGCTTCAACTATTAGGCTATCCCGACGTCCCTGACATAAGAAGAAACGTGCATGGGGTGATTATAGGATTCGGCCCCACGTCTAAGGCATTAGAGTTATTCATATGTGTATCAATGCCTGAGAACCATTTCGAGACAAGCGGATTGCAGATATTCGAAATTACATATGTTTTTTAATTTTTAAATATATAACATGACTTGTGTCTCTACCATAATACCTTTACAAATCATCATAACAGCATGCCTTTGAGTTTTATAAAAAAATACATTTAGATCTTCATACTGTCAATCATCCACTCAAAAACTGAGTGACGTGTCAGTTTGGTACTTCTGTTTAGTTCATCATCCCATTCACAGAATGTTCAAATTTAGTTTAAATTCATTAATATTTCATTAATTTATCAATACAATTATCAGTACAATAACATGTTTTAACTGTTCAGTCCTGTTTCAGTTGTCATTTTCCTATAGAAATAACTAAAGAATAACATGAACCACAGCGGGTATGGTAAATCTTTTACACACACACTCACTCACTCGTGTCTTACTGATGCATATTTTACACATGGAACAAACTATAATATCAAAACTATCACAACATGAAAAACACACCCGGGAACAAATTCTCCATACCCGATGGTACAATGGTGGTGTATAGAGTACTAAGTATGCGACATGCTAACAATTAAGGACTATCAACTCTTCCATCTTGCTAAAGTTAAACTGTCACGGCACGAGAGATTAACCATAGTGATGGGAAGGAATCGGGTGGCCCTTAAGCTCTATGAGAAGTATATTTAACTGTGCTGACTATGCCAATTCAATAACGCACGGCTTAAACTAACATACGTTATCCTAACATTACAATCTGTTATAACACAATATACTGTTTTAAGGCGAATGTTATCAAGAAAAAGCCTTTATCTCGTGAATTCCTGCCTGACAAGATACTGGAATCATGCTCTCCACCTGCTTTGCGAATGATTTATTGACTTCAAGAAGAATGATCATCCACCGTCCTCATTGTGTTTGCTAGTTCATGAGACTATAATGACCCTCTCCACAGTCTCTAGTACTGGTTATACAAGTTAAGTGACTCTAGTGGGAGTGTTGTATCAGCAAACACTACCTGCAGGACCCTGGAGTCAGCCGTGTGGCATGTAGTTGGAGAGATAGGGGTAGGGTTTGCCTTGTGTTTGACATATATTCCAGGGGATTACGTTCAATTCAGTCTACATCATTGAGAAAACACTTACAAACACCCAGTGAATATAGCGCCATCTCCTATTTCATTTACAAATATGCGTCCCCTCTGTAGACAATAAACTATTGCATTGTGCCATGTTTATATCTTTCTTTTATAAATGGTCGTGTCCATATCTGTGCCACACTCCGTGTGGTGTCCTTCTTCTTCTTTTGCTCTGTACCGTGAGTCGGTGACTGTTTTCAGCCAAGTAACCTTTACATAACGTTTTAATCTTAAGGTCAAATCCACCTTAAAGTTTTTTACTTTCTTTTGTCCGGCAGTTCATCATGAAATTACTTTTTTAATCCTGATGGTGCGCAGTTTCGGTAGTGTTAAATCACTCAGTTAAGTTACAAGAATTTAAACAACGTATTATAAACTCCATGAAAGCGTACAGTTCCCTTCAAGAAACACTGTTGGTGTTTAGTTTCAGTGTCGGCGCAATGCCTTCTGGCGTTGTCCCCTTCAGTACGTCACTGAACTCTGCAATATTCTTTCTTGATCTTTGGTTCAGCGTGAACTGAGCAGGGACCCACGGCATGACTGGTAACAATTATACCACGGATTTATTGTGTAACTGTTTCTTTTTTTCTTTTATTGGAGCTAATCAATAGGATTTACTGGTTAAAGAAGAAATGTAATGTGTGCCTGTGAGACAGCTGATCCAGGTAGTGAAGTATTGTCAAGGCTCAGTGTCGAGGTGCTACGGGGTATTGGTTGAGGGATTGGGGTGGCTAACGGGACCAAAGCAGCGATACAGGTGATAATTACAGGTGACACTGTACTGAAGTACTGGAGTAGTTCTCGCGTGATACCATCTCCCTTTGGAGGTACGCCAGGGTAGACAGCTCTGACTTGGGTTTTTAAGTTGCTGTTCAAAATGTTTTACTCAGTTCTGTCTGGTTCTATCATCATGTTTTTTATATGTTCATTTAGATAATTCTGTATTTATGTATCGGCGAAAGTCTGTTGTTATATATGGATGTATGTAAGGGTTCGGGTGGATGGTAGCTGGGCTTACAGTTTAAAAGGGCAAAGACAGGCACTTGATGTTGGTCCAGACAGGTTTTTTTTTCATATTCCTGATAATTCATAATGAAAATCACACAAGCAATAATGTATATCGATTTAGATTTCCAAGTTATTTACCAATAACCAACATTTCGATTCGAAGTTACTTTCTTATAAATATATTATTAAGTCCTTCAAGACAGTAGAAAAGAACAAATAATATATTTGCGCAGTTTTGGGTGGAGATCTCGAGCGTTTAACAACTGACAACCCAACACAGGTACCACTGGCAACTGTCAGTTTAAGCAATGGGTTACCGGCCTCTTATAGTAGAACGGGGTACGAACACAGTAACGACATACAGAAACATGATCTCGTTGTCGTACTCTTTAGATATGTGCTTGATTGACTCCCTTACTCGTCACGTTTTATTGTGTAGATCGCAGTTAACATCAATACCCTTATTTCGTAAAGCCAATTAATGGCGGCACGGGGGAAGGGTTTGCTATAATCAGCTGAAAGAAGCTTTACAGGGCAGCATTGGGGAACAGTGAGTCGCGACGTCCTGCACGCTGGGTTGTCTACCTGTGATCGGGGCCAGGTAACTACTACAAGTGAAGTTATGCAGAGGAAGAGAAGTGAATTCTTTAACTCGACAAGGGGGGCATGTATCTACAACTACTGAAGACATGTAGAGTGAGAAAAATGAATCCCGTTAACTCGAAGTGCTTGGAAGAGTAGTAAACTACGTCAACCCGATGTGCTTGGACAAGTAGTGAACCCCATTAACTCGAAGTGCTTGACAGAGTAGAGATCATCGTTAATGCGAAATGTGTAGAAAAAAACCCGTTAGTACTAGTGTATCCCGTTTACTGAAATATACGTCGAGCTTGTGCCGACTAGGTTGGTTGGTTTGTTCTTTAACGCCGCACTCAGCAATATTCCAGGTATATGGCGGCGATCTGTAAATAATCGAGTCTGGACCAAACAATTCATTGATCAACACCATGAGCACCAATCTACGTAATTGGGATACGATGACACGTGTCAACCAAGTCAGGGAGCTTAACCACCTGATCCCGTTAGTTGCCTCTTATGACAAACATGGGTTACTGAAGACCAGGATCTTCACTTGGCCTGCATCTGGTATTAATTTCAATAGTGTCCATGATTTGAACCTATATATGCCAATCAAGATGAGGTTATCACATGGAGATACCTGCTTCAGAGACATATCATATTCGACAGCCGTTTTCTTGATCCGCAGAGAGGTTAGTTAACAAATGGTTTCGTCTAAGCGAGACCACGACTTAATTAAATAATCGTGACGTTACTTTATCATTGTTGAAGTTGATTCCGAACCAGGATTTCACCGATCATTCTAAACGTGCATTTTGTGCAAGCCATTATGCAAACCTAAGGAGAAATTACAATTTAACCATAACATGGCTTAAATATCAGATTCCAAAAGTAGTATGGCATTTCTCCATCACCAGCCAGTATGGGTTACTGGGAGGCTGCAGCATTTCCCGAATTCCTATACCTTTGGTGTTTACCCATGCCGAATATTGGCCTATTATTGATACCCGTATGTTTGTTGCAGGGAAGGAATATAACATATAATGTATGGTATAATACACTAAGTGAACGTATGTACTAGACCCGGCTAAGCAAGGCTTTGGTTGTCAATGTGTTACAGCATAAAGCTATAGGTGTGCCTCTATACTGGTGTTCATATAAGAGCTTCTTTCACCCGGAACAGATTCATGGGTACAATACAATCAGTGACGGGCCAGCGCTCTCTTTGTCGCCCAGGATCGTGTATACCTTTGTAAGTCGGACAACCCTGCGTTGACAAATCTTGGCCTCCAGCTGAAACCAGTTGACAGTCATGCATAAGTATATCTTAAAACAGTACTGTGTTTGGAATATAGTTCTTGCCTACCACCTGTGTGAAGCCCATTTCTGGTGTCCCCCCGCCGTGATATTGCTAAAAAGCGGCATAAAACCATACTCACTCACTCACCTACCACCGATGTGCTGCAGTGCCCGACTTTCAAGACACTGCCAACATCACAAAATATTGAAATATGCTCTTAGAAACGAATAAAGGAACACATGAAAGTACAAGTGTTCGTTTATTTATTTCCAGAATTTCACTCACAGTGCAATACATATCTTGTGAAGAAACCTGGAAAAGAATAAAGGAACACTTGTACTTTCATGTGTTCCCTTATTCGTTTCCATGTGTATATTTAAGAAGTTGTATATCCATAAAATTATCGCCATTCTTCAGTACGAGCACTCATCCAAATCTAGAGACGTTGGCATTCACAACGAGCCCCTTAAATGTGTTCCCTAAACAAACAAAAATACATAATACAAAATTAAGAAATATGAACATAACGTTAAAAGCCAATTTCACCTAATCACAGTTCATCACTTGACTTGCCATTGCGGAGCAGGATCCGCAAAACTTTTCACGAACACCTGGTATCGTGACTGACCAAATCATGACGCGCTTGTGGTGAAATCGGCGTTGTACAACTGCCTTTATACGATTATGGAAAGGGTTTTGCTGGGGGGTTTATTCTGATGACAAGCATTCAGCTAAACATGTATCAGATCCAGCACTTGGTGACAGTACCATTTTACAAACGAAATAATTATATATAAAATCTATCTTCATCACAATGACCGCACTTACAACTTTTTCAGTTTCAGTTAATCTGGTTTTCAATATTCGTATGGACATCTCAAAATGTTCATTTTCAGAGTTACGACTTGACACCTATATCGAACACCAATCTTTACTTGCAGCTTCCTGACCTTCAACTGGAGCCAGCCATGTCATCAAGGACCCGACAGAAATCGACGTCAGGACGTCTGTCGTCAAGGTCAAACCGCTCAAGCAGGACAAGAAAGTCAAGTACGAGAACGAGAGACAAGTCTGCGTCTGAACGAGAGACAGAATGGGGCATCAAAGTTGATGTAAAATCTCCAGAGCCTTGGGTCAGATTTCCTGAGTCTGGTGTCAGATTTCCTGAGCCAGGAATTAGATTTCCAGAAAAATTCTCAATGTCAAACAGCTCAAATCACGACCAAATCGGCCTTCCCGATTTTATGGAAACCCCAATTGTGTACTCCAATGTTATGTCAGAAAGGGCCGATTACAACGATCTGACGTCTCTGCCCCCACCAAAGAAAATCTTGCCAAAAAAGGACGCCCCTTGGGTCTACCGATTCAAGGTGAAAAGAAACATGAATGCTTTGTCGAGAATTATGGCCAGTAAGCCAAACCAAATCGTTGCCCAAAGTGGTCAAGGAACTTAATGATAATCTTATCGGATAGATCTACCTTTGAATTCATCATGGTTATTGTATCGTCTGGTCAGATTTGAACCAAAGCTTGAGGTCACATTCACTATGTGTGTATATCGTCTCCAGACTTTTGCCTTGTGTCGAGTGCCTGTTTCTACTATATGGAACATTAAACATTCCAAAAGTGTAGTCGGTATGACCAGGAACCTCTGTGTGCAACTTCACTGCGTACATATCAATAACAGAAACAATTAGATCTTATTAAGACACCTAAGTACAAAGCTATGAACCAGCATATTTGGCCTGGTGGTGTAGAAATGTTCACATTTCAGAAGATCCTACTGATCATTGTATTTCACGGTTATGTGCACTATCAGTGCGAACCATCCATGACAGTAGGCTTCGTTTTCGCATGGATATCGTCATCCGTCACGGCAGGTCATACAACTCTACCCACTGATCTCGGACTGTGGTCTTACTTTTCCAATTCACGGACTTTGGAAAGTGTTTTCCTAAACCAATGTTACAAATCTTCTGTTTCGACATGTCGGATAAAGACATTGGGATCAAACCGACCTGAAGGTTACTAGTATGTCATTCTGTGCACGTGCGTAACATACATCTTGTTTGACAAAGGTTGGGAATTGCCCTTCATTTTCGTAAAGCGTTGGATATCTTAAAAGCAATGACTGTCGTATTCATTAGTTTGCAGTTTGTTAGGATTAATTTCCTAACCAAACCAATTGTTCAAAGTAGCGTATTCAAAGTTCCAGTGCTTGTGACTTCTAATTAATGATGGTAACGGTTCCTATTTTTTAAAAATTATTCCTTTGTTCGTGTTTGAAATGACAAAGCAATAAATGTATATACCATTCTGTGCTTTTCAACGTTCCGAGAACAAGCCAATAACTTCAGTAATTGAAGCCTTTTTATTTGCGCGTTTATTTACACCAGGTCTTGGCCCTTCATAATCGTAATCTTCCAACCAAGTGGTCTTTCTCTTCATTAGAAATTATTTGGAAACACCATGAATACAGAATGGTGAAAACTTGTTCACTGACCACAAAGCATAACAAGTGTTTGGCACTAAAGTACTGTCGGAAATAGAAAAAAAAATTGTTTTTAGACTGTTACTCTGTATCCCTAAAGTTTACACAATTGCAAATAGCATATGTCGAAATAACCCACATCGGCCTAATTGGGCATTCAGTGGAATGCGTAATAGGATATCCAGAAAAGCACGTTTACTCGTAAAATCGGGCAAAGCTTTAAAAAAAATGCGAATAGCTGCTGAAAACAATAGATCAGACTATAGATGGCAATTAGGTCGCTCAGCCAGGTATGACGACGAACCGTCTACTCACCTGGCATGAAATGCATGTGCTGCATACAGGCACAAGGGGTCATATCAATGATATTATATGCTTTTTCAAGTGTGTTGAACATGTCTCATCTATTGATTGACATCTTACGTGTCTTTCATAAAGTTTATGTTGAGATATGTAAAAGAGGATGATACCCATACCCATAGAAAAGCTTAAATCAGCCATCGTATTAAATGTCTCAAAATATATGTGGCAGGACCACCCGAAGATAGACAGGACTGGATATTATTTGTAAATTGTTGACATGCCGTTTTCTTCCACAGCTTAATTCCCCTAAAGGATTATCCTATCTCTATCCCCCAGCCACTGTCTGCGATACCCGTTGTGGTTTTGCTTTTGTGACGACCCCTCCTACCTGTTTCTTTTTATAATGATTGAGAGACTCCGTGGTAGCTACATCCTTAATAGTTTCAGTATTAAAGTTATTATTTTGTACGTCAGCTGTCATTTATAATGAAGCTAAGTTCAATTTCAAAATGGGAATTTAAAAAGTGTCCTTTGTAATACAATATCATCGCACACTAATTTGCACAAAACCATGGTCTGTTCCAAATAAGTCGCTTTGGACTTTCGCTCATTTCTGCACTTATCTCTCCTAAGTAAAGTACTTTTTCTACATTTTCTATCTCCCTACCATTGCGAATGTAGTTAGGCCGAACTTAGTTTAACAGATATTTCATACTTTCACATGTTAACTACTTAAACTGTAGATATAAAAGCGAAAAAGTTTTTTTCTATTTCCGACAGTACTTAAAGAACCACTAAACTTTGTTTTTGTTACTCTTTTAACCATTACATATGAAAGATTTGTGGTTAGTCTTATGCGGAACACCAAATTTATTCTTTAAAACTTGTGGTTAATTAATACCGAGCGATTAAAAGTGGCCAAAAAGTCGCCTGCTTCCCTCTCGCCCGCCAACGAAACCACAGACAGGTTACGTAACTCTGTCGCCAGAGCACTGCAGTGACGTCATATGAGGAACGATTTTCAGTTAGTTGTATAGAAAGTGTGTAGCACGCTCATCATTTTGATGATTTCTCGACATGAACGACGACATGCCGAATCGTTGCTTTGTAGTCAATTGCTCCTAGGGGTCGGGTGATGGTGTCACCATGCACAGATTTCCACAGGATCCCGCAGTTCGTGCTAAATGGGTTATGTTTGTGAGTGCGAAGCGAGCGTTGTGGAAGCCTGAAACGATATCTTACTTGTGTTCAGATCGCTTCACGGAAGTTAAAGAATCAAAACTACTTACTAGTTATAGTAAAATATGTATATGATTGATGACCATAAAGATTTCCCATAACACAACTTGTAACATAACGATTTCTTCCTCGGAAGTGAGGTTGTGGTCGAAGTAACAATAATATTGTAAGTAGTATTATATTGACACCCACCTCGCTGCCAGGAGAGAAATTGTTATGTTATACGTTATGTCATGCAAAATCCTATTGGCCATCAATAAAATACATATTTTACTACCAATAGAAAGTAGTTTTGATTTTATAACAAGTGAAAACAAACCTAAATAGCATTTATCCACAGACTGGCGGATGTTCCCGACAGGGCGCCGCCACTTTGAAAAAATCGTAAAGTCTGTTAGAATTAATGAGATTATAGTTTGTTTTCATCAAGTTAGAAAATCAAAACTACTTTCTACTCGTAGTTAAATATGTATTGGAATCATAACCAAACGGATTTTGCATGACACAACTTATAACATAACGATTTCTTCCACGGAAGCGAGGTGGGGGTCGAAGTCACAATACTGCGCGATAAATTTCTTGCTACATTCACATGGTTAATGTCCACTCACCAGTATGTAGATACTAGTCAATGTGCGTCTTTATATTTGGTCTTATAATCCTAATTAGTTTATTATCATACTTTTATGCATTTTGAAACTAAATAAAAAGCTGACGATCTGCTGATACTTATAGTGAATTTATAACAGAACTGTAATATCTAGACATTTTATAGTTTGTCAATGTGAATCATAATTCGCACACACACCCTAGTGTATGTTGTCTGTCTCATTACACTTCACGGCGAAAACAATGATTCTGTTGAATGCTACGACAAATGATTAAAAAACAAAATGCAAATATTAAAATTAAAACAGATTAAAGTTATAGGAACAATGTCAGGCCATTACCTTGTTTGAGGAATGTATCCATCAATATCCACAAAACTGTTCCAAATGATGTGTCTTTTAACAGTTTAATATACGAAAAAGTGATAAATCTTTTCAGGTATTGGTGTATAGTCTCATTGGTCACCCAAGATAGCACACCTGGCAACTAATTGCAAAATGTCCGCCTTTCATTAAAAACAGTAATTTAGTTAGCCAATAATGGGCAATCAATCAATGTATTGCCGGTTAATCCTTTGAAAGAAGGACGTTGTTTTTACGCAGACACCGGCACGGCAGAGTGTATTCAGTATAGATTATAATTAGTAAATCTACATACATAAACACTACCTTTGACAATTCCGCTGTGTAAGATAAAAGTAATTAATCAATCAGCGTGTTATCGGTTAATCCTTTGATCGATGTTCATAATGTTGAATATTTACTCCAGACACAAGAAATGCCAAATGGGAACCTTTGTCGGATAATCTAAGTGTGTTACCACTAATTATACCTGTTATAAATTCATTAACTGACCATCAAGTGAATGGTGACAAATAACATGTGTAGGTTTATACCACCTAACACGGGTTACAAATAAAGGAGTATTAATTGCTGTATTGCATGTGAAAACGTATGGGCCGACACTGTGTTGAGAATACAAACAGATTTTTACATGACATGATTAAATATCGAGGTAAAAAGACACGGAAATGGGATCAATTTGATCAGTCATTATACAAATAGGGGCCTAACGACACCAATCAATTGTGACAGAAGCGTCTATGAAAACAAGTTGTAACTCGGAAACTAGGCAAAGCAGGAGACAAAATTAAATGCCAGTAGATTGTGAGAACATATAGCTTTCATTTTCCACAACAATTGTCACGATTTCAGGTTTATACAAGCCTGTAAACAAGATAATTTACCCCCTAAAATGTAGATGAATTCTGCATCGGCCCTCAAAGCTATTCCTCATATGACGTCACAGAGTCGCGCCGCTCTGATTGGTTGAAATTTCGTTCGCGGGTGAGAATTGTGCACTGTTGTCAAAAAGGTCGATTTAAGTCAATTAAAGGTCGAAATGAGTAGTTTTAATGACGGGGTTTCATTTATAACGATGCCAGTTAGTGATTTATGTATTATTACCCCCTAGGGTTTATGTGACCTTTAACATGAAAATGTCCCCTGCCCCTATATATAAAAGAAAAGAATGTAATATAACATATTTACTAGGTTTTTTTTTTTGGTCACAAAGATGATTACCTTTTTTATGTGATGATTTGTCATGGTCGATTCTCAGAATCTACTGTCGGAAATGCTAGAAAAATGCTTTTAGCCTTAATATCTTTATAAAGGTGATAAATGTACTATGTTGTCAATATATCAACTCGCCTATTGTCTACCTAATTTTATTTCAATCGATTTAACATTCCCATGCATTTAAAGGGCAGTTTACAGGAGAGAATTTGGTACCAAAACAGCAACTTAAGATTTTTTCAGAGTTCAACAACAGAAATCTGAAATAGTCTTTACATTTATGCTAATAATACAGGTGGTGTAAAAATACGAATTAACGTTTTTCCTAAACAAATAAATGTTGCATGTTTGTGTTTCTTTACTAAAGTATCGTTTTCTTGATTGAAGAAATATTAATATAAATGTTAAGTCTTGATAAAAAGTTTACCGTCATGCATGCACATCTTTATCACAGCGTCCACTATGGCCAACGATTTGCAGTCGATTGTTGCAAAGGTTTATAGGTTTTTCCGCTTAAAAGACAGAGGTAAACCTTTCATTAGTTTAGAAAGGGTTTATTACAGAACTTGTAGAGCTGTTGGCATGTCTTACCAACAAGTTTACAATATTGTAAACAAATCAGACAAGACAGGGACCGTCTCAAATGCAAAACTGGGACGTAAAACCATCCTTGACAACTTTGACAAGGGAGTGCTTAGACGGGTGGTCTACAAACTTTATGAGAAGAAAATATATATATTCTAAAGAAGCTACACCAGTGACTTCGTTAAATCTTTTGGCCAATGTTCACAACTAGATTAAACTGACCGAATTACATCCATATTTTTTCAATGAAATATTATATACTGTTGACATGCAAAACATTTATTAAAACGTTGCACATTTCTACAATCAGTCGATAAGATTACACAAGTGATAGGATTCTTTCCAATGTACAGTAATTCGTATGTTTATTTCAAAACAAACACACATACACAAATGATCCCTTTACATAACTGATATGTATACTATACGTACACATATTCAACATTTTGCAGAAAACATCTATTGAGATGACCCTCGCCCCGAGCGTGTGCTCAGGTGTCAATTTCACCTGTCGATACCGTGCATGCTGATGACGTAACACAGGCAGTTAATGTTTGTTTCAATTAACGTCCAACTACCCCTTTATTTTTCTAAGTTTTGGTATTTTCATCAGTAAAACACACATTTTAGAGCATGTCTCAAAATTTATTCCCTCGGTCTACATTAGGTAGATGTTTCTTGAAGTGATATTTGTTATTTAAGTAACTGTAATACCTCTGAATTTTAATTATAAGTCAAAAAGCATTTTTCTAGCATTTCCGACAGTACTTTAGTATTTCAGTGAGTGAGGTGGGGTCAAATTGGGATTAACGTCGTGCTTGAGAATATTTCGCTCATATGACGACGTGCATGTGTGTGTATGTGCGGCTGCTTGTACTCAGCCCAGATTTAAGCTGGTTTTATAGTGCTAGCCCACTGAGATACCATGCCGCAGTGAAGCATGAATACCCCACTCAAACACATTATCCTGACTCCAGAGCCGACCAGGCCTTGTTAGTACCCATTAATGCCGAGCGCCAGGCAGGGACCAACAAGTACCATATTTTAACGTCTTTGGTATGACGCGGCCGGGGATCGAACCCGCGACCTTCCGCTCCGGCGGACGCTCTAACCACTACACCACGGAGGCAGTCTTATTTCAGTTTGAGTGAGTGAGTGAGTGAGTGATGGAGCGAGTATGGTTTTACGCCGCTTTTAGCAATATTCGGGCAATATCACTGCGGGGGACACCAGAAATGGGCTTCACACATTGTACAGATGTGGGGATCCTACCTGGGTCTTCGGCGTGACGTCTAATATATCAGGAATATAGTCGATTTGAATGCACAGATGCACATATCCACTGTCAGTATCAGCGTGTATTAGGACTTGGACGGGTCCAAATTTTCTACCCGTTACTACACCCCCAATTACCCTACCCTGATACCCGTTATGTTAATTCCTGACATCAAATTTGTAAGGAAATGGCAACATATTCTTCAGCGCAGAGGCTAAAATTTCTGAATATCTTTACCATGCATCATATTCAAAACAGGTGACTTTAAATTATGTCTAAATCTTCAAAGATAATACAACCTTCTACTCATGCAAGATCATAATGGGCCCCTGGTATTGCGACATGTCAGATTTTGAAGTGTTATGTGACCTTGAAAAATAAGGTTACGGTCACCCTGAAGAGACTGGAGTCTGCGCAATCCCCAAATGAAGGCTGTCAACATTAATTAAAGACATTGGGTGCAACGTTTTAAGAGATATCGGGTTGACGTAAGTTTAAAATGTGGACCTCAAAATAAAGTCAAAGTCACCAAATTATTTGGAAAACCATGATTAAGAATGTCAAAACTTGTTCACTGCCATATAAACTTTTGGCACTAAAGTACTGTTGGAAATAAAAAGAATTGTTTTGGGGCTGTTGCTCTGTATCCGTAAAGTTTACACAATTGCAAATAGCATATGTCGAAATAACCCACATCGGCCTAACTGGGCGCCCAGTTCAGTGGGATGCGTAATAGGATATCCAAAAGCATGTTTACTCGTAAAATCGGACAAAACTTAGAAAAAATATGAACAGCTGCTGAAAACAATAGATCAGACTATAGATGGCAATTAGGTCGCCCAGCCAGCTATCAGGACGCACCCTCGACTCACTTGGCATGAAATGCACGTGCTGCCCACAGGCACCATCTCAAAGACATTTTATGCTTTTCATGTGTATCGAATATGTCTCTTGATTATCTTATCTTAGTTTTTATGGCTGATATCTCCCCATCCCCCAGCCAGACTCCAACCCCCGTCTGTCCCCGCCCTTGTTTTACTTTTGAGACGACCCTCCTACCTGTTTCTTTTTATACTGAGACTCCATGGTAGCTACATCCTTAATAGTTTCAGTATTAAAGTTATTATTTTGTACGTCAGCTGTCATTTAGACTGAAGCTAAGTTCAATTTCAAAATGGGAACTTTAAATAGTGTCCTTTGTATTACAATATCATCGCACACTAAATTGCATAAAACCATGGTCTGTTCCAAATAAGTCGCTTTGGACTTAGAAAAATGTAATTTTTTGAGTAAAATTGATATTTTATACTTATCCTGACTCATGCTCTTTTTGCTTGTCTCCTTCCTCTTGCGAACATAGTGGAACACTTGTATCTCCCTAATTGAAGTTCCCTTCAATGTAAAATCACTAATTAGTACACCACGAGTTACCTCCCTTCCACAAGCGCGGGAACGAGGGCGCCACCTCTACCCATGTGCCTCACTCTCTCCTCATATACTGAGCCCAACATTTGAATTTTACAGGGAAATCCAAAGTGTTATTTGGGGAGGGATGGAGGGCTGTTGATTCATGAGTCAGGATAAGTATAAAATATCAATTTTACTCAAAAAAATTACATATTTTCCTTATCCTGACTCATGCTCTTTTGCTTCAGGTAGAATCCAACAGAGCCGGAGGTGGGAATATATAATACTTTGGATTTTAATAATTAGTGATTTGAACTGTGATGATTGTAATAACCCTATGGGAACTCTTCATAAAGGCATTGAACTGATGATTCCTGCTGCCAGCTTATCAGCCGCCATATAGAGGTTTATTACAATGTACCTTATTATGATAAGTATATATAATATTAATACAATGCTTAAGACTAATAGACTTAAGTTTGTTAATATGCTAGTATAAACCCCTTAGATTTGTTAGCTAAAAATACTTTAAGATATAAACATAGCACTAAGCTTTAAAATATGATTAATTTTAAGCTAATTATATAATAACAAACCTCTTTAGGGTTTGTTAGTTAAAAATATTTATATGATATAGACAGTGCTGAGCTTAAGATATGAATAAGCTTAGCTATATATATAACAGCAAACTTTGTAGAGCTCTTGTTAGCTAATACATTTTACAATATGAGTATAGCATTGTGCTTTAAGATATAATTATCTTAAGCTACATATATAATAGCCAAACTTCTTAGTATAGTTTGTTAGCTAATATATTTTTACAATATGAGTATAATACTGTGCTTAAGATATAATTAACTTAAGCTACATATATAATAGCCAAACTTAGTATAATAGTTTGTTAGCTAACATATTTTTACAATATGAGTATAGTACTGTGCTTAAGATATAATTAACTTAAGCTACATATAATAATAGCCAAACTTAGTAAAGTTTGTTAGCTAATATATTTTTACAATATGAGTATAGTACTGTGATTAGACTTAAGCTAAATGTATATAGCAAAAAACCTCTTTAGAGTTTATTAACTAATATACTTTTATGTTATAAACATAGTACTGGAGCTTAAGATATGATTAAACTTAAGCTATATATATATAATAGTAAAACTCCGTAGAGTTTGGATAGCTAATACATTTTATTATGTTGATTTAGACCTAGTATTGAGCTTAAGATATGAAGTAAACCTTAAGCTAAATATATAATAGCAAAAAAACCTTTAGAAGAGTTTTAATAGCTAATATACTTATATATGGTATCAACATAGTATTGAGCTTTAAGATATGAAGAAACCTTAAGTTACATATATGTATAGCAAAAACTCCGTGGAGAGTTTGTTAGCTAATACATGATATAATGTAAATCCATAAAGCTTAAAAAATATGATGAAAACTTAAGCCCAATATATAATAGCAAAAAACTCTTTTAGAGTTTTGATAGCTAATATACCTATATGCTATAAACATAGTACTGCGCTTTAAGATATGAATAAGCTTAAGTTACATATATAATAAAAAAAAACTCCATAGAGCTTTGTTAGCTAATACATGTTATAATGTAACCATATTGCTTAAGATATGATGAAACTTAAGCCAAATAGCAAAAGCTCTTTAGAATTTGTTAGCCAATATAGTTATATGATATAAACATAGTACTGAGCTTAAGATATGAAATGAGCTTCCCCAAGCTACCTATATAATAGCAAAACTCCGTAGAGTTTGTTAGCTAATGTATTTTTACAATATATATAGTAATTATGCTTAAAATATACTTGACTTAAGCTACATATATAATAGCCAAAAAAAAACTCTGTAGAGTTTGTTAGCTAATGCATTTATCATGCAACCACTGTGATGATAAAACGAGCTTTAAGCAAATTATATATAGCATGAAGCTATTTAGTACTGTTATAAGATAAGAAGTAAAATCTCTGTAAGATTGACTTATCTTCTCCCAGGAACTGTCAACTGTTGTGCAAGGACCATGGGATCAAATTGGTGGATACTCTGAGATGTCCTCGGTGGTGATATCTTCAGATAATGGTTGGCAACCACCATATCGGATCTACAGTAATAAACCCTCCATTATTTCAAATAACATTTGTGTAGATGAAATTGAAGTTAAGCCAATATAAAGAGTATTAAAGCTCATGGAGGGTCGGATTGAGTCCATCTGTCTTGTATGCAACGTAGTATGGACAGTTCTGATCCAAACGGAGATATAGTACGTGAGACTACACTCTGCAGTAAGTTGATGATAGAGGAAAAAATCACGAAGTTGTATTTTTTTCTTCCTGTTTGGTTTGGTGGAGATAAATTTACAGTGCCTTGCTAGCCAGCGTGATAGCATCATCGTATCATGGAGTCCAAGTATGTCATCCAGGCATGTTCATAAACCCACTTGTGAGGTGTTGTAGCTTACTATATTCATATCCCCAAGTTGGTACGTGAAACTTCCGCTTATTCTCTCAAACAGAAACTTAGTAGGGTTTACTAACCATCTAGTTGTGTTAGTAGCTTGATGATGAAATTCAGGTGTAGTCTGAAACGCTGTGGATTTCGATCCACTTCTGTATCACGTCGTTCAGGTAAATCGTTACATGTCCCTTTGACGATGTATGTGCAGCCAACCGGGGAGTTTGTGTCCTCGATGAACTTTATGTAAAATCGCCTGACTGCTGTGCCCTTTGTCTAAACGCTGACGGGGAGGTCTCTAACCTGAAGAAAGCAGCCTAATCCTGAAGGTTCAGGTTAGCACAGGCCGTAAGGAGGCTTGCTCGTTCATTGATATAAAGTTGTCACTTGCAACCTATGTCTTGAACTGTGAACTATGCTCGACCTCTGTGTAGGCGCGTTGTTCATCGGGTCCAATCAGAATAAGGCATTTTGATTCTGTAGAGTACCCGCGCTGTGATGTCACCGGTGTAGCAGGAAAAGGAACCTTGTATAATAATATAGTGCAGTGTCGTTGATATTAGAACAATCGTCGGTCTTCATCGTAAACTCCCGAAGTTACCCGAGGCGACCACGTGTTTCGAGGATTAATGGTAAACGCGCGAAAGCTTCGGCGCAAAATACCTTCTGTAATATTAATGCTGGTGGTTATTTCTCCTGGCTGTCGGAAAGTGCTTCAGTTTTGAATATAATTCGACTCTTTATATATGCTGGTACAATAACTTGTAAGTTGTCAGCTTGTAGACTGTATACATGAATGTATCGTCATAATTGTAGAATTAAAGCTGAATTTGTTGTTACATATTTCTTCTCAGAAATGCCGAATGATTATGAGTTATACTCGCTGTAACTGGAGCTGCTGTTCAATTTCGGTATTGAATTGTCTGCGCAGATATGCGTAATGGTCACGCATGTAGATAATGTCATGATCGTCGTCCGGGATTGCATATACCAGCAATTTATACGGAATAGTTGATTTCTGTGAAGATCTATGAAACGTCGTTGACAAATTGATACAGCTTACGTTCTGTGTTGTAAATAGCCTGTGCAATTGTCTTCGCGTAGGCTTATAGACGGCATCTGGCATACAGTTGATAGACAACTTTATGCGGGATGTCTTGAACGGACTGAGGAGTAGCTATATATGACGAGTGGCTAGTATAATGGAGACCTTGGAGGAGACTCTCAGAACGCCGGAGACTTCACGAAGCTCTCGAAGTATCCCTTCTAGATCTACTGGTGAAGTAGACTTGGAGCTACTTTAGCTTCGCGACCTTCGCGAAGGTATCGAGTCAAAAGTCCGATTAGAATATATATATATATATATATAAGAGCGCTTGCTTCGCGAATGGCCTCTGTGTTTAACAGGATGTGGGGTCGACGAAGCGCTATTCCTCATGACGCCCCTTGTAGCTGGTGAGGCTCTAGGCACTTCGCCGGAGGCGGCCTGGGACTTGCTGGTTCTGCATAGTAAATGAGGCCGAAAGCGGATCATCTTATCATTTTTCAGGAAGTCGCAAGCCGCGAAAATCTGGCTGATAAGTGTCTCAATGATCGTTCTAGATCTATTTAGGCCAACGAACATACGTCTCGTCATGGATTCAACTGAACCAATTCTAATGATTGTAGTTCTTTATTGTTGATATCGATGATCAACTCTGTAGTTTTCTATCGATGTCTTAAGCATTGAAGAAGGGGTCCATGTTGTGCGTGGAAAACTTCTAGGCGTGAAAGTTCGGCAATTGTGCGGTGTCTGGAACTTTTGTGGCTTTATGGGATGCTATGTCTAGATTCTGTGCTACCGCAGCAATCGGGTCGATCGGAGGTAGGGTGATAGCATCTGCGTCGCCTTCCTTCATCAGGTATGTCTGCGTCCAAGGCTGACTGCCACTCTAGGAAGGTGTGATGATGTAGACTTGTGTGCAGAGACTTGCGTGGTAAACTCCGTGAGGCGCATCGATGTGGTGATGTACGAGGAGATCGGAGACTATTGACAGCTTCGCGAAGCTCTTGAGTAGTCCCTGACTCTGTTAAATGACGATCTATATTCGGTGTGTCCTTCCTGAGTGCCTTCAATGCTCTTATGCGACTTCGCTGCTTCCTCTGGCGCTCGCGCTGGGGAACGGCGATTTGAGCTTCGCTAAGGCTTCCGTGAGGTCTGGTGGCTGAGTCTGCATCTAGCGATGAAGCCGAGGGAATGTGGATGATCTATATCCCGCCGAAGGCCTTCGCTGGCTGTACATCTGGGTCCTTCGTCAAGGTGGTCTGCTTAACTTCCTTCGCCGAAGGCTGCATCGCCTTGGCTGCTACGCTTGACTGGAGGTGCCTCTAGAGTGTTATCTAAGTTGGAGCCTTCGCGAAGGCTCGTACTCTGGGCTGGCTGCTTCTCCTGTTTGTAGTGACCTCCATCACGACCACATGATTCGCCAGAGTAGCCTCGTCTGGGATGGTCTGAACGGCGAAGTAGTAGTGCCATCTCTGCTTTCTGTTAGTGGTGGGGCCCTCAGGTAAGTCTCGTCCGACATCAGTGTAGAGACATCAGGGCTGCATGACGATCTCTGCTGATGTCATTGTAGCTGTCACCGGTCGCTACTTGTCTCATACATGTCGGGATGATGATCGGCTGATCATCGTGAGAGGCCAAGTTCAGCGGCTGGAACAATCTCTCGGTTGAGAAAGTCCCAGTAGACTTCGCTTGAATTCCCTCAGAGGCTCGACGCTGCCCTGGGGCTCGCTAAGCTCCGCGCTGAGTGTTGGTAGCGAATGGACCCTCAGGAAGATCATCATCATCGACGTTGATCTGCGCTGACATCACTGCGTTGCCGACATCAGTCATTCTTTGATGTACATCAGGAATGATGATCGGCTGATCATCATACAGGCCCAAATCTGGCGATGAGAACAATCTCGCTGAGAAAGTTCTAGTAGACTTCGCTGAATACCCCTCAGTGCCGCGAAGGGATGTCTGGGGAAGCAGGACGCTTCGAGGAGGCGGCGACTACGGCCCCACGCCTCTCCACCATTCTAGCGGAAAACCAGACGGGAGGGGGGTCACCACCAACAGCAGTAGACTGGCGAGGGGTTCAGGTGTATATCAGCTCAGCGCTAGACTCTGCATACGCGACTCTATCTGCTGCGCTGCCTCAAACGCAAAGTACTTATTTATTAAAGGTAGAATTGGATAAATTAGTATCGCAAACTGCAACGCGAATCACATGAAACATGGCGAAAGTACAGCTTAGGGCATATTAAATGCGGATCAGCAGCAGAATAAAACGTAATGTGCAACAGTACAGAATTTTTATCAACGTGAATCCACTGCAACAGCACGGGCCTCCGCATGCATAAACAGTAGAAAACAATTTACTCAAATATCAATATATAATTGTTGAAAGATACTCTAGCTAAACCTCTATAGATCTCTATACGAGGTAACTAACTAAATATAATCAAAGGATATAGTGTGTGTCGGAGACATTGCATGCTCTCACGTCCAGCTCACTGGGCTTAAGAAGGAGAGAGTGAGGCACATGGGTAGAGGTGGCGCCCCTGCTCCCGCTTTGTGGAAGGGAGGTAACTTTCGTGGTGTACTAATTAGATTTTACATTGAAGGGAACTTCAATTAGGGAGATACAAGTGTTCCACTATGTTCGCAAGAGGAAGGAGACAAGCAAAAAAGAGCATGAGTCAGGATATGAAAAATAACCCGCATTGCTCATTTCTGCACTAATCTCTCCTCAGCAAAATCCTTTTTACGTTTCCTATCTCCCTTTGTGTTTAACTCTTAAACTCTGTAGTTAAGCCGAATTTAGTTTAACAGATATTTCACATATTAACTACCTAAATCGTAGATATAAATGTGAAAAAATTATTTCCGACAGTACTTAAGTGTGTGTAATCCCCCAATGTAGGCTGTCACAATTTGAAGACATTGGTTAAGAGTTAGAAATGTGGTCAGTGTCCTGGTGACCTTGAAAATAAGATCAAGGTGACGCAAATCGACTGGTGTCTGCGTAATACTCCAATGTAATCTGTCACAAACTATACTTAAGAAACGGGACGTACGTACGGACGCTGCTGAATACATCGGGACAATTATGGGTGAAGATATGGGGCATTTCAAACAATACCTAGTATTGATAGAGAATTCTGAAAGTAAAAGCAGGTTGACCACGATACACGTATTTCAGAATTGTTAAGAGATATAGTTGTATGGTTAATACTGAAATTAAGGTAACACAAGTTAAGGTAATACATCGAGCTCAACATTCTTTGTCCAGACTGCAAAAATATCAGCCGATACCAGATGACATTATCTTATGTTCAATGCGAATGTACAGCATGGAACCTTCGGGATGAATCTGTTTCACTGCCATAATTGGCAGCAGTTGGTAACTGTACGTGTATATACGAAAAATATATGTAAAATCATAAGAATAGTGAGGAACATAGTCGCTGAACAAGAACAGAAAGTGCCTGGCATAAGGCAACGACATTGCAACAACATTTTCTGGCTTGTCATTCTTAACAACAAAACACTTTGTTTAGGTTCATGATTTATTTTATGTACAAATTTGTACATTAATCTATCTCTGGAAAAAAATACCTATAGATAAAATATCATGAATATGTGTACATGAAAAAGAAAAATACAACATTATACATGTAACAAATATGATAAAGGCAATAAATTGAGTGTCTCCAGTTGGGGAAAATATCACAGGACATCAATACGATCATTGAAGCACACTCCAAGGAATCACTACTGTCACAGCTAGAAAGCTAACAAAAGTGTTTCAGCGATCGAGAGTAGATTTGTTAAAGAAAGATCATTTCACATGATTACGTTTAACTGTTGACAGCTACTCATCTTGGATCATCTGGAACAGTCCACATTCTCAGGAAGGATTTCAGAAACATAATCTTATCTCTTAGCACTTCTTCATACAGATTGATCTCAAAATGTTCAAAATCTGTTGGTTCTTCTTCACTGAAGCTGAAAACCTGCACAGACACGGCAGAAAGAAAGATTAAGCACAAACAATGATATGGAACTTTAGAACGGTGAAGACCACCTGCTGCTGCTCCTCCCCCTCCCACCAACCTCCCTCTACCCTTCCCAATCATGCCCAAACCACTTCTTAAAGCCCACACCATCTGGTTTCCTGTAGACTGATCCACACTGCAGATGTAACTTGTTGAAGGAAGCTATAAGATAATACTTCAGTGGACTGGCTTGAATCTTTACAGCTGGCATGGGATTGATCCTCTTCAATTTTCTGATCACTCACCATTTAATTCCCTTTACTTCTTCCAAAATATGACCGGTACAGCAGAGTCCTTAGCACATTAAGAGTCACTTCAACATCAGAAAAAAAAGACTTGACTTCCATAGCCTGACTGGAACCTACTTCTTGAAAACGATTTTCAAACCTTTAATTCCAAAAACAATGCTGAACATTCAAGATCAACGGCGCTTGACTGGATTACCTTCTTTAATAACAGCTTACCCAACTACTCATCAGCATTGGATTCAGAAAAAACAAATGGAACAGATCCTCTTCATCTTGATATTTGGTTCTTCTCAGAATTTTATATCTTAAAGTTCATTCAAAATGCCAAAAAGTGTGGATTGATCCTTAATGGTGAACATCTCCTCAGCTTACCCGGCATTACAGATCAAAACACTTCCAACTGCAACACTTCTTAAAAATGATACTGTTCATAACGTAGGTACTGGACCTAATCCTCTTCTTTTAACTTCAGAAGATTACGTTTGACAGGTGTCAATGACCTGAATGAAACTACTGGTGCAAAATACTTCTTGAGCAAAGATGCAACAAGAAAAGTCCTTTGCTTTTGCCAAAGATGACAATGGCAAATCTCCTCGGGGAAACAGGAACACACACTTGCAAAAAATAAAGTTCATCTGTAGATCTTCAGATGCACTTCCACTTCAGCACAACTAGAACCATATGTAAGCCAAAGAACCACCCACCTACCCACCCAAATGACCCTTCCCCTTTTCTTGAGCTTTGGTATCCTCAAGGCAAATCGAAGTCCATGGCAAAGGATGGTGACCATGTTGACGAGATAAACACTTCCTGCAATTAACTTGTGCCCCACATCCTTGGACACATGGGTGTATGATGAGCCATCACTAACAACTCTGAACAGCTGTGCTGGATTGCTTGCAGTCCACCTTGGTTGATTCAGCATTTAATACAGCACCCTTCTCTTTAAGAAATTCCATGACCTTTTCCTGGTCAGGGAACACTAACTCACTCTGGATGAAACAAATAGGCAGCATGGGACGATACCTACACATGTGGTTACACCAGGATGGAAGAGACACCAACGATGAAAAAGAGAAGAGAGGACAAAGAGTTAAACACAAATTCATGGTATCAGAAAATAATATATCATCTGTATTACTTTACTTACCAGAGTATTTTGATTGCTCAATATATGTACTTACCAAAATAATTAATTCAACCTCCAATACTTACCTCTTGAGCACAAACTATTGCATGCATCTTTGTTACTCACCCTTAACTTACCCATTAAAACTACACAACAGAAATCATCCACTTTATAAAACGAGTAGCCTTTTAGCAATATCATGGCGAAAAAACATAAAAAGGCTTCACACATAATACTGTGAGCTGATTCTAACCCAGGCTTTCAGAATGACAATTGAACCCTTAACAGGATACCCCACCATTACTTGAAATTGGATTTTGTATCACTGAAGTTCTATCCAAAATTGTTGTGAAACTGTATATACAAATTTCAAATGTAAACAGAAAACATAAATGGAATATTTGCAAAATTTCATGTTTCTTAAAAATAACCAAGAGAAAAATGTATATACAAATACGCATGCGACTTAACAATAGCCTTGGCCGCGCATTCTTCCTAACTCTGTCAACAAACCAGTCCATGAGGTAGCCTGACATTTTTGGAGCATTTACTGTAGAGCTTGAAAAAGAATGATAATTATTAAGTGCCCATGATGACCTAACGAGCAACGAATGTTTGACACATTCATCTGCCCTGTGTTCTGGTGATAAAGATGCAAGCACCGTTGTCAGATCTGTAAATCAAGTTAAGGATAATAATGACCTCTTGCAAAATAGCCCACACATTAGAAGAACATTAACATCTTGTCAGGTCTTGTCTAGTGAGTGCAAGTGAGCATGACAAAATGCGAGGGCACAATGGCAGTATTTTATTCATATCATGAATAAAGATTATACATGAGAAATACATTCATACTCCAAAAACCCGCCTTGAGGGGGACAGTATTTACAGATTACAGTCTAGATTTTAGAACAGTGGCTGTCATGTCTTGGGGAAGCTGCATAATCTGTCAGATAATCAGCTTTCAACATAACACAGCACTAAAACATCCATAGCTTGTTTGATTATTATGAAGGATACCAAGGGTGTTTGATGTAAAGATGTAGTAGAGTATCCTGTAAGCAGTGAATTCAATATGGTTCCCCTTGATCCCCTCTTGGTACAGCAGTTTCAGCTGAGTCTGACACTGGTTGAACTCCTCGTGGTCACCCTGTTAAATGAAAATACAATTACATTGGGTCTTCAACAATAATACTGAAGAATCTGTATACACTAACTGAATTAAGGCCAGACACGGCACCTCAAATTGACATATTTGCTTCAACATGTCAAAATCGAGATTTTGATTTTTTTCGTATAATTAACACATGTACTTAACGATACAACACGTTGTTTTCGATAAAGAGTCTTATTTATTGATATAAACCCCTACAAACATAATCGTATATGTGATAATATTCAAAAATGTGTGAAATCAAACCCTGAAAACGCCGAACTTTCACCCCTAACAACGCCCTCCCAGCAGGGACGAACCCATTCATGTTATACATCGCTAGAAAGCTCATCGTGGTCCGCCATGTTGTTGGTCAAAACATTCTAAAAAATAGATGTTCCACGTGAGGATATCTCTACTTTCCCCGCTGATAGGTATTCTGTAATTTAAAACATCCTTGTAAGGCTTAAATATCCCACAATGCAACATTCGGCAAGGCTTAATCTATCCCACAATGCAACATTCGGTAATCTTCGCTTCATCCTTATATGGTAAACGTATCCCACAATGCACCATTCGGCATATCAACAAAACATCGCCCTTTCCCGTAAGCATTCAAAATGGCGGCTGCTTAGCTTAAAACATCGACCGATAAACATCAGATTTGATATATTCTTGACTAACAGTTGTTGTATTCTATAAAATGAGAAGAACACAGTCAAAGCACGCCTACATTAAGAAAAAGAGGCGAGCTGCGACAGGCATGCTTAAAATACAGTGTCAAAGATCCACAAGTTTTGACAGCTGCCGATCAAGCATGTGTTTAGATTTCTGACAGCTTCTACATTTTCGATGCATCGGAAACATCTGGGGACCACGCTTTGAGGAAAACATTCCCAATGGAGTCAATGAAGGTAAGAAATAGTTTTATTGAATCGAGATTCACGATAGAACTTTCAAAATTTAAAGTTTTTGAGAACCTCCGATCTCATTTCCTTGTCAATGACAAACCTACACCACAATCAATGGATGCGAAGGGATAGAGTTTGTGTTGAAGCAACTGACTACTGAGTGGTTGTTGTATGGTGATGGGGAGTTTTATGTCTTTTTTTCTTTGTATATGAATTGCTTCATGTATTTGAATACATCCCTTCAGTAAACTGAGACTTTGAATATGTTTATCTCGCTAAAGTAGGAAAAAACCCGACCAAATTTATTTCCTTATTTTCTCCATATACGTCATTTTCGATCTTAGTGAACATAGTTCTCAGTTGTTACTGGCCCGATTTCAATGAAATTTTGTGTACATATAGCCAATTGATTACTTTATGCAATAACAGAGAGACTTTTTCAAATTTGTTGCCGGTTTTCTTTTTAAAAAATGAAATATGAGTGAAAATCAACCCCCCAAAAGTGATTTTTTTAAAACAAATTTTTAAATAAAATAACAGTCTTTTTTAAAAAATATCTCTGTCATTGCACCCTACACACCCCAAGGTATGTTGTAAAGTTGAAATTATATAGATATCTTTATTAGTTTTACAGAAAAACTTTCACTAAATTTCATCTTTTTTCAGGCTTGCAGCGTCCATCTTGGACGTTTCCATGGCAACCGGTGGCACCATCACCTGGAAAAGACTCTTTATCGATTGTTAACATGTATACCTCTAAGTTGAAACTAAATAAACCTAACAAATACTTGTTAAGCATTTTGTCATATGTGAGGTGCAGTGTCTGGCCTTAACCATTACAGATAACTGCAGAGAATTAACAGAAAATGTGGGGACTTGCCTTTTCCATTGCAATTCTTGCATGTGTTTCATACACATCTACAGTCAACTGATCTCGGATTCCTTGAACCTGAAAAACAAAGCTCAAATAAACAAAGGAATTACTGCCCCCCAAAAACACCCAATGGTGTGAAAAGAATATCAGTAAAGATAATAATCAAATTCAATTGCATAAAACAAATCTATTTTCTTTAAGTTTACTTGTAAGCATCAGAAACCCTACATGTCTACACAGCAGTTGCTATTCATAATTATCAAACTGGATTTGCCAGTCCATCAATCTGCTGATTGTCTTGTTTGTATACAGTGAGTTTGTTTACACCACTATTGCAGCATTGTCATGGCAGGCAGGAGACACCAGAAATGGGCTCTGCTCAATGCACCAATGTTGTAAATTGAACCCAGATCTCCAGCTTGACAAGTGAACACTTTAACCACTAGGCTACTCTACTGCCCGTTTGTTTACAAGTTAACTATCTCATGGCAGGAGTACTGGTGTGCAGCATCAAGCAAAACTCTATTTCCATTTCTGTGCAAATTGTGTGAATGAAAGGTGCCAACAGTAGAGCAGGACATTCTTTAAGCAACCAGTGGTCCATGCATACAGCTTGGGCAGATGTTATTCTCTTTACACTAAATAAAATGTGTTTAGACAGGAAAGTAAAAACTGGGTATTCTTTATTTGAAAAATATATTAATACGCATTCAACTTACTGTCAGATCCTGGCGTACGGACTTGAGCTGTTCACATGCATATCTATAGTCATTCTTTTCCTTCCAGTCTTTTTGTACCATCCTCAGGGACTGTTTCAATACAGAAGGTGGGCGGATGGTGCCAGCACTGGGAGCCTGAAGATGCGCATCACACATGTTATCACAACAGTATGTTACTTTGGTTGTTAAACAATTATTGATTTCAAATTAAGATAAATATGGACACAAGATGGTCTTGTTCTTCCAAGATGGCCTGATCTGATCCCATTAGGATTTAGCATACACCTCTCTCAGTATATAAGTTGCTCTATATAATCAAAAATATCCTGATTTATTCCCACCATAACATGTTTCAACTATAATGCTATGTTTACAAAAAATGTATATGACTTTAGTAGCCAAGTTAGTTCAAATACTTACTGATGTGAGTCTGAGGTACTGTTTTTCCAGATTTGTGCATGTTCCAACAACACGACAGCTACTGAGGTCAAACTCATCATTTGACTGAAAAAATCATATGAAAACTTGTTATCACTGATAGGAGATATAGTTTGCTTCATAACGACAATGACAAAATATTACGTTCCCCCCATCTGGAAGATTTATTGGATTGGAGCACACACACATTAATGCTAAATGCCACACTGTGCAAATATCAAGTGATATCTCTGGCCTTTAAATAACCATAGCTGCCACATGTAGTATTTGGTTGCCAATCAAGAATTAGAGTGCTAATGTAAGATAATCATCATGGTGGAATGGTAATATCCATGACCAGTATGATGACATCTATTAATATCGCATTCGTTCCCTTCTGGAAGACTCATTAGGTTGAGCCCACAGTACACATGAATGCAAAGGAAATTGAAAATAAGGAAACACTTGTCAGTTTAAGTAATTCCAATCCTCTGGCATTGTTTCAATACAGAAGGTGGACGGATGGTGCCAGCACTGGGAGCCTTGAGATGTGCATCACACATGTTTACACAACAGAAAGATACTTTGGAAGTTGAACAAAAGACCAATTCAATAAACATTTATTGATTTCAAATTGAGATTAATATGGATACAAGATGGCCTGCTTCTTCCATAAAAGCTGATTTAAACCTATTAGGATTTAGGGATCAATTCTAATTAAGAATCCTATTTTCTCAAGGCTACAAGGGAGGCTGTTACGACACTCAGCAGTGCTAATGTAAGATAATCATCATGGTGGAATGGTAATATCCATGACCAGTATGATGACATCTATTAATATCGCATTCGTTCCCTTCTGGAAGACTCATTAGGTTGAGCCCACAGTACACATGAATGCAAAGGAAATTGAAAATATGGAAACATTTATCAGTTGAAGTAATTCCATCCATATTACCCTACATCAATCTCGGATGCATAAAATAGGTACTCTCCGTAGCCAAATAATTATGCGGTGACAATAACGTGTAATAAAAGAAAGACAAAGAAATCACAACATAACAATGTGATACAACTAGCATGATGATGTGCTATGCATATAAGAAGCAGAGAAACAAACTATAACAGCTAAAGGCAGATACTTTTGGTGATGGTTTTTGACCACTGTTACAGGGGCTATCGGAAAATGCTTATGTACAATGCTCACCATATACTAAATTGAGTAATGATAACCATTTGTAATGCATTCGATCCCTTTTAAAAGACTTATGATTTGTGCCCAGTGTAGACATAAACATACCACAAATCAAATACAAAATGGTGTCAAACTCAATCAACAGAGATGCAGCACATATAGAACTTGGTCCTAACTTCTTGAACACAGAAGAAACTATGTACGATGATGAAAGTCTGTCAACTATGATAAACATAGACAACAAAAATTATCACCACCATTTGATTTTGCATTCGTTCCCTTCTGGAAGACTCATAAATTTGGAGCCCACAGTACACATGAATGCTCAGCACATCAGACAGGTTATCCTTACAACTAGGTTCTCACAAATTCATTAAATGGTGTACACAAGATAGGATAGCCTGTACTTACATATAGGTTGTTAATTGTTAATGTCAGTTTCTGACGAGGCGTCCTGCTTGTATCTTCATCCAACTGAGCACCAAAACGGGCAGCTCTCTTCTGCATTCTTGCTGCCTTTTCTGGATCATGGAAATCTAACTTGATGTCACTTAAACTGAAAAAGAAACAACAAATTTGAAATTTCAAACTTTGAATAATATATCTTATCTTCCATACTACATAACTTTAGATGTTCAGACAAGTCAAATGTTTGGAATCTGCTATAATTCTTGAGTGCATCTAAATCAAAATGGAATTTTTATGATAAAATTGATATTTTATACTTATCCTGATATTGCTTATCTCCCTCCTTCTTCGAATGGTTATGTGGAAACTTGAATCCCTTTCAGTCGCCTGAAGCAAACAGATAATCACTCACCCTCGAATGTTGCCCCCTTGCCTTCCAGCCAAAGTGCACACACGTGACCACAAGGCATGCTGTCTCTCCGAAAATCTGCCCACACTAAGGATTACAGGAAAGCCTGTAGTGGTGAAATGGGATGGTTGGGAGGGCTTCAAATCATGATTCAGGTTAAGTATAAAATATCAATTTTATCACAAAAATTACATATTTTTCCTTCTCCTGACTCATGCTATATTGCTTATTGAATCCGACGGAAATAGGTGGTGGGTCAGCCACCCACTGGATTCTTGGTGACTGAATTGATCACGTCAGCATTCGCTCATGTACCCCCTGGGAACTCTTCTTGCAGCTTGAACACGTCAATTTTTTTCCTGATGACAATCAAGGGGGGGTGGAGCAGGGAAGAGGAGTAAACCTTCTCTTACATCCGTAAAAGAAGTAAATCATATAGAATTCGAGGATTTAAGATAAACTAGAACGCCTCGATGTCTAGATATCTTGAACGACCCATATGTTAAGGTAGTGTTCATTCTAGCCTTGATAAAAAGTCGGGCCCATGGCCCACCAGCCCTCAGTTATGTGGGCCATTTAGAAAATAGTGTGGGTCATGTCAAATTGCTGTGACTTGTTAGACATACAGTACTAATTAGTTACTAATTTGAGTTCACTTACTGGTCCAATAATTGTCTGTGCCATTCCCTGTAAACACATTTTGTGATGGGCAATACACACGGTACATAGCATGCGATTTGCCTCTTTGTCGTACGATACCCATGGGTAAAGCTGCAACCACGTATTTTGAAAAAACATGTGGACGTGATACATCGTCCTGGCATTTCTCCTCAGACCCATCCTCTTTTCGGTTATCATCATCGCGATTAGTTGTGCTCTCTGTATTTTGATTGACATCAGCATTTGACAGCTGGTGTGTCCCCCATGGCAACAAAAGTATAAAACTGCTACATGCAACGTGATTGGATCACTCAAAGAAACCGACCAATCAGAATCTGCTTTACAAAGCGCATCAGATTTTCTCTTAACACCGATTTGTAGGCTTCGTACTGTCCGTTTGAAACAGCTTCAAATGGATGTGCAGAGTTCTTGGCATTCAAAACAATAACAGCTCGCTTCAGTGAGAGAAGGTAGCGCATTTTGTTACAGTTAAACTAAGCCTGCGTTTTGAATTTTGCTTGAGTTGACGCTTGAAAACAAACTCGTAATGTATTTCAGATTTATGTTTGATATCTTGAGTGCGCCAACACGGCCCGCCAGTATTTTTAAACTGCGCCATATGAACTTTCAGTGCACGAATGGCGCGGCCTAGAATGAACACTGTTAAGGTAAGGACTATTGCCGAAACTGAGCCTATATCACTATGCGCAGACTTATCTTGTAAGACAGGGGAACATGAACATGCCTGGAGTCAACGAGTATGCGTGACAAGGGTGAATATTCTCATCGTCTGGCTGGAATCGTGAGTTGCTGCGCTACTACCAGTGGCCCGAACTGATGAATACGTCTTCAGTAGCGATATCCTGTAGATAGTGGTTGGCGAACACAGTGTCCGACTTCCAAAAGCAGCCTTCCATAATGGATGAAAGAGAGCAGTTCCTGTGTAGGGCAGAGTGGCGAGGCCAGTGCTCTAACTTCATGCAGGTTCGATGCTTTAAGTGGCCTTAACCCTGCTGCTTTATAAGCTAGTAGAATAACGTCTCTGGTCCAAAATGAGATCGTAGTTCGGTAGACTTCTACAGTCATGGCAGGTGATAGCGGAAAAAACAGACGCTTCAACTTCCTCATGCAGTCCTGTCCAAGTAGACTTTCAAGGCTCTGACTGAGCATAAGAACAAATCTTGTGTATCATCTGGTCCTAATATGGTTGATGGTGCTGGAACGTAAAACTGTCGATCCAGTTGGCCAGGTAACTGATTCTTGGCTATAAAGTCTCATCTGAGGCTTAAATGAACTGCAGCAGTGGGGAGAGAAATAACGCTCATCATTGCCGTCCCAAGACACGGCCGGAGCATTATATCATTGGCCAAAGACAGCAGGCGTCAGGCGCTCTGATGACACCTGAGAATTAGTGCTAAAAGTAACTGTCGGAGAACGTGGTCGTCGCGGAGCACAGGAGGAGACCTAGAACTGGACCGATGATAACGCATCCCACGAGTCGGTGACCTAGAACGCCTCTCCCTATCGTAGATACCTGAGGCAGCCATTCTAGAGAATGTCAAATCAACGACTGTCTGATCTCTTCTACGCGGAGCTTAAGGTAATATGCATAAGACCTATGGTAAGGTAAGTTAAAAATATGATGAATAACATCTTAAAGAAACCATTCACAGCAAAATGTGAACCAAAGATCCAAAGGAAGAGTGCCACAAAGGGACCCTGAAGAGACCGTCCAACCGTCCGCTTGGGCGATGAAGAAAAGTGGGGACAGCATGCCTTGTGGTCATGTGGGTGCATTTTGATGGGAAGGCAAGGGGGCAACTCCAGGGTGAGTGATTGTTCGTTCGCTTCAGGGAACTGAAAGGGATTCAAGTTTCCACTTACCATTCGAAGAAGGGAGATAAGCAATAATGCATAAATCAGGAAAAGGCAAAATTTCCTTTTTACATCAGACTGAAGACATCCAAAAACATGTTAACTACTCACCTAAGCCTACCCTTTTTATTCTTTTTGCCAAAACCCTGGGTATTTTCCTTTTTGTCATCTTTACTGCCACCTCGGCCTCTGTTTCCCCGTCCTCGGCCTCTATTGGGTAACTTGCCAAATTTCCTCTTGTCTTTAGGATTTGAATAGCGATCTTCATCTGAACTTAAGGAACTTGAGCTTTCACTAAAACAAATGAAAGAGTAAAAAGCCTACATTCATCAAGATGACATACATTCTGAACATCGCAATTGTACTATGAGTCAAGTTTCAACTGATATATCCATGGAAAATTTCAATACAACACTGTCCAACATGAGGCAAGTTGGAGAACATTAATCTTGTTGAAAAACTGTTTTCGCTATTCTTCAAGTTGGAATTACCTTTTCTGGTAACGGCGTGGTCCTTTCCTACGATTTGGTGGTGACCTTGATCGTGACCTGGACCTACTGAAGCTCTTGGACCTTGAGCGTGATCTTGACCTAGACCTTCTGTAGGTGGGAACCCTGTTGTTTGTGTATGGACCCCGGACACCACGCCCCCTTCTTTGTCTCGCCTGCTCTAACTCCCATCTACTTCTCTTAGCCTTCGGACCATGGCTAGGGGCAGCACTGAAGACACTGAATGGGGTACAATTGATATAATTGGGTGTTAGACCTTCATTGTAGTGTCAAAACTTGTTTCAAATCTAAGTTGATTAGATTAAAAAATGTTTCAATTCAACACCTAATCAAACCATATTTCATCCCATAACACAACATGAAAGTATAAATAAGCATTCAGAGTAGCGAATTAAGATCCAAATTATTTCATTCTTGGCAGACTTAATATAATAAGAGCACAGACACAGTTTTATACAATTCCAGCTTATCAAAATTATAAAATAAAATCATATCAGGCCAAGGGGGCAAAATAACATACGTTGGCAAAGGTTCATTGTCCCAATCTATTGCCATTGCTTCTCCTGACTCAAATAACTGAGTGAGGTGGGTTTTCAACCATGACTCAACTTGGTCTTTCATCATGTCATTCTTCACACTTGCAAATGCCCTCTGTACATATGCCCTAAGAAAAAAAAGATTTTAACATGTGGATAAGAAAACAACTATCAGGTAGTAAGTTCAAAGAAATTTAAAGAGTAAGTACCAGGAGTCATTATATTCAGCCTGCTGTTAGTGAAAAAGCCAAATATTGATAGAACATTACTGAGTACTTACTTCAGTGTTGGAGGCCATTCAGCTACCATCTCTGCTTTCCTGAAAGACAATGTTCACCTATGAAATATAAGCTTATTTCAAATCATCAACATGCATTAAACCGATGAAAACATTTTATGAAACAAGTATGATGGTATAACCAGATTCTAAAGCATCCAAACAAAATCGCAGCACCAAAATAAGCTTCAGACCGAAGTTCCATGACATGACTTACTCAGTCTTTGAGCTCATTCCATTTGTCTGTGGTGCTGGAGGGAGATGTTCATTATGTTGAGGCTGACGAGGTGGTTCTGGTTTTTCACTGTTGGGTGCCATTGACCTAAGTGACCGGGGAACCATGAAACGTTTCACTGGCCCACCTCCTCCTCCTCCTCCCTGCATGTTTCTCTTCGGAATCTGAAACCTGATGCCTCCAGCTCCTGGTGCCTCTGAAACACACATTCAAGGACTTGTATTATGTCTATGATATAATGCACTGGAAGGTAGAGCTACAGTGTGATGTCAGTTTCTGCAAGCATAATGCATGACTACTCAAAAACCCAGAGCTATGACATAACATGTCAATCCAAGAGTGTTCTGCTGGTTGGGTACAGCAAGTCTGTGCTTAGCGAGCTTAGTTTATTGCCACATGTCCTGTATTTCATTTTTATCACATCATCTTTCTTCTGTTCATGTTGGAGGAACACCCATGCACATGGATCAAGTTGGAAATGTGCTAACAGTATCATAACTGGGGGTGACTATTGAGTGGGAAACAACTATTTGCAATAGCGATAGTCTATTGCAACCAGTTATTACAATAGTTTTTCTCTCCTTGAATTATCTCATTTGAAGTCATTCCCCAAATGAATGTATAGTTTATATGAAATAAAAACAAGTTGAAGCAGTTTCAGTTTATTTTAATAACTTACAAGAAACTTGAAACCTAGACTTGAAGTCACAAGTAACAATGGCGGATATCTCTAAATCAAAGTGAACAAATCTGGTACTTCCTGTATTTTTTAGCTGTGCATTCATCAGCGAAAGTCAATGACTAAACTATCGATAGTCACACTATAGATGCATCAATAGTTTTTCCTTTCTACCATCGATTAATTGCAATAGATAGTTCGATGCATCGTTACAGCCCTAATCATAACTGGGTTGTGATCCATTATAGACCAGGTCCTCAAATGGTTATAACTTACGCTTTCTAGGTTGGAACCGTGGTCCGTTCTGCTGAGGGTATGGATATGTGGGCCTTTGTTGATTTGAAGGGACATCTGATTGATGCCTTGGTCCCATGTCTCTCCTTTCATCTTGTCGTTCTTCTCCTATTCTGAAGTCTTCGTCCATTGACTGATGATGCTGATCCTCTGCTCTTGCTTCTGACATCCTTGGTCCATAACCATTGAAAGGAGGCTAAACAACATGGGGAAAAATAGTTAATAGTTATAATAACTCATCCTTTAGCAGCAAAATGATCATGCAATGAACTGATTGAGCCATAAAGACAATAACAAACCATTAACTCTTTCAACACCAGTCAACTGTCGAGTAGATCATTCATCTTTAACTCTTTCAACCATGACACCAGAGTTCCCAGAGACTCTGAGGTCATAGATGAAGCCTATGTTTGTGAAGGAAATTATAAGCTTGTAAAACGTTATTGCTACTACATCCCATACACCATTTAAAAGATCTAATCCTACTGTTGATAAATATGAAGTTTATTTTTATAATATTATTCAAATAATACAACTACAACTTAAATAAATTTATATTTGAATGAAAATGCAAGCTTACATTTGTAACGTCCAGATAAACCACGAAAGGAGCAAAAACTATGGCGATTTTTTCCATTTGTGACATGTCATAAATTGCCCGTGCCTTTTTTTCTTTTATATTTTCATTTTTACGTAATCAGAAAATTATTATAAAAAGATTTCTTAAACAATATGTATGGTCGCCTATTTCCCGATATCTGCGGCTTTCCGCTCGGTAAAATGACATAACAACTGAAAATACCTCCGTTTTCGAAGCTTCGTATGAATAACATGCGCGGCAAATCGTTTGATGTCGGGCATCGTTCGAAAGCTCTGAACATCAACAATATCACTGTACCCTTGCCAAGAGTATTTTCACAGTTGTAAGAAGCGATTTTATTGGATAAAGATTGGTTTCTAATGACGCTTTTTCGCCACAGTCTGCTATATAAGGGTTGTGATTGGTCAAAATCAGACACGTGACCTAAGGCAGCCAATCATATTACGGCAATGGATACCGTCCTCGTAAACGAAATCTTTTAGATTTGGACAAAAGTTTTGGGTAAAATAATGCTATTCTGAACATATTAAGCAAGAAATCGCTACCAATACGTAAATTATGGAACTTATTGGACGTATCGTGCTAGGTTATGACCTGTGACAAAAATGCTTCATGTATGTATTTTCGCATTAAACATCGTGTCCGAGCGTGAAGATTGAGGCGGCGAGAGCCGAGATGTCACTTGTCAGTGACTTGACTTGCATTACATGATCGCACAAAAAGATGGAAATAGTAATTTTATATGTACGTTTGACAACTTTTATGAATGCTGTTGTTGATTTTATTCATTAGTTTATTCAATTTATTTAATAATTTCCTCGAAACATCGTTACTTTGCTTTTTGACAATGTTATTGTGGACCCGCTGCCGAAGCATGTGTCCGAGAATCGTTGTTTTCAATAATATTGCGAAAAATAGTTTATAATTTTAATTCTGCTGATAATATATGATAAATTGAAATTTAATAAGTGTTTTCAGACATTGTGAAATGTGATAGATTTGATATATGAATCAAAAGTCAGGTAGGTTCCTAAAATTATGTCTCATTTTGACGTGACTACTACCTGGCCGATCCGGTGTCTGGGGACTCATAACGCCTCCGGTGTCTATGGGGACTCATAATCGTTGTGGTTGAACGTTTGGGTTCCATTATGACCCACAGTGTTAAACAACAGGTTACAAGCAAACACCTATTTTGTAAAAACATTTTTAATGTCACAAGCTGCTGGTACATCTGATAGGACGAATAAAAGACACATCATTGGTTAATTTGACTAAAATAGACAAGTGTGTACATATCAACTCAAAGGAATTACATACCCTTTGGTCATACGGACTTGGTCCAGCACTCTGACCATACATGGGCCCTTGAGGCATCCCATTTCCATAGTAACTGAAAAATAAAACAAACCTTCACTGTCACACATTTATACAAACCCTTCAACAGTTCTATTTTTGTTCTATATTTTGAAGTAACAACACTTCAAAATAATGGCATACAAAATATCCCAAGATTTGAAAAGATCAATTTTTTTAACCCGTGCTACATTTAAGAAGTTTGCACTTGAAAAATAACTCACTTTTGGTAAGTATAGGGTTGATACATATTGTAGTTATGACCATACATTGACCATGTCCCAGGAGGTCCTGGAGGTCCATCAACTTCAGCAGGTGGTGGAGGGGGAGGAGGGGGTGGTGCAACAGATGGAGAATTCTTCTTTGGCTTCTGTGGGGAAACACTGGTAGCTCCCATATTTTCTAGAGCCTTTCTTGCTTTTTCCCATTCTGGTTTCATTTCTCCATTACCTCCACCATACTGTTGGGACCTGCAACAAGCCAAACATGCTTAAATAAGAAAGACTTTAAAGAGTGAAGATTATATCAAATAACAAGCATTACCTCATGTTGTCGAAATAAGATTGTTGCAATGTGTATTTCTGTACTTAAATAACTCGCATTACTTCACATGCTACCATGTTGTACATGATAATAATGCATTTATAATGCACACAATCCAGACATATATACCTGCTCAACGAGCTACAAGCGGATTATGTAAAAAATAGTCATAGTAAATCAAATTCAAAACAAATCATGTTTTTACTTTCAGTATGTTAAGTACTCAACAAACTTAGTTTTACTGGAGAAAATGTTAAAGTATAAAGTCTGAAATGGTGAATTGCAAACAGTTTGGTAAATCCTGGTGATATCAACATTAACATCAGAAAATGTCTGACATTTGCAGCAGAACTGAAAATGCCTTGTAATAACTGATCCACTATATTTATTGCACTTGTCCATGACCATTTTTCTACTTTGAGGTTAACATTTAAAAATGGATGTAAAACGTAAATAGATGCAAATAGATCGGATATGCAAATGGAAATGAGAAATGTTCAGTTTAAATAGTTGATTAGCAGGTTTTAATGTGCCTTAAATGTTTAAAATTTCTATTTTATCTTAATACTTAGTAGCTGATGTTGAATGGGTTTGGGCTCTTGGCAGGGGTCTTTATGTCAGACTGTTAAAGGTCACATGCAACGTAAAACACAACTTTGCAGATTCTGATACCTTTCGTTATTGTCTTAGTATCTTACCGAAACAAATCATCAAAAAATGCAATTTCCCCCAGCGCTTGGGGGAAAAGTGGTTTCAACAGCTGGGCTGTGCTCATAGCACATGC
This sequence comes from Haliotis rubra, assembly GCF_003918875.1. Lineage (NCBI taxonomy): Eukaryota > Metazoa > Mollusca > Gastropoda > Lepetellida > Haliotidae > Haliotis > Haliotis rubra. The sequence goes on along the minus strand of NW_025764948.1, from coordinate 2,079,629 downwards.
GCAGTGAAATAGGTTCGCACAGCTTGGAAGCGGGTTGTCTGGTGAATACTTGGTGATGGCTTTGGTGTGAGCTATTTTTCTGATGTTTTGTTGATATTTAAAGGCGCAAGCTTTTTATATGATATGACAATAGATTATCGATTTAACTGTTTATATAATTTCATTTGTCTATTTCACCATACGTTCCTCTTACCCGAGTCACTTTCTCAGTTCGATACTTAAAAGCAATGTCATTATTTAGCGTTGACACAATTTCTAACTGATACAGATATGTCGTTACAGACAAAACTCAATGTCTGTTTTATTGACACCTATGTGTCTGCCTGCCTGTCTGCTAATGACAATATTCAATACACAACTTTGATCACTGACCACATGCAATTTGAACTTAACACCTATCAGGCTATACACCATAAACAAAACCAGGGATCGATTTAAGAGATGTTAACCAACTTGCATCAGGTGCAACCTAACATAAATACCTAGTTGCACCAGCCAAATTCCAATGGCACTGCTTTTATTGCAATATGTTATAAAAGAAACATGCTATTGAATTATTTAGATGTTTTATTTAGAAGTTTACCCACTCAAAAGTTGACTTGCACCTGGTGCAAGTTAGACTAATAACTAGGTTGCACTTTGTAATATTTGATTGTACTAGTGCAAGTAACAAAGTGCTAAATCGAGCCCTGAAAACGCATTGATTTATGGCCCGAGTTCGGTCTCTGTCACATTATGTAATTACACAGACAGGCAGGTGTGATACTTGTACACATGACATGTTATGATGGGTGTTGATTGCAAAATGTTATACACACAACTTCCTAAACATAACCATGATAACTGATATTAGTGATAACAAATAGATTTGAAAACTTTATCCAGGAAACTTCAATGTCATTAAACAGAAAATCAACACAGTCAAGTGCAAAAATAATCACATGGCAAAGTATATTTGGCCTCAGGTATACAAGGTTAGTTACATTAGACCTAGGTCATCCCTAAATCTATCCTATATATTGATTTGCCTCGTGGTCTTCGGGCGACTAAACAGCGGTATATCTCGATCATATCAGACGGGAAAAGGTGTGTTATCAGCGATAAGGGTCTACATCCAGTTAATACTTCATTGGTCACATATCAGGGAACACAAGATGGTCAGAAATAGTAAGAAATGGGTCTCCAACATCGTATTAACTTCACTGTAAATGCGAGACGCCATTTTGATTTTCGTGGCATCATCAAATCGAATGGAAAATATCGACAAGTATACTAATAATATCAAAGTAATCCGGACTTTAAATATTGTGTGATAACCAGAATAGTTAAAATTACCATCCTGCAGCTTGTTGTGCTTGCGATGCGAATGTTGCCATCTCAAGTCAGCTGAAAACTAACTGAAATATGCTTCTGATACAACAAGGCCTTGGTTGGGCTGTCGTTCTATGACGTCACCGCATGTGCATGTGCGCCACCAGTGGCGGTACTTGCAACAAGTAAGGGGAGGTAATTCAAGTTATTTGTAGTGGATCTGTGAGTGACCGTATGAACAAAACTTGAGAGAGGGTAGGGTGGTCTGTCACACAGCTGACATCATCTTAGCTTTTTATACCCCCGGCGTGTAATTCAGGGGGATATAGTCGTCGCCTCGTCCGTCCGTAATCATTTTGTTTCCGGAGCATGACTCCAAGACCGTTCGATATTTTTCAACAAAAATTGGTAGATGTATCAAACAGAACCTAAGGTGGTGCCTTGTGCTATTTACAGATTTTTGTCATTTTATTTCTCTCGGTTTCCATGGAAACGTTTTGGACTTAGTCTTAAAGGGTGGGGTGGGCTTCGTTTCCGGAGCATAACTCAGAAACCGTTCAGTATTTTTCTGCAAAACTTGGTAGATATATCAAACAGAACCTAAAGTGGTGCCTTTTGCCATTTACAGATTTTTGTGATTTATTATTTTCTTGGTTTCCATGGAAACGATTCGGACTTAGTCTCTAAAAGGAGGGATGGGTTTCGCTTCCGGAGCACAACTTGGAAACCGTTCAATATCTTTCAACAGAACTTGGCAGATATATGAGACAGATCTTGAAATGGTGCCTTTTGCTATTTACAGATTTTTGGCCTTTGTATTTTTCTTGGTTTCCGTGCAAACAATTCAGACTTAGTCTCAAAAGGGAGGGGTAGGTTTTGTTACCGGAGCACAACTCGAAAACTTCTTAATATCTTTCAGCAAAACTTGGCAGCTATGTTAGGCAGATCCCAAAGTGGTGCCTTTTGCTCTTTACAGATTTTTGTCATTTTTATTTTTCTCGGTTTCCATGGAAACGATTCGGACTTAGTCTCAAAAGGGAGGGGTATGTTTCGTTTCCGGAGCACAACGCAAAAGCTTCTTAATATCTTTCAGTAAAACTTGGCAGATATGTGACGCAGATCTTGAAGTGGTGCCTTTTGCTATTTGCAGATTATGGCATTTATGTTTTTCATGGTTTCCATTGAAACGATTTGCACTTAGTCTAAAATCAAGCTAGACTTTAAGTAACTGTCAGATGACTTGCTCTTTCAAAGATGTGGGGGCCGGGGGGATTTGTCATCTTCTGATGACTCTTGTTGCTATTGATCGACTTACATTATTGATAATAATTCACTTGGATTGAGACGCATGGTTTTAACACAACCAAGGCAATTCAAGGGTGCAGTGGGTAGTTGAAGTACCGACTCGTGTCATATATATATTGTATATTCGCACACTTGACGTCATTTCCATAGACTTACATGTTATTTCAGTGGAACATAACTAATTTTCATGAAGTGAGTTTAGGATAGATCTTTGTAAAATGTGACAGGCAAATTTGAAATCATCTCTGCTCTGCGCACATAATTTCAGTTCGATTTTCCGACCACTATTTAACTAATGACATCACATTTATCAACTTACGTATAGATCCACAATGCACAATCCCATAGGCCGCCATGTTAAAGGAGTTCACGGCACTGTACATATGTTGATTACATTGTTGCCATTCGATAAATAAGCAACGGAAAATTAAACAGAAATAATGTGATTGTAGGTAAGATGATTCCTCACAAACGTGCAAAAATTGACTTGGATCTTACGAAAATTAAATTCATGAAAATTATATATGCTACACTAAATTAAGATTTAAATCTATGGAAGTTACGCCAAGTGCCAAATAACTGGCACGGGTCAGTACATGCATTTCTCCGGGAACCGAAAATCGTGGAAAGTCATTGTATCAATTTAAAGTAAAGGCGCGTAGCAAGCCAATTTGATCGTGTAAGCCTGGAAGGTTGCAGAGCTATATATTTAGATGGTACTGAGGGTTCTCCTAATCTTTATAGCAACAATCGTGTGTAAGCCCGGGCTTTTTCGACAATGGTAGCTACGCCCCTGAAGTAAATTCTGGATTAACACATTTCATCCGAAAATAGGAATCCTTGATATACTATATGCCCTTATCTATCATTACAGGTAAACATTTATATTGATGAGAGTCTCAATGAATACATGTATTTACATATGTAATATGAGTCGGATAAGGAGTATTTTGGCTAGAAACACGCACAACGATTCAGGGTAACGTTTTACCCCTTCATAAGATGTATGGACTTACAGTAACAAATGATCAAAAATGCAAATTCAACTTATAAAGTTGAAAAATAAAGCGATGAAAAAACCCCGCGAAATCTGAGTTCAAACGATTCACTAAATTCACCCCAGCTGGGGTGAAAAGTGGTTTCAACAGCTGTGCTGCGCTGCGCTGCACTGCGCTCATGGCGCGCAGGTTGGAAGCGACATTTCAAGACGGAAAACCTTCGCTGGCGGTGAATACTCGGAGTAGGCTTTAATGTGAGCTATTTTTCTAATGTTTTGTTCGATATTTCACTGGCGCGAGCTTTTAATATGTTATATTAATAATGAGTATTTATATCCATCCACAAGGTGCTTGCTCAAAGCGCATAAAATGAGAGGAAAGACACAGGTAGTGAAATAATAGTATGAAATATAACTTAAGTGCACGCCCACCCGCTTTGACTGGGTTCGGTATCCCGGGTGCTTCGTTTCGAGGGAAGTAAACTCAAGTACAAAATATTGCACTTTTGATTTGCGATTGTACGCTTATAATTTTCTTTGTTTGATTTTTCATAATCAGCAATGTATATTATGTCATAAATAAGTGATAATTGTGTTTTGATTATGTTTGTCTTTTTGGTTGCACGTGACTTTTTTAATGTTGGGAGAACATCTGCAGATCTTATATGTTTACACCAAAACCTGGTTTCAAAGTAACCTGGGTTTTGTGCCCACACCTGGATACTGGATCCTGGTAGGGCATGAAGCAGCTCCACACAGCGATCCTAACATACAATAATTATGATATAGTGCCTACCTTGTTTCTCAATACTGAGATAGCAAACAGGTTTTTGGCAGTGAGTGGAAAATGACTAAAATTGGTTACGGAACGTCCTTACGTCCTTTCCTTTATTCCATCAAAGATAAGAAGGCAAACATGAACGTAATACTCAAGGTATGTTGTTTCATCTTTCATAAGGTCCATATGTTTGGATGCGAATAAAGAATAATCATCATTTTGTCCCAACAATCCAGTTGGACGTTGATGAAAGGGTTTGACGTCTGGTAATATTTAAAAATTGACTAGTAAGGTTACAGGAGTTGGTCATACATTCCGATTCTATATTATCAACTTCCTCTATACCGACTCTATATTATCAGCTTCCTCTATACCGACTCTATATTATCAACTTCCTCTATACCGACTCTATATTATCAACTTCCTCTATACCGACTCTATATTATCAGCTTCCTCTATACCGACTCTGTATTATCAACTTCCTCTATACCGACTCTATATTATCAACTTCCTCTATACCGACTCTATATTATCAGCTTCCTCTATACCGACTCTATATTATCAACTTCCTCTATACCGACTCTATATTATCAACTTCCTCTATACCGACTCTATATTATCAACTTCCTCTATACCGACTCTATATTATCAACTTCCTCTATACCGACTCTATATTATCAACTTCCTCTATACCGACTCTATATTATCAACTTCCTCTATACCGACTCTATATTATCAACTTCCTCTATACCGACTCTATATTATCAACTTCCTCTATACCGACTCTATATTATCAGCTTCCTCTATACCGACTCTATATTATCAACTTCCTCTATACCGACTCTATACCGACTCTATATTATCAGCTTCCTCTATACCGACTCTATATTATCAACATCCTCTATACCGACTATATATTATCAACATCCTCTATACCGACTATATATTATCAACTTCCTCTATACCGACTCTATATTATCAACTTCCTCTATACCGAATCTATATTATCAATTTCCTCTATACCGACCCTATATTATCAGCTTCCTCTATACCGACTCTATATTATCAACTTCCTCTATACCGACTCTATATTATCAACTTCCTCTATACCGACTCTATATTATCAACTTTCTCTATACCGACTCTATATTATCAACTTCCTCTATACCGACTCTATATTATCAGCTTCCTCTATACCGACTCTATATTATCAACTTCCTCTATACCCTCTATATTACTCTATCCTCTATACCGACTCTATATTATCAGCTTCCTCTATACCGACTCTATATTATCAACTTCCTCTATACCGACTCTATATTATCAGCTTCCTCTATACCGACTCTATATTATCAACTTCCTCTATACCGACTCTATATTATCAACTTCCTCTATACCGACTCTATATTATCAACATCCTTCCTCTATACCGACTCTATATTATCTATATTATCAACTTCCTATACCGACTCTATATTATCAACTTCCTCTATACCGACTCTATATTATCAACTTCCTCTATACCGACTCTATATTATCAACTTCCTCTATACCGACTCTATATTATCAACTTCCTCTATACCGACTCTATATTATCAACTTCCTCTATACCGACTTTATATTATCAGCTTCCTCTATACCGACTCTATATTATCAACTTCCTCTATACCGACTCTATATTATCAACTTCCTCTATACATTATCCAAGTAATGTACTTGGCGGAGGAAATCGCATCACCAGCAACTACTGATAAATCCCAGTCAGTAGTTTGCGTAAAGAAATTGTCTTTGGAAACAAAATATACTATCCAAAAAAAGAAACGCATAGGCGATTTGTATTTTTATAAATCTATTAATTACCTATTGTTTTCAAACAATCGTCAAAATATGTAACAAAAGTTTTGATTTTACACACTTGCACAAGTCAAAAATCGATTTTAACTGAAAATGTTGATTTTGATGAGATTTCTTACAAGGATTAAAAAGGCATCGCCTCAACGCAACAGAAATCACCTTCCAGTTGAAATTGTGCAGCAAAGAGCATGCACTGTCTGAAATAAAAATCCAGATTACTTTCGGAAATTGGCATTCGTTTTGAAGGAGTTTCAAGATCAAATCACTTCGCCACGTCTTAACTCTGCGACACGGAACATCGCCATTGAAAGAATGCACGCTGGAGATTACCAAGGTTCTGTTGCCAGGCGTCTGAAGGTTAGTCTGAGCACGATACCACTGCTTGCAGCTCGTTACAACCAAACAGGTATAACAAATGACCGTCCCCGTACAGGCAGACCTCGAGTCACCACTGCAGCCCAAGATCGGTACATCCGGGTACTACATTTGCGTGATCGTACTGCCACGGGTGAGAGCACAGCATCTCAGGTGCCTGGACTTCCGAGGATATCCGGTCGAACTGTACGGAACAGGTTGAAAGAGACTGGTCTGAGAGCCAGGAGACCCGACGTCGGGACCGTGCTACGTCGTCACCATCGCGCTCAACGTCTCCGTTATCTAAAAGTATCCACTTGGTTGTATAGATATTTTCTTCTTCTAAACTGATGTAAAAATTCAAGCACTAAAGTCTATATGTGGACGAGTTATACATGTTTGAAAATGCAACATTTTCGCAACAGATTTCTGACCTATGCGTTTCTTTTTTGGGATAGTATAGTTAGTTCTTTAGATGCCAGTTGAGTACAAGCAGCGAGACTATATAAGGCCCTGTTGTAGAGTATTCCTGGTACAAGACAGCAGAAACAAACCCAGTTTTAAGAGTATAGCTTGCATATTTTTTTGCATTAAAGAGAACATCCCAAGTTGTATCACTCAAATGGATCGATGAAGATGAAATAAAGCCCTCTACACCATAAATGCAACGTTTTCGTTTCAAACAAATATTAGGAGGCACGGACAGCTTTACCCCATTTCATGCATTAGGATAGCGTGTCATACGGACCCTGAAACAAATATATCCACAGTTTCTGAGAATAAAGAAAGTCTCTGAGCTCCATTTTGTTATATTTTATAATAATTTGTATTATCATAATTTAGGAATTGTTTTTTTCTCCAGTAAAATATGTTCATTTCAGAGACTAGATGTTAGTCTAGCATCAGGAGTGAATATGGTTTTAAAGAGTAATGGGAAGCAACTCTTGTCAGTCTCAATTTGGACCGAGCGAAACTGAATCTGGGTAGTGTCTTCCACGTGTACGCAGTAAAATCAAAACCGCACCCAGTTACGTATACAGATACCCGCGTCGTGCAGATATAATAAAGTCTGGTAAGCCCAACTCGCTTCATTCGATAAAAGTTGTCATTTGATCACTTCTTGAATAGTTTTATAATTTGTGCGCACGCTCACTTTGCTGAAAGAGCGGTTTATATCGCCAGCAATCAGCACTTGTACAACTACATCACATCGGTCTGGAGACAACAATGGCTCGCTAGTGGTTCACAACCTCACCTCCATCATAGATGATCATGGCTCGCTGGAGGAATCAATACTGGGTCGAAACTCACTACTTCACATGACGATCATATTATGCAAGACAATCTGGCAGCAGTCGTGACCTATGGATAAACGTATAGTTGATATAACGATTCTGTACCTGAGTTCTTTTAACCATCATTAAAGCGGTACTAAAATCGCACAACACTGCATGTGAACATGCTACATAGATCGGCGAACTTGCAGTGAAGTCCAGTGACATCATTATTCCACAGCTGTCTACAGCATCATGAACGGTAACGGAATAAGACATCTGGTGAAGAATTAGCATTACCATCAACATTCAACGACGGGAGATACGATCGCCCGGCCAGGAAGACGACAGGTGCAGTGTAACCAACCGAAACAAATTATAATCGTCAGAAGCGGTTGTTAAAGTGTGTTGTGAGGATTACGGCCTAATCCGTCGAATTTTAAACAGTCAGCAGTGCCGATCCGTCGAATCATGCTTGAGTGGTTCTGTGCTTATCGGTCGAATTTCCGACCGTGTTAACACACTGGGAGAGTCTACACTGGGAAGTTCATTAATTAAGGGGTCGGCATGTATTGGATTAGACCACATGTTTTCTTTAATAGTTAAAGGGTTCTCAAATGTGGAGCATTTCACACTTTCGAAGTCCTGGCAACAAAAACTAAACTTAATAACAAAGAAATTGCCATTATAAATGTATACAGAAAACCATCCATTAAACTCACTATCCATGATTTTGATATACTATCAACATTCATAGGTCCCAACACCATTATACTCGGAGAGTTGTCCCCACCATTTTATACTCGGAGAGTTGTCCCCAACTTTATTTAATTTTATGATTAATGACATTTTCCCAGAAAAAAACCCAAAATTTCTACAGTTAAATTTGCAGACGACATTTCATTCTGGACCTCCTGCACGTCTGTAAAACAAATCACCAGTAAAACCTATGCTAATGCATATCAAAAATGGGGTTTCCATATTAACGTAAAAAACCCGTGGACATTCTATTCAAAACACAGCGAATGCAAAATTATACCCCCAAACGGCACATAAATAACCAAGAAATTGAATAAAAAAGGAAGCTAAATTCTTAGGAGTAACTTTCGACCACCACATGACATGGACACCCCACATTTGGTCAACTCATGCCGAAAGGATTCAAACTTACAGAGCCCATCGGATTAATGGGCTACATTGATTGTGTTGGGTCGGAGTATGGTGATCGTGTGTAACAGTCATACAAAATGAAAATGTGTCAGTTAAATAATGTTTCATTTTAGTGAATGCAGATATAGATATAATATCCTTGTGTACATTTCTCCGTATGAATGCATTTTATTTAATGCATCAAAAGTACAAAATAAAGAGTCAAAACATATATTTAATGCATCAATTTGCATCGGTACGCGACCGTTGTGAGGACCAAGTATGAACTTCAATCCCCACGGACGGGTCATGATTGTTTTACTCCGGTGCAAGAAAATACCCCTATCTATAGTGTGCCAAATATAAACTAAAACCCTAAAGGAGCCTAGAGAAATGCAGAATTGCAGGTTTTCCCTCTTCTTATCAATATTGATACCTTCTAGTGTTCTGACGTATATGTGTTGAATCTTGGCCTATGTGTTGAGTTGTGGAACATGTGTGTCGAGTTGTGGAACATGTGTGTCGAGTTGTGGAACATGTGTGTCGAGTTGTGGAACATGTGTCGAGTTGTGCGTCGAGTTGTGCAATATGTGTGTGCGTCGAGTTGTGCAATATGTGTGTCGAGTTGTGCAACATGTGTGTCGAGTTGTGCAATATGTGTGTTCTGTTCTGACCCATGTTACATCTTTTCCTTGAATGAAGAAATTTAAACTGTATGTCAAATATTTATGTTCATGTCGATATGATTTTGTGCTGTTCTAGATGATATTCATAAGTATGTTTTTTTAATCCTTTCTGAAAATAATAAACACCCAGAATCGTTGTATTTCGAAATAAGGGGACATGATTCGGAAGCATAATTAAAATTAGAAACTCTGTAACAAACTTGATTCTATAAGAATAATATTGTTATTTAAAATTCACAAACAGAAATGACTTTGACTGAGTTCCCATGGTATCACTCACTAACACAATATTCAACGCATACAACGAAGAGACGAAGATTACAATCAATACTCACTCATATCATTCTTTCTGCTGACCTTTCATAAGACCCAAAATCTATAAATTCATAAGTCGAAATTTCAAAAAACCAATGCGTAGATTTTTCTTCTAGTCTGTTTTAGCATGCTTTTCTAAGTCAGTTACCCTTCCGTAATCAATATACTGTGTATTTAATCGACTCGGTATGTATTTCTGTGATAAATCAATCATCGACGATCCTTCAGTCAATCACGTCTGTAAAATAACAATATATATTTACATGCACAGGGCTAAGTGACATCTAAGTCAAAATCGCTTGAGAACAAACTACCAAAAATGTACATACAACGCAACCCGCCTATTCAGATCAACTTTACTTTACCAAAACATGTTTACAGACCTAGCGTACATATTCAAACTGATTCCATTAAAACTAAACTGTTTTCACCCTGCCCCTCATCTGCTCCCACTGGTGCATTGTGGGGTTTCTTTACTGCCGTCTGCTTCTGACGCAGACGACTATGCAGAAGGCAATGATGGTGATTTACAAGGTTGGTACGTTATAGTTCGTTTCATATTTCGGTAGTGTTAAAACCAGATGTTAAAACTATCTATGTGTGAGGTGTACAAATTCGACACTTTTACAACATTTTAGAATACCCAGTACCCAATACCTGTAGTTTATCGTCGGGGTGGAGTGATGTTGACCGATAATGTCTTGACTCCATCCACCTCATGAACTTATACTCAAACTCAAACGAGCATTTGCACCATTTCGAGTGATGCCAAGTGATGCCACACAGGGTCATTTGTCATGTCAATTACTTTAATAGTTGTTTGACGTCACACGCAGCGATAAACTAGTGACTGACATTATGAGCACTGTTCTAAATCAATGAAGTTATTGTACCTGGTCCAACTATTTGCATCATTTTGATAGGTCTGCCAAATTGCCAAATCCAAGAATCCCTTTAATCTTTATTGTGGAAGGTGCCCTCTTTCGATATTCACAGTTACGTCCCTTGGACACACGGCACGCGTTTTTTAACCTATCTTCATGACTGATCCACTCAACAACATCCGTCTGTCCTGGTAATCGCAAGGTCGTGGCATGGTCCTACCTGTGAACAGCCTGGATTATATGTGAGATGGGTATTGTGAGGACACGCGTACATGAAGACTATAGACAAAAATCTATTCGTGATTCGCACGAAACGGCAAAAGGCGATATCCTAGCTATCTCGTTTAAGTGCAGTAATCACTGGCATACGGCCACCACGACAGATTAATACATTAGGTGGCTTTTAAATAATCGATTGCCACCAGGAACATGAAAAGAGCCAATTTTCATTCTTATGATTAATATCCTCGTTATATTCGTATGGAAATATCTTTCTGTGCATTCCTCCGTAGATGTGTGTTTATAACTGATGTCAATGTCATAACTCCATAGATTTATCTTTACTTTTCGCTATTTAGAGATCAAGGTCTTTGCAGAAATACTTGAGCACATATGGACAATAATCGGAGTGAAGACAGCTCTTAGTAGATTTTATCTCATAATAATGATCTTGTCCCACGTCCCGGTATAGTTTAACTTGTTTTTCCTAAAACAATAATAGTTGATATTAAAAATGTTAAAATGATAGGGACAACTGTTTTGGACATTTCTGTGCCACGTTCCCCAGGAAACATTCAGCTTCAGATATACATTGTAGCTTTAATGTAAACCTCATCATAAACACTGCGCTTAGCAAACAGCCTGGTATCTTACCAATAAGGAAACTAAAACCAACTGCCTGTGCGGAGTTTGGTCCCTTGTAGGTGTCAGGATTCGATTAATGTCATAGTCTGTCAAGGGAACGTCGGGGATCGTGAGTTGTAGCAGGACGGCAACCATATCCTACTAGTGTCATACAGGTGTCACCTCTGTCCATGTGGTCAGTAATCTTTCAGCAGCTGTAGCCTTTGTTATCAATATTTCACAATTTTAGGTACAATTGAACATGCGCTATCTACGAAGATCTACGTTGTTTGCCCAGGATTACAAGGGCTGAGCAAAGCTTTCAAAGTGTTTTAATATAGATAGTGTGAAGGACATATTTGGAATTTGAGGCATAAGTGAAAAGGACCAATGCAATTCCCTATCTTGACCATATGCTCCCGTGTCTTTCCTTTGCATGTGTTTGTGACTGTACCAATGGGGCAGGATATGCTCACCCCATACTATTAATTGACGGGTATTCATAAATGCATGCTTTTGATATCGTCGGAATCGTTCAATAAACGATTTCTTCTGCATGGTGTTTGTTTGGTTTTTTAAATTAACCTATAGCCCCATGACAGAACTGGATAAGTGGTTTGAAAGCGACGTTTAATCGATGGTTCAACCAGCTCCCCTGTCTCATGTTTAGCGATCTGACACCTAACTTCTATCGACCGCCTCCGTGGTGTAGGGGTTAGAGCGTCCGCCCGGGAGAGCGGAAGGTCGCGGGTTCGATCCCCGACCGCGTCATACCAAAATACGTTAAAATATGGTACTTGTTGGTCCCTGCCTGGCGCTCGGCATTAATGGGTACAACAAGGACTGGTCGGCTCGGAGTCAGTATAATGTGTCTGAGTGGGGTATTCATGCTTCACTGCGGCTTGGTATCTCAGTGGGCTAGCACTATAAAACCAGTTTAAGTCTGGGCTAGTACAAGCAGCCGCACATACACATACACACATATGAGCGAAATATTCTCAAGCACGACGTTAATCCCAATTTCACCTTCACCTAACTTCTGTCTGTCCTATCCCGCACTCATATCTACAACACAGGCCGTATCTAATGCATGCAGGCACTGACTGGTAGTAACTGCCAGTACACTACTACACTAGTCCTAATCGGACACATCTCTCAGTCTCATTACAATCAGATATTTTACTCCGATTACGATCGCTTGCTGAACGAAACCTATCTGATTAGAATGAGATCGGCGCTTTTTGCTGACTCAACATTAAGAACACGATATCTCTTTAACTTTCGTTCTTGTTAAAGTGACATCTTTCGTTTACGTGAACCCCCCATTTAGGTACTTGTCATTTAGTACGGAAAGGGGTTGTGGGATTAGGGAGGGGGTGATATGAAAACCAACACATGCAGTTGTAACTTTCCATTTAAAACGTTATTAATTTCAACATCATAAGAATATAATATATTATAGGGATGGGCATGATGAATGTTAAATGTACCAGGAGAGGGGTGGCTGTCAACAAGATAGGTTACAGCCGCAAGACCATGCCCCAACCTATCCTACTATACTGACTGACTGAGTTTGGTTTTACGCCGCTTTTAGCAATATTCCAGCAACATAACAGCGGGGGACACCAGAAATGGGCTTCACACATTGTACCCATGTGGGGATTCGAACCCGGGTCTTCGGCATGGCGAGCCAACGCTTTAACCACTAGGCTACCCCACCGCCCCCCTATCCTACTATAAGTAATCCTTCCTTGACAGTTGTATGTCTGATCAGCTGTTTTCGTTAGACTTTGTCCACATAATGTAAACATAGGTTGATGCCGCCATGTACCGCAGGCCGATTTTGGCTTCTGTGGACGGAGTGACCGTATTACATCCTTCAAGGCTGGGAGACAGCGTCACATTACAGGTTTTCTTCCGTACTAGGCGTCATTAAGAAGGGGTCAAATGATATAGAGCACATGTTTGAAAAGTTTCTCAGAAATAATAGAACTAAGAGGGTCACCATAATGTTTAATGTATTGACAAACGTGACACATCGTGACATACAGACAAAATGTTCAAAGAGCACTAGCTAACATCAGCTGTATAGACCAACCCACCAAAATGAAAATGACAAACATGAAGAACTCGGTCATTCAATATCTTGTGTACCCTCCTCGCGCGTCCACGACACAGGTGCACCTTGTTCTCATGCTCCTTATCAACTTCATAAAGAAAGCTTGCGGAATCGCATTCCATTCCTCTACTATAGCTCTGCGGAGTCCTGGGAGATCCACTGGCGCTGGGTGACGTGTGTATACACGTCAACCGAGTTCATCCCAGCTAGGCATGCTCAATTGGGTTGAGGTATGGCGAGCATGCTGGCCACTCCATTCGCTCTACACCCTGCTGCCTAAGGAATACCATAACAGCCCTGGCCCTGTGAGGCCTAGCGCTGTCGTCATGCAGTAAACAATGAAGAGGGTCAGCCATAAAAGAAACGCATAGCCGGCAGCAATGGCACTACTATAGTATAAGAGCCAGGATCTCGTCCCGATAATGCTGTCCGGTAGGAATACCGTCGACCACGTGCAGTGGAGTTCGTCCAATAGGAGTTAGGCCTGCCCAAACCATGACCGCCCCCCCGCCAATCGGTTATGTGTGGCCACAGTTGCATCTGTGATTCGCACTCCATTGCGACGATATATCCTCTGACTACCATCATGGACGGACAAATTGAATCTGCTTTCATCTGTGAAGAGCACACGAGACCATTGACGTTGATTCCAGCGCCCATGATGTCTACTCCATCTCAAACACGCCGCTCTGCAACGTGGTGTTAGTGGTGGACGAACTGCAGGTCGCCTACAGCGGAGTCGGGCTGCCCTTAAATCGACGACAGGGCACCTGGATATCCTTACATTGTTAACATTGAAGTGTTCTGTGTGAAGATCTGCTGCGTTAAGGAATCCGTTACGTAACGCAGTGTTCACCGTGTGCCTATCATCTCGGGCTGTTGTGACTCTGGGGCGACCTGGTCGACGTGCATATTCCATGGACCCATTGACTTGAAATCTCTGCCACAGTCTATCAACAGCACTCTGACTCACATTAAAGCAGATAGCAATCTGCCGCTGAGTTTGACCAGATTCCAAAAGGCCTATAGCCTGACCCCTTTCAGAAAGTGTCAAAAAAAGTCCCATTTTAAGCTACGATTCCAAACAGGTAACAGAACAGTGAACGACAGTGAAAAGAATCAATGCATGTGTTTATTGTCCTCCACTTTCGATGGATAGAGGGATATGCACGTGCAAATCATTGACATTATGTGGCAGGTGGATTTCCATATTGACAATTTGATTAAAAACGCGCCATTTGTAACAGAATGTATCGGACGTAAAAGAACGAAATAATTACATTTCAACGGCCTGATGTGTTTTCCCATACTGTTAAGAAAGTTTGAAAAAAAATCAGTTGTATATATTTCAAACAAAAAAGAAGATTTTACAACTTTTAAGAAATAGTGTTACCAACAGCTTGATCCTTCACTTAATAACGCCGAGTCTATTTTGACAACACGACAACTATCTCATGGTCGTACTCGTCTAGACTAACGGGTATCTCGACATATACTTCTCAAAACAAGTAGTCACTTGAATAACACTTGTGTTGCATATATTCAAAGTCTCAGATATGTCTTCATGAATGTATATGCACGCTGTCCTGAGTACATCATGCTATAGCTTCAGGCTATGACTCAGTATATGTCACTCTAGCTGCCCTTGTAGTTGATATATGTTACAAGACTGTCCTGAAAATGTTGTTGGATATATTTCACTGTAGCTGCCCTGGTATATCTGTTTGATGTCATTACAACTGTTTGATTGTTGTGTAACGCCGCGCTCGGCAATATCTCAGCAACATGACAGCGGTCTGGACTAGACAACCTTGTGATTGACATCCTGAGTATTGATCTGCACTCGTGGAATATACTATAGCATGCATCGGCGGGGTTGACCACCCGATCCCCTTAGTTACTGAGGAAAATAATACCCGGATGTTCACGTGGTTTCTGTTTTCATACATGAGGTGGTAAACATTCGACATTAATAATGACAAACGTTTTCTGTCGCAACTATGAAACAACGGCTTGTTTGTTTTCAAACAGAGGCTATAAATCATTAAATCTCATCAGGTACACATTATAGACATGTTTGAATTGTTATTTCCTGCCTTTTAAGGATATAAGTTCACAACACAGCAGCAGATTTTTAAATGAGGAAGACACACACAAACACAGACAAAAACATATGAAAGAAATTATTGATTTTGAGAAAACAGTTTGATCATGTGAGATGTGAAGTGATTGTTTCAGCGATCCACCGGGACGTTAGACCGAAAATATCTTGAAATACATTCAGTTATCGATTTCCAAATGTTCAGAACGTGCCAGTGTACGCTGATAATCAATTATATTCCCCCAATGACGTCATTGGAATGTTGATTTTTGCTTAGTGGACCATAATTTCCATTGAGTAGATGTGGTAAATATTTTAGGAAAACTGACGAAGCGACATTTTGTTTGCATTTGTGTTGTTTCCAATGCCGGGTTCAACGCAGTTTTAAACATTATTTCAATTTTACGACTTCGTGTCAGAAATAGAAATGCCTGAGTTGACGCTGGTCGTAACATTTAACACTCATGCTGATGAAATCTGGCACTGGAACCCATGGGGTTGAGTGATTCCGTGCATCTGAGGGACGCAGCTCTGCACAGCGAAATTCAGCACATACAACCACTCGGCCAACTGTATCTTGACGCAATACTGAGCTTCCAGACACTAAGCGATCTGATAACTAAGCCTATTTCAGTTGTTGAAGTCGGACCCAGAGCACTGATGGTTATGTTCAAATGGGGACAGTGCCAAGATCCACAAAGCGACAAAAAGAATGGTCTGTCCCGGTTGTAGACATTTGGAATTAAACCTTTGTCTTCAAAATGAGACTTGGACAGTCCAGGGCCCCGTTCCTCAAAGCGATGGTAACCCTAAGATGATCGGAACTCCCATACTTTAACATAGACTTACGACAGTCGTAGCACTACGATAGCTTTGAGGAACAGGGCCCTGTGCTGTAATTCGCCCCTTAGATCCGCTGGCTGAAGGTTCAAATCCACTCTCATAGTGCTTGGTGTGTTACATCAATAACTGTGAATTTCATCCATGTGGTAACAATGGTTAAAGGAGTAAAACCAGGACATGTTAAGTAAGCACTGGGGTATATCCATCTTAATTGCCTATTTAAAGAAAATCTTAACGTGTCTGTCATATTTACAATGAAGATGATGTTGGGTTTTACATAAAGCACGTCATCATTCTGTTGAACGGGATGGAGATTAAACCAGTGTTAGACTTTTGAACGTAAATGGTACAGCGCACTCACGTAAATGAAATATGTAATACGGAGTATCCGTCTTTATTGCATTTTCCCTAAAGCCTTACACTGAATAAAGCCTCTGGTCAAATGTAATGCTGTCAGCTTCGTGACACGTTGCCGATGACAGTGACATCGTTAAAATCGTTTAACTGAACTAAAACGTAATTATGTTTGGTGAATTTCAGTTTGCAACGTTTCGAGGTTACATGGTCTTGTGAGCAATTTGTAGTGTCTTACTTTATTCGTATAAACCTATTTTATTGTCATACTAATGCTTTAACATATACCGAGAATAAGGTCGTAACGAAGATTCCAGATATCCATGTGTGTAATTGCACTCAGGTTTAAGAACCTGATTCACAACGTGTAAACAAATGAATATTCATTATACATAGTCCAGTTAACACCATATCACGGGGCCACAAAAGATTGTGGGGAAAAGTGCATATACGTGTGCGCGTGTGTTGGTGCGTGCTTATTGCCAGATGGGTACATTGTGTGAAGTCCATTCTAAGTGATCCCCATCATGTTTCTTGGATAATATATGTTGTTTAATATATGTTGAATACGTATTGTGTCTAGCATGTCTTATTAAGCAGCTTATTTCATGGGTCAGTTGGCGCTTCTGTGCAAATATGTGCAACCAACCGTGCAAACAAGGGCGTGCTACTCGTCATATCATAGACAGGCAGTTCTACCTTCAGATCACAGATCTTCAGCTTCAATTTCTCACGTAGTTTGAGACACACAAACCAGCTTTGTATACCATTCTTCTTGTATGTGCAGATGGTTCATGAAGCTATTGTGATTTCAACAAATGAAATAAAATATGATAAGTGAAACATTGTGATACACTTGGATTTCTCATCTGATAATAAATACTTCGTCTCAATATTGATGTGATCTTGTATCAGCATGCAACATATCGCTATCCCCAAACCATGATTTACGACCTCTGAATAGTTAATAAGGTCAAATAATTTCACTCTGGTATTTCCACCAATTTGGCACCGGTACATAAACGTACAAAATTTGAAACAAACTATACCGTTCACACACCGCCTCAGAGGAGTGCTAATGAAGTTACGATTTGGGGATTGACGTCACAGCAGAGGGAGCTGGTGGATCGAGTGTCAAGTGATGCTACGTCAAGATATTGGCGGGTTCAGAATTTGATGCAACTTTACAACAGAAACATTACCTATTTTCACAATAAAGGAAACACAAGTCTTTCGTGCATTCCCCTATCTAATCAACTTCTTAGACTTGTTGAATGCTCCGGATATTAGCCACAAGGTGCGCGTATGTAACCTGCAATCCTATTGGTTAAGAGAAAAAGGAAGTCGACTGGGAGAACCAATACCTTTTACGCTACTTTACCTTACTTGTTGCTTCATATCAACATCAACATGGCGGCTAACACGGACGAGGAGCAGAGTTTAAAAGAATGCGAGAACTACGTGCAGAAATACAGCATACAACAGCTGCTAAAAGACTGCATCGTACAGCTATGTGTCAACAAACCAGATAACCCCATTGTCTTTTTAAAAGAACATTTCGACCGCCTAGAAAAGGTGAGATACAAATTTCGTATTGTCAGCGTGTAAATCTCTGCACATGGGAAGTTTAGTGTTTGCTCTCAGTAACCCCAGGTTATGTTTTGCTGTCAGCGGTTTTAGCTGTTGTATCATCATAGTTTTGCTCTTGCACATAGATAACATGCCCATGAGGATTAAACATGAACATGGCATGCATATATTTAATTATGTTAAACATTCACCAGATGATAATCATTGTTATCATCTCTGCCTCCTGTCGAATGGTCCAGATAATAGACATTTAATGATGCAGAAGATGTTTACGATTATGGTATAAATATTCTGCACCATTATGCATTATTTCAGTATTTAGTGAACCATAGCTCCATGTGATAGACGATGTAACAGTAAACATTGTTATGATTTTGTCAGTCCTGTTTTTGAACAGAAACTGATACCCTGTACCCACAGAGACCTGTATCTGAACATTTATGTCAGACTTGTGACTAAATGTTGGACAGCCTATAGATACACACTTGGATCCAATCCACCTGATAACTTGACCCCAAAAAGAGAATCCATAAGCAATGAAAATGCCTATGATATGCCACAATAATGATTCAGCAGTGACCCAATGAAAATATATAGGATTAAAAACAGTGATCGTCTTTGTGTGACTTGTGTTTCATATAACCACTCATGAGTAGTGTAATCATCAAATGTGTAAACTTCGTCTTACACTGACCTACTTCCAAAAATGTTTAATTTCCAAAGCAACAATATGCTGCCACGGCCGATTGAGTTAACTCCATTTTTTAAATTATGTTTTGTTTCTCATGCTGTTGATCACTGGACATTGGTAGACAGACTGCCGCCATATAGCTCGAATATTGCTGAGTGAAGTGTTAAACATCAAACAAATCTAATATATCAAAAAGGGTAATTGAAATCACAGTTATTAGTTCAGCAATTAACAATGATTAAGCCACTTGAATAGAATCACAGACATTGAATGAGGTAATTGGTTGATTGTTCATTCACCAACTAGTGAATGGATGTTTGAAATGTTAAAAAAATGAGTGAATAATTGAAATGGTAATTAGTAAATGATGGAAAATGAATAAACTTTTTAAATGTCTTTCTTCCAAATTAGGTTACAGATCACTGAAATAAAGGGACCATTCATAATTTATGGTGGGGGGTGTTGATGATTTTAAGGGGGATCTCCCATTTTGTTCTGGGGAGCTAGGGGTGAGTCAGCAATTTTGTACACACGATCTAGGGCGGTCAGCAATTTTTTACATAAAATTATATAAAATCATCCTCAGAAATTATGGAAAGCGGATGGGGGGTCACTTATTTTGTGCATAAATTTTAGAGGGGGTGTCACTCACATTGTACTTGCTTCTCCATGAAAATCATCATTTAACACACACACACACACACACACACACACACACACACACACACACACACACACACACACACAAAACAAGCCATAAATTATGAACGGTCTCAAAGTACAAATGCTCCAAATAAGGTACGAATCTGGCATGAATTTTAGATGTGGGTTAGCCATTTGTCTTGGGTACAGATCTCCATGGTAATGGGTTATCTCATGTTCTATTGAAATATCCATCAATTCCAAATCAGGAAACATGATAATAGAAATTCAGCAGTTCAAGTGACCGCATACTAAAGTATAGATCTTTGTATGATTTGAAGTGTTACTTGTATAGGCGTAGTGTGGATCAGAACCTGCTTGCTGCACTATGTTAGCATACCTTCAGGTGCGTTCATCCACTGTTCTACACCATTGTTTATGTTACCAATTGGTAATTTAATTTGCTGCCTCCATAAAATAATAGATTAAGTATATAGATGGAGATCAGATTGTCAATGGCTTGATCCCCTGATATGTCATAATTATAAATGTTAAAGATGGTACTTCTTGTTAACTTTACTGAGTCGCAACATAAGCAGCCAACATATTTTATGTTTGCTGATATTGCATATATATATCTTAACCTTTACATGTACATTGAACATGACATACCAAAAGTTTGTACATATTCCAATGAACTCAAAATTCGATTAGATTGAATATCAAGAGCATCCATTGGTATAGTAGTTTGAGTTACTTTTGTAAATTTGTTGAGGAGACCTTGCCTTCTTTTGTTTGTATATAATTACAGCATACAGCTTAATTGGCACAACAGAGATGTATATAATTGACAAAGAGGATTATCTTATTAAAATCAAATACAGTATAATGAGTTACACTTGATATCATAGCTTGATCTGGAGAGAAACAACAAAGTTCAAACAAGATGGAATTTGTAGCCTGTTCACAATCACATGTGTATATGTAAATATACTGTGTGTTCCAGGGATTTACAGGACGTGAATTCCTGCGTCCTATACTCATAAAAAATTGACAATGGAGGCAAAAAAATATATTAGCGCATCCACAGGGACTCAGAAAATGGCTATATACTTTTTGTAAAAATTCCAATCAAGTGACAATACGTTATCACTGAGTTTGCTACTAGCTGGGTTATGGTATTATTTGCAATTTAATTCCCCAGAAAATTAAGAGTATGAGTCCTAGGGACCTTCAAATACAGGACTCCATGTAAATCCCTGGTGTTTAAAAGAAACTTGAGAAAGGTGTTTAATTAAATATGCTTTGTGAAAGGCATTGTGTTGCATACATATTGATAATTTTGTTCACAACTTTCTACATTAAAATATCATCTTCCTATGAAAGTCAAAGGAGTGAGTGAGTTTAGTTTTACGCCACACTCAGCAATGAAAGTTTATGATTAGTCAGAAAAGTCGTATCAGCCCAGATGATAGGATTATAGTTGTTGCATTGCCTGCCTGAATCTCTGACCCAGTCGCTGGTATGTTAACTGTCTTCAAGTCCTGCGATCAATGGATTATTTTGTGCTTGTCATTATTTGTTTTGTAATCAATGAGGTATTTTGTTCCTCTCATTAAATAGCTCTGAAAAATGTGAATATTTTCTTCAGTATTTCTTCAGCCTCACATATAGATGTTGTATTGGGAACATATGTTTGTATATTAAGTTTCAAGTTGTGCATTGAATATATTACATGCCAAAGTTTTATAAAACATATCACTATACAGTTTCCATAGGGCAGAAATTATTTGTAAGCATAATTATTTTTTAAAAAATGCCTTGGAGTTATCTCCATTGTCTTTGTTGTTGCACACAACAAATATTTTACGGGCAGTTGGGTTTGGGTAAGATTCATTTGATTAGATATAGCAATGGTTTAAACTTGCTGACTTTAATGAAATACACAAACAAATTCTGAACAGAATAGATCTCTTCTTCCTAAATTAAGTTACTTTTCATAAACTTCTTGTCTGGAATGAGCTGTGGACTACTTAATATGTTCACCATTGGTGCTTCACTAACGCTTAGTCTCTGAATATATATAATTTTGATACTAACAAACAAGCCCATTTAAATTGAAAAGGAGCCCCAGGGAGACCAGAGATCCTGAACCTGAGGAAATCTAGACTTGCTATATTTAGGACGTTAGCACTGTACATAGGGCTTGATCCCCACATGGGCACAATGTGTGAAGCCCATTTCTGGTGTCCCCCGCCGTGATGTTGCTGGAATATTGCTAAAAGCGGCGTAAAACCAAAACTCAAGTCAAGTCAAGTCAAGATAGGGCTTGGCAGTAGGGAAAATAATGTGGTTCGGGGACAGTGAGACAGACTACATTGGTGCCTATTCCTGTAAATTTTCATGTTTAGCAGGGCTCGAAAAATTAAATCTAAGTAATATGGACTTTCCACACATCCTTCTAAAATTGTACTTGCCCTTTAGATCATGCATCATAATGAATATGAATTTAAATTACTTTATTTCAAAATGTATACTTGGAATAAAACTACATTAAACATTACTTACTTTGTCTTCTGTGCAAAATCTTTGACAAAATTGAATTCGTTCACCATTTAAGATAGCTGATCTTCAAAGAAAAAGAAAATGTAACTTTTGGGTCAGAAAACGTACTCGTCCATTAGGACAAGCAAATAATGTTTTTTTTTTACTTGCCCGAAACAATTTTTAGTCGTCAATACGAGCGGACAAGTGGAATTTTCGAGCCCTGTTTAGTCTTATGCAACTAAATAGGACTGACCTGTGTCGAAAGTAAGTTCAATGTGTGTGTGTGTGTTTGTCTCTCTCTATGTCTGTGTCTGTGTGTAGACTTCAGCTGATGGTGATGTGTATGTCTAGTAGGGCTGCGCAATATAACCGGTTTACCGGTATTTACCGGTTCAGACATGAAAACGATACGTATTGCGATACGCTGATCGAAAACCAGTATTTTGACTTGGCATTCGGAAAACTTCGTAACACTCGGAAATCCTCGGATATTTCCTTTTTTAGTGTGAGCTTAGCTCTACCATCCAATCAAGCAAAGCATCACAGTATATAATATATGGTTATATAATGTAGAATGTCTCATTAAGAGAAAAAAATATCCATAAATGTGCTTAGTGTCAGCTCAGTTCATTTGTCCAATTGATCTTCCTGTGTTAGCGATTAACCTAACAACTTGCATGTATATCTGAATGAACTGATAGTGAAAAAGCGCTGCACATCTATCAATGTCTGGTGCAGCTTGGTGTAGTTTTTATAGTGTTCTCTTGTAGCGTTGATTGTGCTAATTTGCTGAGTGAATGTGGTATGTTCGGAGTAATTTGCCCTGAGGTCTAGGTATTAGTAGACAACTGTATGTCTTACTGTAAGATAGGCTTTAGGCTTTCACGTGGATCTGCAGTGGTATTTCCAGAAGTACTCTAGTTATGCTGCAACATCAGTTATAAACATGTCATCTTTTGCTTTTGAAAGAAAGCAGATTTGGAACATATTTTCTGAAATGGAAGTGATAACTGTCAATCTCCTAGGTTATGTAACTTTTTTTCAATGCAACACAAACTGTGCTATGTACAAAGGCAGAGAGAGTAAACTGAAGGTTCTGAGATTACAGTCCATGAGGTTCAAATTATGCCGTAAAAGTAGTAATCTGCCTATGGTAGATATTGGTGGGATCTGACCATCAGTTGAGTCATGATTCCACTGAAATTAATATGAACAATGTATGCATTTGAATAAAATTTATTTGTAAAATAGATCTAAAGCATAAGTCCAGATATTATATGAACACTTTTACCGACCAGATCATGTAACAACAGGATTAACTTGCATCCTTTAGTATGGTCTGGTTGATTATGTTTGTGTTGTGGAGATGTGTGAGGAACATTATGAAAACTGCTGATTGCCCGAAGGTTTCAGCAGAAAGCGGATCTGTGAAGGATGTTGCTTTGAAGGATGACTGAAAGTGTTGGTAGCTTTGGCCTCTTTGGATGTAGTTTGGTCCGAATTTTGATGAATTTCCATTTTTGGCTAACCATGACCATGAAATACTTCTTGACAAAGGTGAAAATGTATAGGTTTTGACAGAGATTCTTTTAGGGTGGATGAATATCTGTTACGCTGAAACTTGAAATGTTGAGATCCAGAGGAATCTTAGTTCACTGGGTTCAACTCCCCACATGGGTACAATCTGTGAAGCCCATTTCTGGTGTTCCCTCCATGATATTGCTGGAAACTAGTGGAATATTGCTAAAAGGCGGCACAAAACTAAACTCAATCGCTTACCTAATACCATTCTTTGTGATTACAGTTTAATTGTAGGAAAGCCAGGTTTTGCATACGCTATGTATCTATGAATGTGTCAGTGGAGCCGAACCGAACCTTGTGACTGTTGCAGTGTCCTGGCCTTTTCATTATGCATGCTGTGAATAACATTGACCAGTATCTCGTCTCTCACCCATTGATGTGTGTGTCAGTAGGGGTGACTGTTGACAGTTTAATACCCTGTCTCCCTCACATTGTGATTTATTGGCTAAGCACTCAGCATAACATAAAGGCCTATCTGTCTGGCCAGACTCAATAGTTAGTGAGATTTTAAAGAGAAATGGGAGGTAGTAGTCACACATTTAGACCTACATGGCATCACATGTTATGTTAATTATTTTTCAATATGTTATGGAAAAGAGCCCAGAAAATGGCTCCTTTTCCACAGATGATTCAAATGTAGATTTGTGTGGAAGAGTAAGGTGACTCTGATTTACACTATAACAATGGCTTAAGTCCGATCTAGTTGGATACCGCTGTCATATGACATGTCACTACAGATCCTGTGTGCTCTGTCAGTAATTGATCGGCCTCAGACATTACATAAATATTTAACAGTATGTAAGCCTTTGTAGCCTGTGAACAGTCATGTTACTTTTGTCACATGTCCCACCAGTGTTGTATACAGGATTTTACAAGCTGAATATTAGTGTTCATCCCCCAACCTTCATTCTGAATGTGTACAAGCCCATTAAACTAATAAAGACCTGTTCTCCCAAATGTAGCTTGTAGTCTCATTAAGGTTTTACCGGATGCAATGTATTACATCCTCTATACATAAACATGAGAATGGATGCAAGTAATAGGTGTTTCCCACTGGATGGACAGAGTGATGACAGATTAACTTTTAATATGAAAGAATTGGATTACTGATTACCTGTAGTCATATGAGAGAATCTCAACTTGTTTGAGTTGTATATATAAGATATACCTCATAATATAATTCCTAAGTGATAAGATATTTAATAGTCTTCAGTCTGTCTCTAGTTATGATTCAAACCAGGATATCCACTTTTATTAGGCACACCACATACTTTGTGTAGTATCTGCTGTCGGCATGTGTCAATTTTTTATATGTTTTTTATAAGTTTATATACTTGAGAGCATAAGCTTCACAAATATTGTCACAAAGGTTTCTACATGGTGTCCTCCAACAAAATTATCTATCAATGCTAAATATGTACAAGATGTTTTGATTATCAGTCTATTGTTATACATGTACACCCATTCAGGTGGCTGGTATTACTGTTAGGAGTGTATCAGTAGTTTGATCACTTGTTACACCCCTCGTGTGAGTTACTTAATTGTATTATTTGACATTTATTATTTTTTTAATAAGCGAAATAAGTATGGCCAACTATTCGAGTATGTTGGCCTCGGCATTACACATTGTTAAGAAAATTGTGCCCCTTTAGTCATACCAGGATCTTGAGTCAGGGTTTTTGTGAATTTGGGTTTTAATTCCCTGTTGACAGTAATTATCATTTCAGTCCTTCAGTATTATAATACCATGGTAATTGTCTTCGACCTGCATGACTTCTGACATTCCTCCCACTTTAAACCACACACAATCAAATAATTGAGATATTGAAAGCGGTATTTAAACCAGCTAACTGACACGTCTACCTGCAGTAATTGTGTACCATGAAATTTTGGCAAAAAAAAGGTGCGATGGTAGGAAATGCCAAATTGCCAAACCTTTCTCATTCAGGTAATCTAATATAGAGAGCAACACACAGTGTAACAGTGTGTATGCCCTTGAGTAGGGAAAGGCTTTACCTTCATGCAAGACGTAATGAGTGCATCTTTGATTGGCTGTGGATTGCTTAATCATTGGAGTTTGCAACATTAGAAACAGGTGCCCCATCAGTCCAGTATGATAGTCTGCCTCATGGTCCTGGAACTATGCTTTTTTTCCCTTTTTTAACAGTTCTTTCGTAAGAGCTCAAAATTAAGCATGTGTAGACTTTCTTCAGTTCATTGCTGTGCTATTATAATTTAAATATTGTTGCTTGTATCAATCAAAATTAAGTATTTTCAAACACTATGCATTAGTCTTCCTGGAGAGAGTGTCTTCTGAATCCTAGAAACAGTGCCTGTCACTTAGTGTCATGTCAAGAGTACTGGAATGTGCATGTGTCCCAGCAGGAATGAGCATGACTGTCACTTCTCGGTAACTGAAGTAACAAAGGCTTTCATCTTTTCAGGGCATTAAGAGTGGACTGTAAATAGTTCCACTGCCCCTTGTTTATAGTAGAAGTATGGACCATTATGAGATACCCTTGGTAAAGGGAGTGAATGCAGCTACACCCCAAGTCAAGGTGCCCTGGTGGACATGGTGCCTTTAACAAGAAGATCACTGACAGCCCAAAATGATTCCGTTACGTCATTCACGTGTTTCTGTCTGGCAATGGAACTGATTCAGATACCCAGACGCTGATTGATAATTCTTCATGCTTGAAGGGTAAACTTGGAAAACATGCTGGACATGAGAGTGGAAGCCAGGAACTGTCGGAGATGATTTGAGTGTTTATTCATCTTCTTCCGGGGCAAGTGTAGTTCTCACTGTCGAGGCTGGCCTGTATCTGTCTAGGATGCTGATCAATAAAACAGATAGCCCTGGCACAATAAGAAATCGGGTCTCGGGAGACCCACGTCCGGCATATTCAAGTATATTTTCGGCTGGACTGCAGCAAAGGTGGAAGTGTTCGATATCAAATTATGTCACCCAATCAAAGTTTCATTAAGGATTTTTGAACAAATACATGCACATAATTCGCCTGGAAGCCGTCAGTTGTTTGGATGCTGTACAGCCAGCCCCCATGCCTGATGAAAAGACGAAGCGAGGCTCGGGTTCAGAGACTAGTGAACAGAGGGTAGGAGGTGACTCTCATCTATTTTTGTCGGAATTGATTGGTTTCCGATCGTTGTGCTTGCTGATGATTGCCTCTACTCCTCCTTGTGGTTGAGGGGGCTCTGGGTATGGTAGTGTTTTCGCCTGATGGCGCTGAAGTCGGAGGACAGCTACCGATCCTTGACATCAAGGGTCTGAGAATTTGAATATTGATAGGGTTTGATATGTAGATGTCTGTAGGTAATTACAGATCTTTAATTTGAAAGATATTAGTAGTTGACAAGAGATAATGGTTGTTGATTACTTAATGAATATGGTATTGCATTGTCATTTGGTCCTGTATTTTGTCAGGTTTTTCAATGTTTATATCGCATGTAGTGACTGTTGGATAAAACACGTGCCAATGGTATTTACAACATTTTAGTTGGCTGATGGCACAGTGCCAATGTTGGTAAGTGTCTAGGATCAGGTAAACTTGGAAATTGGAATCCTTGAAATACTTCCTGTATTGATCTGATGTCTGTACATGATGCCTCACAGAGATAGCATGTCAGTTCTCGAAATCCATGTAATAATCCATTTTGTCATTTCCTGCCTGAAACTCTATCATGTAATGCAAGTTGATCCTTATGTGGATATTCGCCATGACATTTCCTTTAATATGGCTGACAATTCGCTTTCAGAATTGTTAGTGAGTTTGGTTTTACTCCGCTTTTGGCAGTATGCCAGCAGCATCACGGCGGGGACACCAGAAATGGCCTTCACACATTGTACCCATGTGGGGATTCGAACTCATGTCTTTGGCGTGACGAGCCAACACTTTAACCATTAGGCTACCACACCGCCCTTCAGAACTGTGAATTGGTTTCATATTCTCAGGATTATAGGGGTATGTGACAAGCTTCACAGATTGCTTGTAATCATAGATCACAATAAAATAGGTAATTATATATCATTTTAAATTTAGAAATTAAATATGTTATATTTATAATCAACAAATAACTGAATTCAAACAAATAATTCGAACTTGAAGTTCCCATGTGAGGTCCAGGGTTGGTAGTTCCTATTTTTAGCTGAGACTGACATTTGACATGTGTAATTTGTTTTGGGCCTAGTATATATGTTAAATTTTAAGCTAACTTGTCTTCAATAGAAATGGTTCCAGCAACAGTGGTTGAGTTAACTGGTTTTATTTAAATTTAACCATGCTTCATCATTTGAATCAGGGCCAAATAGCAAAATAAGGCTGGACAGATCAGACATCAGAGTTTTGGCTGCCTTGACCGGTGTGTCATTTAACCCTTGGTCATTTACCCCATTGCTTAGGACATCGAAGCAAGGTAAACGTCCAAATATACTCCCAAGTTCAGAAATACCTCTCATGTAAGGCTTGACAACTGTAGATGAATTTGGCTACAAGGTTCCTCCTTATGAAAACCATCCGGGTTAGAATTGGTCTTCAGGACTAGCAGGATCAGGGGGTCAGGCTTGCTGACTTGGTTGACACATGGTATTATATACCAGTTGCATAGATTGATGCTTATTCTGTTGATCACTGGATTGTCTGGTCCAGACTCTATTATTTACAGACCACCGCCATGTAGTTGGAATATTGCTGAGTGCGGCGTTAAACAACAAACAAATCCTGTGACAACCCCCTTACTTGTTTGGTGAATACGATTCTATAGTGGTATTTTGGACATTTCCAAAAAATATATATTTAAAGATAATGTTCTTTACAACTACTGAGCATCGCCATTTGCCTTCAAGATTGTTGTCTTAGAAAAAGTGACTCTATTGGTGTCATTTACTGCATCTTTTTCTGAAATGTATAAACATTCATGTACCGTTATATAATTCTGAGTAATTCATGGTTGCTCCAGAAAGCCAGACACCACAGTCAGTATGTCCTTGGACCATAGCATTGGCTTCCAGTATGACATGTTGATAGACATTTTCAGTCACCATAGTGATGACCATTACTATGGTCTATTGTTACCTTGTGGTGCCGTGTTTGGTTTGGAGAGATCCTGGCCTTGTGGAACTGACCTGTGTGTAATTATATCAGCTGGGAAAGCAGCTTCCTGTAGGGATTCTGGAACAACAGGTCTCCAGTTTCTCATGCTTGTTAACAGTGACAGCTAATGAGTGTCAGGTGATTCTCTATACAATGTGTCAACCTTAATAATGTAACAAGGTTCACAGATTATATTTCCTCATATGTCCACTGATTGGTCTTGAAACCAGGGGGGTGGTGGGGTAGCCTAGTGGTTAAAGCATTGGCTCGTCATGCTGAAGATCCGGGTTCGATTCCCCACATGGGCACAATGTGTTAAGCCCATTTCTGGTGTCCCCCGCCATGATATTGCTGGAATATTGCTAAAAACCATACTCACTCACTCACTCACTCTTGAAACTAGGAACCCCAAATTGTGCATGTTGTCTACCATATATCACTGTATATCGCTGGGTATCAGGCAGATGTTTCACACTTATTAAAGGGATTTGAACGGGGGTTGCCGGCTGCATGGAGTAGAAGATGTTACAATATATAGTTCATGAAATCTTATAGTACACAATTTCTCTCATTTTGTCAAATTATTTTGATTTAATTGTGGTATTGAGCTGGTGTGACTTGTTTCTTATGATTTAGATTGGTTTTTGTTTTCATAAAATGCCAATTTGCTACAGTGATGCTGCCAGACCAGATGTTGTGTTGGTAAAGGTTTCTTGATTTGATTGTGAGGGCCTGATCCTGTAAGTAGTGCTGTATCGGTCCTGTTTCCAACGACCGCCTCCGTGGTGTAGTGGTTAGAGCGTCTGCCCGGAGAGCGGAAGGTCGCGGGTTCGATCCCCGACCACGTCATACCAAAAGACGTTAAAATATGGTACTTGTTGGTCCCTGCCTGGCGCCCGGCATTAAAGGGTACAACAAGGACTGGTGGGCTCGGAGTCAGAATAATGTGTCTGAGTGGGGTATTCATGCTTCACTGCGGCATGGTATCTCAGTGGGCTAGCACTATAAAACCAGCTTCAGTCCGGGCTAGTACAAGCAGCCGCACATACACATACACACGCATGCATGTCATCATATGAGCGAAATATTCTCAAGTACGACGTTAAACCCAATTTCACCTCATCTCACCTGTTTCCAACACAGTGTTATGGCTGCTGTAATGTAGGCTTCACATTGGTTCATGATATAGGACATAGTATGGTGGTTATATGATATTGGTATGTAGATGAATGTCCTGACAAAGGATGAAAATCTCCTGACGACATTTCTCTGTGACAAAACAGAGTAATGCTATTCATGCACATTTAGTTCAAAGGGCTCCAGGAGAAAGCACACCACTGATTCATCATTGCTTAGGGGTATACTTTGTCCCATAATTGGAGCATTTTCATTAATGTTACACCTGGCAAATGTATAGTTCAATCAACTTTTAGCTGTTGTTGTCAGTGCATTATTAGCTGAGTAATAAGGAAAAACGCAAAATCCAGTATGTGTTTTACCAGTGACGGCATCTGCTTGTTTCCTGCGGATAGGGGTGTCATTTCCTGTGTTTCCTTCCTTCCTGCTTGTTGGTAGTACTCTTCTCTAATGAAGTACTCTTTGGACATGCATTCTTCATCAGGAGATATTGTTGTTGTAATGCTTGTCATGCTATGTAATAACAATAACTCATTCCAGGGTTTGATTAGTCAAGGGGCACCTGCTCTGTATGCCAACATGACATGCTGTAGTCAGCCAAGACTTCTGGCTATTCTGATTGTTTACACTGATGACCACCAGCTCTACTAGAGCGGACATATTGATTGCACCCCATGGCCTGTGACCTTGGATGTTTTATGTCAGTTATATCCAAATTTTATACTAAAGCTTGTATAGTTTGTTCAATACTGATTTCAATATACGAAAATGACCCCCGAGGATATAAGGACCCACATCTTCCAGGATCTTGGAACACTGCTGTTGTTATATACCGCTCAACTTTCCATCATGATGGGTCATGGAAGCGTAAAAATATGTCAAGATTTTTCATCAATGTAAGCTGTACTGTTTTTTCTGCTCGAAAAATCCCTTCCAGAATATGTATTCCCTACCACTGTAGCAAGCTAATACCAAGGCTGTCGTCTCTCAGACCATAAAAAGAAGTCCTTAGAATCAGGACCTATTGGACAAGTCTAGATAGCTTGAGATCAAACATTTGTTGGGGGCTCCTTCTTGATTTTGTTTATTTCGTAGATATATATTTTTAAATAAGATGACTATGTCAGGAACTGAGTGTAGAGGGTACTGGCTGCAGTAGTGGTGGTACATCTCCATGATGTAGTGTGAGCCGGCAGTAGATCGGGTTTCATCCCTGCCAGCAGTTGCTGGGAGGTGTTATCAATCCTCAGCCTCTTCCACATATCTTTCTCTCCTGTGTGGATCATCAGCAGCTATATTTGGCTCAGACTTTCTTTACTACGTGTACAGAATGCATGTCTACTTTAAACACATACTCTACCGTTTGTCTGGAGTATATTTTGCTGGAGTGTATATGCCTTGAAATATTTATACATAACAGTTTTAGTGTGACTGGTACGTTTAAACAAGCTTATGTATGAGGTAGTTCTTCCTTATACAGCTTAATATTAACATGACAACACACATTGTAGAATTAAATTTACTGTAATTGTCTATTTAGTTCTATAAAAAGACTTTTTTCAGTTGAAAATGACATTACATTTCCAATTGCACTGATTTTCATGTTTCTTAGATGTTAATGAATAGTACATTTTGCATTTTTGTTTATTTAGTTATTCATTATCTTACCCTTGTGTTTGGACAGACATTTTTATAATCTTTGTTGATGAGATTCCTTACGTCAACTGCTTGGAAATGCTGACTTAGCTATATTTCTTAACTGTTTACATTATATGGCTTGCAGGACACATGCTGGACAGAAAGTTACCTGGTTGCCATGGCCTGATCTAGTAAACTACAAACTTCCTGGCGCAGTATTTTCATTTCTAAAAATAATATTTTGATCCAGTATTAGTGGAATAAGTTTAGAATCTTTTGAGAACATTTATTTGTCTTTTTAACTTTTAATGTGTAACTTTCAATTTACTTCATATTGTTTTCTGATTAGCTACCTAGTTAGGTTGTTGACTGGTTAAATCAACGGGCAAGGAGAGTGTTGTATTTACCAGATATGGCAGTTATTGTAATTGCGTTAGCAGGCAATATCAAAATCTATATTTTAAACACAAACAGCATCATACCTGTGTATGGAATATTGGTTATCTATGTTTAGAAAGGCAGTACGAAGACCCCTTCCCTCCTTGATGTTGGTCTTTATATTGATCTCACTGTTTGTAATGGGCAGCCCAAGGTCATGTCAAGACATCTTACATGGAGATTGAGCCTCTTACATCAGTGTACATTAGTGTTGGCTGTTTTAGTGTGTTTACATTACTGCTTTGCAGCTGAGTCTCGGATGGCTCAAATTTACCTGTATTTCTGCCTTACACTTAAAGATTGCCTCGAACTTAATGATTGTGTCTACAGGGCTGAAAACATCTCAGGGGAAAGGGTTTTGTTTCCGCTGGAGAACAAAGGTTATATGTTTGGTGTGTTTGGATGACTTCAGTTTTTACTATGACTTAAAGCAATACTGTTATGTAATTTCACTGAATTCATGATCCTATCAAGATTGTTAGCATGTCAGACACAGGACTGATGCAAATATTTGAACATGAGCAAATCTTTCACCGAGTTGAGTTTCATAGGCATTCTCCTTCTGATTGGCTTTTGTCCCACCTCCTCCTCTTAATCGGCCCTTGCCCTACCTCCAGCTTCTTATCTGTCAAGTGTCCTTGCCCTACCTCCAGCTTCTAATCCGTCCTTGCCCTACCTCCAGCTTCATATCTGTCAAGTGTCCTTGCCCTACCTCTAGCTTCTTATCTGTCCTTGCCCTACCTCCAGCTTCTTATCTGTCAAGTGCCCTTGCCCTACCTCCAGCTTCTTATCCGTCCTTGCCCTACCTCCAGCTTCTTATCTGTCAAGTGTCCTTGCCCTACCTCCAGCTTCTTATCCGTCCTTGCCCTACCTCCAGCTTCTTATCTGTCAAGTGTCCTTGCCCTACCTCCAGCTTCTTATCCGTCCTTGCCCTACCTCCAGCTTCTTATCCGTCCTTGCCCTACCTCCAGCTTCTTATCCGTCCTTGCCCTACCTCCAGCTTCTTATCTGTCAAGTGTCCTTGCCCTACCTCCAGCTTCTTATCCGTCCTTGCCCTACCTCCAGCTTCTTATCCGTCCTTGCCCTACCTCCAGCTTCTTATCCGTCCTTGCCTTACCTCCAGCTTCATATCTGTCAAGTGTCCTTGCCCTACCTCCAGCTTCTTATCCGTCCTTGCCCTACCTCCAGCTTCTTATCTGTCAAGTGTCCTTGCCCTACCTCCAGCTTCTTATCCGTCCTTGCCCTACCTCCAGCTTCTTATCTGTCAAGTGTCCTTGCCCTACCTCCAGCTTCTTATCCGTCCTTGCCCTACCTCCAGCTTCTTATCTGTCAAGTGCCCTTGCCCTACCTCCAGCTTCTTATCCGTCCTTGCCCTACCTCCAGCTTCTTATCTGTCAAGTGTCCTTGCCCTACCTCCAGCTTCTTATCCGTCCTTGCCCTACCTCCAGCTTCTTATCTGTCAAGTGTCCTTGCTCCTACCTCCAGCTTCTTATCCAGCTCCTTGCCCTACCTCCAGCTTCTTATCCGTCCTTGCCCTACCTCCAGCTTCTTATCCGTCCTTGCCCTACCTCCAGCTTCTTATCTGTCTCTGTCTCTTTATCCGTCCTACCTCCAGCTTCTTATCCGTCCTTGCCCTACCTCCAGCTTCTTATCCGTCCCTGCCCTACCTCCAGCTTCTTATCCGTCCTTGCCTTACCTCCAGCTTCTCTGTCAAGTGTCCTTGCCCTACCTCCAGCTTCTTATCCGTCCTTGCCCTACCTCCAGCTTCTTATCTGTCAAGTGTCCTTGCCCTACCTCCAGCTTCTTATCCGTCCTTGCCCTACCTCCAGCTTCTTATCTGTCAAGTGTCCTTGCCCTACCTCCAGCTTCTATCCGTCCCTGCCCTACCTCCAGCTCCTGTCAAGTGTCCTTGCCCTACCTCCAGCTTCTTATCCGTCCTTGCCCTTCCAGCCCTACCTTGCCCTACCTCCAGCTTCTTATCCGTCCTTGCCCTACCTCCAGCTTCTTATCTGCCAAGTGTCCTTGCCCTACCTCCAGCTTCTTATCCGTCCTTGCCCTACCTCCAGCTTCTTATCTGTCAAGTGTCCTTGCCCTCCTTGCCCTACCTCCAGCTTCTTATCCAAGTCCTTGCCCTACCCAGCTTCTTATCTGTCAAGTGTCCCTTGCCCAGCTTCTTATCCGTCCTTGCTTCCAGCTTACCTGTCAAGTGTCCTTGCCCTACCTCCAGCTTCTTATCCGTCCTTGCCCTACCTCCAGCTTCTTATCTGTCAAGTGTCCTTGCCCTACCTCCAGCTTCTTATCCGTCCTTGCCTACCAGCTTCTTACCTGTCAGTGCCCTTGCCCTACCTCCAGCTTCTTAGCTTCTTCTTGTCCGTGTCCTTGCCCTACCTCCAGCTTCTTATCCGTCCTTGCCCTACCTCCAGCTTCTTATCCGTCCTTGCACTACATCCAGCTTCTTATCCATCCTTTTCCTACCTCAAGCTTCTTATTGGCCCTACCTCCTGTTCACTACCAGTGCTTTTGAATATGGTTTTATGGCTGTGTCATAGAAGTGTTACAAACTAGGAAGGTGATTGAATGGAGAGTTATGGTTTAAAATGTTAGCCCCCTTAATCTCATCTGTAAATACAGCTATCATATAATATGCAGGGGAGGCAACTCTACTCAGGGAGTATAAACAGTATGTCATGGCAAGCAGGGTTGTGCCATTAATTATGAAGACCTTGGGTAATCAAGTACTTATCATAATATATCAGTTAATGGTTAACACCCTTCCAGCTCTTTATAATCATTTCTGAGATAGGCTGTCTTAATTGCTCTGACATACACTGAATATGTGGAGCCAGACAGGTCTAATACTGTAGGCTCTTGAGAAGGGTCTGTTGGAACTTATCTGGTTTGACAGTTTAACTATAAAAGTGTTCAGCTTCTTTGGATCAGTAAAGATCAGTGTTAGGAACATGATTGAAGACGCCAAAGAAGCTGCTTGTAGAAGAAATATGATAATGGCTTGGGAGAAAATTACAAAGAGTAGTTTAACTATTTCTTCTCCATCAAAAAGAAAAGAAAAAGAGTTTATTATCCACCACCACAAAGTCCGTCTGATCCCAGTCCATCCATCTATCACTGTCTAGATGGGGGCAATTTTCTCAAATTCCATTTGTATTGGAGAATTGAAATTTTACTCACTTTTGTAACTGGTCACAGTCCAAGATGAGTTTTAATATCGGTGTCTGAATTAATCTTTTACTGGGTTATGGCCCTTGCTCCATGGTTTTCATTTTTTGCATGTTGTGTGAAATGATGACAGGTTTTCTCAAAAACTATTTACGTTAGAGAAGTCATTTTTTACACACTGATGTTACTCGTCTGATACAAAATATGTTCGAAAGTTGGTATCGTAAAACGGTTTTGCACAGAGTTACGGCCCTTGCTCCTGCTTTTCAATCTAGTGTAAGTGCATGAACTGGGGACATGTTCTCCTGAGGCTGCATGAATGACAGTTTGCTTGCTTATCAAATTCATTTTTCACATTTACTTCCCTTGCTACTTGTTTTTTCTTTTATGCAAATAAAAGTAGTGTGTGAGTGAGGACAAGTTTTATCAGAAACCACTGAAGTAACATGATGTTATTTAAGTCAGTTAAAAAATTGGTGCCATAATTTTTTTTTTTTCTAGAAACGGGGCCTTTTGTGTATTTATTTTAAAAAATAATTTCATGACATAAAGTAACTCTTGTGCCAGTGACCCTGTCTCTTTTCATTTTTTTAACGTTAACATTTACATCCATATTATTCATTACTATATGACCAATATACTAATGTGCCCCTTGGCAGCTGAAAGTGATACGGCTGTATTTGTGTGAACCATGACGTTGCTAGTATATCCTTTGAAGTATGCCATAATGGTTTAAACATGTTCCGAATCAATTTGAGAGAGACACAAAGATAGGTATCAAAATATCTGCAATCTGTGCAAGTGATGGTTTCAGAGAAGATTCTCATGTAATCTAACTGAGTTTTTTCTCTTTAAAACATTTAGAATTAGCTCCCTGCAGAGAATTGTTTGTACACATGATATGTTGTGCCTCTTGAACTTGTCTACCACGGCTAAGCTAACAGAGAAAATATCTTTAATGGTGATACAGGTCTGACATCAAATGTAAACTGGCGGAATGTTAATTCTGTGAAGAACTTGCTCGAAGGATGTGGAAGATGGCTCACGTTTGTTATCCCCTTCCTAATTAGATATCTTCTGATGGAGCCTGTTCCGTGAATGATATCAAACCTTTCAAGGCAAGGATCAATACCTCTGAAGAATCAAGTCATCTTGACAGTGAAAAAATATTTCCAAAGTGTAAGGGCTTCCCTCTCACTTAAAACAGTGGCCATTACAATCAGCTGATTTATATTATGAAACTGCGCTAGGCATGGATATGCATGAGCTGGGCAATTGGCAAGATCACTCTCATCTAATGAAGGACTTCTCTTGCCAATTCCAAGTTTGTGAAATCAGATCGCATGGCTGTATTTCTATGGATTGAAAGAGCCTGGTCAATAAGCCGTTTCTGCATGGTCACATTACCCTGTTCGTGTTGGACAAACACATGGTTTGATGGTGAACTCTTGTATTTATCTCTCATTGTATCGAGACAGGGTGGTTATTAGGCGGTATCCAGTTTGGGCTGTACATGCTGTATGGTGTAACGACAGCAAGAATTAGCCAATTATCAACTGCTCTACCGTCAGCAAAGGTTGCGTACCAGATCAATTTGTAGCGTGTTTTACTGGCCGATCACTCTGGTGAGTATCTGCAATGCTGTTCCTACATTAGGGGCTGTGGAGATCGTTTTGCTCCACGTAGTGTCTCCTTTCACTGACACTTCTAGCATTTTGTTCATTACTTGCCATGTTGTGGAGTTGATGTATTTGTTTCTTGGTGAAAGTTTAATGTGTACTCACAAGTGTGACAGTGTGAAGACAATACAAATTAATCTTGTTTAAACGTCTGTAGTTCTGTATTACACCATGACTCCTTGCTGATCCTGTGTCCACTGTCTAAACGTCACTCAGGACCAAGTCGCAATGTATTTGTTCCATGTGTTCAAAATAGCTGTACACTGTATCAAAATTACTGTTTTCTTTGAGGGGAAGATTTTATCATCTCTGGTATTTCATGACCATCAGCTCTTTCCCTAAAGTTGGAGGAGTAATAATTTATATTTATTTTCAAGTCTTGTCCAGATAGGTTTTTGGAAGTCTAACTTTAAATCGAGTGATTGGCATGACTGAGTTTGTAAGTTTACATAAACTCCACTTTGAACAGTATTTCTGTCTCTCGACATCAATGTACGCTCATTCACATGTTCATACTGCATTTGAGTTGGCTTTTGGGGTGGTGTTGTAGCCTAGTGGTTAAAGCATTCAGTCAGCATGCTGAAGACTTGGGTTCGATTCCCCACATGGGTATAAAGTATGAAGCCCATTTCTGGTGTCCCTTGCCGTGATATTGCTGGAATATTGCTAAACGCGGCATAAAACTTAACCCACTCACTCACTGACTGTTTATCTTAAAATGCAGCTGGTAATCGTGATGATGAGATCCTGTAGATAATTAGTAGGCGAGGGTATACTTATTATTGTTTGTGGATGATGAAGATGATAAATGGAATAAGTATGTTGGTAGTTCACACTAACATTTGCTCAGACACAGTACACTGGAACTAGATTCTGTAATAACCTAGAATAGCCCAACATCAGCAGATCAGTGTTTGTGCAGATGGTCCATTAAACACACTGTGGGAGAGCTATGTTGATGTAAGGAGACTTTACAACCTTGATCACTGTACATGAGACTAGACAGTCCACCAGAGAGAATGAAGAGAGCCTACCTAATGTCTGACCACATGGTGCTTGAAGATGCTGCCAAATAAACACAGCAGTGCTTACAGTTTTCATTGCTGACATGATCATACTGTAGAAGGGGTTTGATCCCCTACATGGCTATATCCAATAGATAAGCCAAGTCAATTCTTGAGGCATCACAACTAAAGGTGAATTCTAATGATGCTGATGCTGACATGGAATTACATAACTATTCCAGTGTTCTGTGACTTTAGCTGTTAGTCCAAAGCTAAGGATAGTAAAATTCTCTTTGGTCCAGTATGTTCTACTGACGATCGTGCTGAGAGCTGTCCCCTCTGTGGTTATTTTATTAGTGAGCAGTAATTCAGTTAACCATTAGGTCTGGGATGTGTGAAACAAAATCATCTCAGGTTGTCCACATTATGAATTCCTTATCTACCTTATCCTATTTCCATCATCTAAGTCTAACAATGTTTATCATGTTATCCATTACCCCAGTTATTATAAACTGATAAAGATGCCAGATGTTAACTGCATTATTATTTAAAAGAAGTCTGTAATGCAATAACAGGTGAATGGCGCCTTCTGATTGGTCTGTTTATTACTGATGTGAAGATCCACCAATATGATTGGTCACTGCATGATCCAATCTCATAAGTTCCCTCCTTTCAAAATGCTTCTTTTAGACATTCAGAAGGTTGGTTATTGGCTTGGGCATGCACCTATTTTGAGGCCTCAAATAAAACATCTTGAAGTCACTGATATATTTGGAGATGTATTGAATACTCCCAGTCAGTGTTAACAGATCTTGTATAACATTAGGAATGGTAGAAATATTTTCTCCATAGTTTGGCAGAACAATGATCAGTACAAATAGAATGGCAAATATGGATGTGACATTTTATTTCAAATGGGATTCTTTGAGTGTGAATACTCTATCAGTCTATTTCTGCTCCACGATTTCACAATAATGTTGTCTCATCTCGCGATAACATATTGATCAGAGAAATGGACAATAGTTGTGGGAATGTGATGATAGTGTTACAGTGTCTTGTTTTTCTAGTATTTCAATAATTCAGGACCAAACAAATTGCGATTATTTAGTCCAATTGCATTAAGAGGATACTGAATTACCAATGTCAGAAAAATATGTCAGTTGTTGAGTTCAGATGTTTGGGGCTGATGCTTAAGTAATTAGAGCAACTTCAGTCCGATGTCCACATGGTGGTTGTGCTGGTGTGGTGCTGGTGGTGTATCTAATGATGTCACGGTGGCAGGGCTGGACGACGACTTCCTGACTGTTTCCAGTTCTAAAGGTTTCTTTGATTTGTACAGCTGTGAATATTTATCACCTCTGATTAACACAGTGGTTGGTTTCCTATGTGTGAGAGCCAGCATATAGCCACTCACATGAGCAGGAGGAGCTGATGATGTTATGACAGTCCTTCTGTGGGCAGAATGGTGAGTCCGATCAATAGTGTACTTGTAAGTCTGTAGTTATGTCATAGAGACAAGTAGTATGTCGGACCTCAGCTGGCGTACTTTCTCTGTGTTGGAGAAACATTGATGAAGCTGACTGCAGAAAGCCATTTATGTGAGGGTTTAGTTGATGCTTGCGAAAAGGTGGTGAATCGATGTTCACAGATTCAGTGTGATTGTCTTTTGTCATTGATTGTCATTTTGTAGCTTAAACATGACATTTGTATAATTTGTGAAGCTCTTTTGTGGTGTCTCCTGCTGTGATATTGAAAGAATGATGTTGAAAGAGTTGTCAAACAGTAATCACTCTCTTAAATGACACAACAGTTACACAATAATCATTTGTAAATGTCAACATCATAGCAAGTGTCTGTGTTCATTTAATTATGTAAGGTGCCACACTCGAGACTGAGAGAGGCTCCAGCTGGATCTATAGACATTTTGTGCACATTTTGATGCTTATCCCCACGAGCACCAAGTTGACAATGTATTGATGTCTGGTGGGGGATGTACGCTGTTCAGTGTTTCATATTGACAGCAATGACTTACCAGGGGTAACACTGAAAGGTGTGTGAAACTCACAAAAAAATGGTGGTAGAAAGGTGTTGCATGGGTATATCAGTTTTGTGCTGCTGAGGCTAATTTCAGGGAGACTTGGTCCTTAGATTGCTGTTTTCATCTTTGTTGACATAGTTACCTCAGGCATTTTCCTATATACACTAATTCACCCTATTAGCTAGGAACAGTGTATTTTCTCAATTTGATCAGTTGTTGTGTAAACTCCATTGCATGTGCTACAGGAGTTATAGTATACAATATTGTTTGATTTTGCTTTGGGTATATTGCCCCTCCAACAACCATTATAATATCCACACTTAGTTAAAGATGAGGGTCATTTCACAAGTGATTATTTCATGGGATATCAAAAGTATTGTCATCAGCATTCGAAATTAAGGGGTTTCCTTGGGGTATGCTGCTGTAGAGTTTGACCACATCAGTCTTAAATATTCAACATTGGGACTTTCATGGAGTTTGAAGCTCTGCAGGATGCTACTCTACATACAACTAACTGTACATGACGTTATGTTCTCAGTGCTGAATCGGATGTGTGAATCAGTCTAACATAAGATCTCTTGAGATGCTTTGTCTGGAGAAAACCATGAATAAGGTTCTCTGAGAAAAACTGATTCCTCTGATGCTTGTATACAAAAATCAGGCACAAGGTGGAACTTATAAATGAGATAATTACACCGTTTGTTTGTTTGACCTAGTTCTGTCAAACTTCAGACCAAGCAGCACACACTGATCTTTGTGTTCAAGCAACTATGTTATATTATGGCGAAATAACACCCAGGGGAATGTTTTATCCTTTATCTTCCTCTACTAATGGGAATCCCATTCTAATTATATTGCATGTAAATGTTGAGGACTGTGTCTGGAACTAGGAGCAGTGATAATCCCAAGTCCCTTCTTGGGTCACGTGACTCGTGAAGATCAAGGTGAGAATTGGTCTTCAGTAACCCATGCTTGTTGTAAGAGGCGCCTAACGGGATCGGGTTGACAGGCTCGCTTACTTGTTTAACACATGTCATCGGTTACCATTTGTATAGATCAATCCTCACAATCACTGCATTGTCTGGTCCAGAATCAATTATTTACAAACTGCCGCCATATAGCTGGAATGTTGCTGAGTGCGGCATCTAACAACAAACAAACCAACCTGAGTCACCTATAACCAACCTGAGTCACCTATTACCAACCTGAACACACCTGAGTCACCTATA
This sequence comes from Haliotis rubra, assembly GCF_003918875.1. Lineage (NCBI taxonomy): Eukaryota > Metazoa > Mollusca > Gastropoda > Lepetellida > Haliotidae > Haliotis > Haliotis rubra. The sequence continues at coordinate 2,037,963 of NW_025764948.1, read as the reverse complement.
ACCAACCTGAGTCACCTGTAACCAACCTGAATCGCCTACAACCAACCTGAGTCACCTATAACCAACCTGAGTCACCTATAACCAACCTGAATCACCTACAACCAACCTGAGTCACCTATAAGCAACCTGAGTCACCTATAACCAACCTGAGTCACCTATAACCAACCTGAATCGCCTACAACCAACCTGAGTCACCTATAACCAACCTGAGTCACCTATAACCAACCTGAATCGCCTACAACCAACCTGAGTCACCTATAACCAACCTGAGTCACCTATAACCAACCTGAATCACCTACAACCAACCTGAGTCACCTACAACCAACCTGAGTCACCTACAACCAACCTGAGTCACCTATAAGCAACCTGAGTCACCTACAACCAACCTGAGTCACCTATAAGCAACCTTAATCACCTATAACCAACCTGAGTCACCTATAAGCAACCTGAGTCACCTATAAGCAACCTGAATCACCTATAACCAACCTGAGTCACCTATAACCAACCTGAGTGACCTATAAGCAACCTGAATCACCTATAACCAACCTGAATCACCTATAACCAACCTGAGTGACCTATAACCAACCTGAATCACCTATAACCAACCTGAGTCACCTACACTTCCCAGAGTTTTCCCGAGTTATGGACCCTCTCCATGGTCCAGAGGATAGGAGGTCTGTCCAGAGAGAGGAAGGTTGGTGGCTTGACCCCCCTGGTTGTGCGTCATACAGACAAGATTTAAATATGCTACTTCTTGTTACCCAGCCTGGCTATCAGCATCAAGTTAAATCATGTATTACTCAGTTCGGAGTCAGTATTATGTCTGAGTTGGGTATCCATGCCAACAGCTTCAGGGTGGGGTAGCACTATGAAACTGGCACGATTCCAGACAAGCTGTCCCACACATTCATGTGCATGCACATCGTTGTATGAGTGCAATACCTGTTCTCTTGAATGGGACATTAAACCCCATTTGTCTCACCTCTATCGGTGTGAGTGTCTCTTTAATACACATACATGCTGGAACTGAATGAAGGTAGCTGCAACTCACCACTAATTGAAAACACAGGTAGTGAGATTGACTTAGGGAGAGCAAATTTGTTTTGCTGTGTTACAAATTGAATTAGCACATTATTGTTGTAGCAAAAATGGAAGATAATTGGGACATCTGGACTGTCGGAATAATGGCCATTCAGTCGGATGGAAGCTGGATCAATGGAGGCTTGGTGGAATGCAAGAACATTAGACCAAGTGCCAAATATGGAAGCCGATAATTCAGCTGATGCCGACATTTCATAAGTTATTGACGACTAACAATAATTTTTGAAAAGATGTATCTGTATTGTTAATGTGTACCAGTTATGCCTGTCTCCACAAGACAGGAACGGGGTGGGGTTGACTGCTGTAGGCTGACTCAAGGGACACCATGGCGCTGTTCTTTTAACAGTTGTGACAAGGACCTTTAACAAGCTTACTTTTGTACTCTGCTTTCAATTTGGCTGATACTTATCTAAAATGTGTCAGTTTATAAAATAAGATTTCCTTTTGAATTTCTTGTGATACGAACTACAGCTAGCTGGTGGCAGTCATGTTGAAGTTTATCTTAATTATGTAAACAGTGACACCTTTCCCGGGGTGATAACGTGTAATGAATTATGGTCATGAATACAGCAACTGACGCATCTTAGTGAAGTCAAGAAGACCTCCAACATCTGCGGCGTGTCACAAGTTAGGAGATAATTGATAGACGAGATCCGAAGAGTCTGTACATGAAGCTTTAAGTGTACCACAGACTATTTCACAGGTTTCACCTGTAGATCACAGGTCTCCATCAGCAATGCCTAGTTGTGTAACATTTGACAAAATGTGACATTGGTTTCACAGTGTGATGGATTTAAAATTACATATCCATCAGTTCTGACTAAATTGAATTAAGGATGAATGTAGTGGAAGAATTTATTGGTATTCCCATGTTGTATAATTGTATAATATCAACTACTGGGTTCCTTGATGGCTAGCACCCATGACTGCCATGTCTGCCATGACAGGCTCAGATTAACTGCTTGCCAGTTAGGTACATAATATAGAGAATACTACACGAGGTCTCATTACATACGATTTGTATGATACAAGTGTCCTTCCTATGGTATCTGACCAAGCGAAAGTAAGATCAGAAACCACAGGAAGGTCACAAGTTTCGTATAATTTGTATGTTATGAGACCGAGTGTGGTATTTTATTTATTACCCACGTCTTACATGCTTTAAAGTGACAAAATAGCATATTTCTGTTATTTTTATGGTTTCAAACCGAAACCGGTTTCAAAAAGAGGTTGCGGAAAATGTTGTTCTGTAGTACACTTTTTGCATGACGTCACACTGTTATGACGTTACTACGCCTTACTTCATAGCACCCTGTTTCTTAGTTTGCAGTTGCTTCACTCGGCTAACATTACTGGTTGAAACTTTGCGTTTATGTTTTTCGACACATATAATGTCTCAGTTTGACTCACCATTAAACAGCTATACGGCAACCTTTGCAATGTTTACATTCCCACAATGCATATAAGTTGTAGAATGAATGAATTCATGTGTTTGTTAGAATGAAAAAAGTAGTTCCGTCACAACGGGACCTCATTGAGAGGTCATCGGTTATCCAATCAAATCATTAGAATCTCAGGTCAAGTCGTTATGACACAGGTCAACGCGATACGACACTCGTGTGACGGACGAGATTAGTATGCAACTGGCCATATTTTGACCACGTGGGTAATAACTTGTATTACATGGTTACTAAGGACGGAAGGCAGTATGATGTGTTATATTATTGTGTGATGCATCAAAATTATGTTAATATTGTACATTGTTATACAGAATATTTTTAACTTACCTTACCATAGGATTTTTAATAAAATTGATATATTTTAGGTTATATAATTTGGTATCTATTTTAACCATCCAAAATCAGTTTGTAAGTAAACAAGTTTTAAACCACTGATTGAAAATGAGCATGTCTGAAGGATTCCCAGTTTCTTGTATTTGAAGGATCATAAACTATATCACAATCACATGGCAGAACCTGTAGCATAATTGTGTATTTTGCATCCAACATGCTTAGTGACTTTACATATAGATAGAATGAGCTTTTGTTTATGTTGGCTAGACATCAGAATAGTTCGATATAGGTTGTGAAGCTTTACAGCTTATTGCCCTTGACAGACTGAGGTGGGGTTTTTTAAAAAGAAGAAGTCATGGTTGAAGCCCTGGCTTTTGTTTCAGGAAATAGGTTGTGCTTGAGTCCATTGTTATTGAGTTGTGGCAACAGCACTGGGATAAACAGCTAGGTCATGGGGACCTGCAACAGCCTTTTGAATTTAAAAAGTGACCTTTGTAAGAAGTTGCTCTTACAAGGTCTGTGAAGTGTTGAAGATTAATTTGTTAGTTCTCGGTTTATGAAGGTTTTATAGATTTGTTGACATTTTCTTAGGTGCTTGAAATGTTTACTGTATCTGAAATTGTTTTTCGTTATCTTTATGTGTTTGAAAGAATCTTCATGTTTTCTATGAACATGATCAGGTTAATATGTTTATTTATCAAAGGTTCTTGTTAATTTGTTTTTAATTGACAGTATTTTGTAGAATTGGACTTGGAGGTCTTGTCAAAACACTGAATAAATTCAGTTTCTATTTCAAACCTGTTTGCCTGTCACATTGTACCAAAATTGTGAGGACTGATGCCCAGCCTGTCAGTCACCGTATTGTCAGAGTGTGAAAGTGAACCACAAATGAAAAATATAACACAACATATTTCACTGACATATTTCTGTAGTCACAAAACATATTTCTGAAGGCACAAAAAGGAAAATTACATACAGGTATTGCACTTTTTGTCATGCATGCCTTTCAAAGCCTAAATATATGATGTAAAATCTGTGCCAATAGAGAAATTCACCTGGATAATGGGTTTTCTGTTGAAATCAAACTGAAGGCTTGTGTATGCGTGAGAGCAACATGTTGGATATTTGCAGCCTTGATATCAGGATTTTATGGTGCTTCAATCAACCAGAGAAACATTACAGTGCTCACTCTTTCTCCATCAGTTGTCAGTCATACTGGGCGGTGGGGTAGCCTAGTGGTTAAAGCGTTGGCTCGTCACGCCGAAGACCCGGGTTCGAATCCCCACATGGGTACAATGTGTGAAGCCCATTTCTGGTGTCCCCCGCCGTGATGTTGCTGGAATATTGCTAAAAGCGGCGTAAAACCAAAACTCAGTCAGTCAGTCAGTCAGTCAGTCATACTTGTCCTCCTGACTCATTAAAACATAGAAGGGGAAGATTACATGAGATGTGACAGTTGTATCAGTTACAGAACTTGTTTTTTGCAAAAAGAAAACAACACTCATGTAGATTGTGTTTGATTGATTTTGTATTTAGTCTTCAATACCCAATGGGAAATTCTTTCATCTGAAAACATGGATGTTGGCTTAAATTCTGCAACAGCTGTAAGCACTGGCTGTGTTCCTGATGAACAGGGAAATATTATACCTAGCTGATGTCATTTTGGTGTGCGAAACAAATATGTTTGAGCAACTGTGCACAGACGTAAACAAGGAAGAATTCAAAGATGTGAGATTCTTTAAAACAATGTACTAAACAGTTATTATACTTTGATGTATGTTTTGATAGATTTTGTTTAACATTCAGGAATTTTTTTTATGAATGTTGGGATTATAATCAGTAATGTTGTCGCCCACTGGGTTAGAGTTATCTCCCTTTAGTTAACTTTGAAATGCAAACCTCTTTCTGGGTGCTGTAAAATCGCTGCATCTGGCCATGAAGTTGTGCTAAGTTTGTGTTGATGCAAGAACAGAACTATTTTGTTATTTCTCCGGTAGAAATGTTGGATGTCAAAGTCTTCTATTAGCATTTTATGTTCAGTGTAGGAAGGTTCAAATTTTGACTGATTTGATTTCAACAGATTGGCTGTCATGTTTTATTGTCTGTCAGAGCTCCAGATAAGATTTAGCTCATGTGGGTACTGTACCCATTGTATTTTTTTGGAGTGGGTATTATGAATGTTGAGTGGGTATTTCATTTTCCGTTACCCACAGCTTTCAAATATGTGCGTATTTCAGTCATTTTACTCACCTAAGTATTATGTCATTGAGTATGTTTACTAAGCAGGTATGTTCTGCCTTATGTTATATCTAATCAAAACCAACATAAATATAATGGAAATGATTTCATAAAAAAATCACTCATCCTATACTGACAGTACAACACTAGTCCTATACTATCAGTACAACTTGATAGCAATCGATGTCTTTTTCATTACGCAAGCGATTTCTATAAATCTATTCCGTACGCATTTGTTTTAAACCTTTTGCGTATCTAACATTTTAATTGCGCAATTGGTACGCAACAATTATTTTTCAATGCGTAATTGGAAATTTTCCATGCATATTTTACCCGGATACGCAGCTTATCTGGGCCCCTGGTCTGTCATGGTACCCTGACAACATGTATTGTTGTTCATTATATCATTCACTTGTCTAGTCAAGACTTGATTATTTACAGGTGCCCTTGTATGGCTGGAGTATTGCTGAATGTTACACAACCAACAATTTGATGCCACTAGCTGGATTGTTTTGGTCCTGATGTACCGTACACTGACAAGAAGTCAGGAGCTCTGCTTTCAGAATCTCATTTTTCAGAATTCATAGCAAAGATGAAAAACCCAACCTGCAGGGAAAACCAATTTGAGCGGTGGTTGTGACGTTAGCTAATCCTGTAGTCAGCTCTTATATCCACTTAATATCCTTCAGGGTAATGAAACTGTGGATTAAAGGTGTACAAGATCACATTTACACAGAGATTAATGATATATTTATATGGCATATGTCTTCATATTAAAGAAATGTTTCTCGTATGTTCAAGATTATTAAATCTCTAATTTTTTTAAAGCCAAAATAACACAATTTCTTCATTTTCCAATCAAGACCATATCCATCTGTTGGTCATTAACTCTGTAAAGCAGCAACAGGTGTATTTGTGGGGGTGAAATTTATTCATTAAATTGAAAATTTAAGTTCCATGCTGTACAGAGGAACCAGTGATCATTCGTCAGCATGTGATTGTAGTAATGATATCACTAATGTATCAGTACCCATGAAGATCAGGGTTAGATTTGGTTTTCATTAACCCATACTTGTCGTAAGAGGTGACGAATAGGATCTGGGTCCCGTTTCACAAAGCTCTCGTAAGCCTAACATCTCGTAACATTTCTGGGGCGGTGGGGTAGCCTAATGGTTAAAGCGTTGACTCGTCACGCCGAAGACCCGGGTTCGAATCCCCACATGGGTGCAATGTGTGAAGCCAATTTCTGGTGTTCCCCGCCATGATGTTGCTGGAATATTGCTAAAAGCGGCGTAAAACCAAACTCAGTCAGTCAGTCAGTCAGTCGTAACATTTCTCGTAGCATTCGTACTTCCTATACTGTAACATTGACTTTCGACAGTCATAGCACTACAAGAGCTTTGTGAAACGTATCCCAGTTGTGTAGCTTGATACTCATGCTGTTGTTCAATGGATTGTCTGGTCCAGACTCAATTATTTGCAGACTGCTGCCATATAGCTGGGATATAACGAATGTATCTGTCACAGCTCTTGGTACTGGGTGTTGGGGTGTGATGGAAGTGTCAGATCTGTCAGGCTGCCCCCTGATAATGGTCACTAAGGTGTTTGCTCCCTCATCAAGGTGACAAGTCATGATGTAACTGGAATACTGTAGAAAGTGGCTTTACACTCCAAACTCACCTCATCAGAATAGTGAATGTTAACATGCCTTCAAAACTTCACAATTCATCTTTTTCCATAGGCAATTATTACTTTAGGAATTTCTTTGAATCAGAGCAGAAAAACAATGTTTCTTCTTTGTCAGCACATGGTTGCCATAGAAATGAATGGCTTTGGTTTAACAAAACATATTTTTTTTATGTTTTGGATTATTGACATTTTTCAAGTTTCTTGGGAACATATGTTGAAAAGTATATTTTTACAAAAAACGACTAGCTGCAAGGCACTCTTATGTTACTGAAAGTGGCATGCATATTGTTTATGTAGTTGCTAGGTTATAGGAATTTGCAAATACTATGGTGACATACTGCATGCTCACCTTAATGGCCTCAGGGAGAAATTCAGAATTATGCATCTAGTCGAAGTTTGAAGTTGTGTTGGTTTTCCTGATCAAAATTACTGTTCTTTTCTTGTTCATATGTCTCATGTCAATGTTGGATAAAATTTTTACCAATACTCAGACATCTTTAGGAAAAACAGTAATAAATCAAACAATTTTTTATTACATTGAATTGTTCCTCCCAAGATAGACACTTATCCCAGTGTGTCTGAATTTAATGATTTAAAGATGAGCCAATCGATAACTGAGTTGAACACTCCACGTGACATTGTCCTTCTAAACCAGCAAGTATGATTTGCCTTTCCTGTTTTCACTGGAATATGTCAAACAGGAGGCATTAACTATAACTTTTACATTCAAAGATTTTCTACTCCAACAAATATAATGTGCATCTGATCTTGGAAACATGCCTTTCCTCTCAAACGATCAATTTATTTAAAAATGTAAGAAAATATGTCCTGTCAATTGAATGATTTTTTAGGAAATTTGAATGAATGCATGTTTTGTTGTAGTTATTGTTGTAGACGGAGCATCACATGCAGTATGACTTCGAGGATTGTCATCAGTGTGGCGGCTGACGCCAGTGTTATTATTACACATAGGGAATTATTCTATTTATTGTTATGGGACTTGGGAGGCTGTGGAACTGGCAATCAATTATTTGTTTGGGGGTTTCAGGACAATGAAATTGTTTAAATTCTATTTTATATTGTTCTATGGAGAAAGTGACAACACAGATTTCCTATTGGCAGCTACCTGTCTAATTCTTATAGAATAACTTAGAAGTTCCAGGGAATTACAGAGTACCCAACCTCTTTGGATTGATTTGTAAGAAATTTGCTTGAAAAATCTAGAAACATTTGTTTCCTGAAAATTTTAGTGAGATGAGCTAAGTCAACCTATGGTCCTATCATGGATGGGGCCAATTTCATTTACCAGTAATAGCTAATACTCTGATAAGATGTGATACCGTATTTCGTCTAATAATTATTTTTTCAACGGAGTTCCAGACCCGGCGCTTATTAGAGGCCCAGTGCTTTTGCCCTTACTGGGTCTAATTACCGTAATTGTTAGTTAGCTGCTTTACCCCTGGCACTTATTAGAGGAAATATGGTACATCGGTGTCACTTCATTAGTTAGTCCAAACACAGGAACTAGAAGTCAAACTATGCATAACCGAGACCATAATTGATATCCCACTTCCAACTGTGCCCTTTGGGAAATAGAGAGATCTCTATACACTGCTTTCACTTTGAACATATTCTGACTAATAGATCAAGACACCAATTAAAGTTTGATTCATATGATGGATTTTCTAACTAGATTAGATTTGTCCTTTGTCTCCATGGAGATCCTGCCTGATTTACTGTTCAGCTGTCTCTAAAAGTGAGCTGCCCTCTCAGAGACCCAGATCTCGCTTGATGTCAATTAATCCCCAATTAGTATGATTGCGGAGACACTCAATCATTGTTCTCAGACATATTGGACACATTTTAAAATCTGATTGAGAGCAGGTTATTCCTGACCAGTTCAAAATCATCTTTCCTTTATAAATATTGACACTTGCTGCACAGCGCAGAGTTAAGACTTTATCTTATTTGATTTTCTGGACGGATCCAAAGGCTTGATTCCGTGAGAGGTGCCACCATTGTGTAGGATGTAAGGACTTGACGCCTTGCATGATGCCGCCATGGAAATGATTTGATTTAGGGCAGGGCTGACTTCTGATAGATGCATAAATGGCTTGTAGATTGCATTACTGGGCCAATTTACCATTGTGTTTGTCGAGATATTGCAGAGAGGCATGTATGGCTTAGTCATTTATACATGATGGAATAATACAACAAGAAGCCTCGGTTGTCAGGTGACTTTGTCTAGACTTACAACATCACTAGTGATTCTTGTTATTTTGCCAGGAGCAGTTATTGTTGAGGATAAATACTGGAATTGGGGACCTGACATGGATTGTGAGGTGTTTTGTCTGTGTCAGTTTAACACAGGATGTAGAAATTACATTAAAATGTCTGCACTTCATGGTGTTTTGTCTCTCTGTTGTCAACATGTTTCAGCAGATATGTCTATGTGTTTCATAAATAATAAATGAACATAACCCCATTTATGTTATACTCTGATGAAAGATGAAACTGTTAACAATGTTGTACATATGAATTTCACCGTGTCAGCATCTTTAAGTGTAGTTCTCATTCATCCCTCTTACGTGAATGACTGGGTTGCCACACGGAGCTTTAAGTGGCTGCCACAGGTGAGTAGTGATGTAGCCTTACAGCCACCTGCATAAACTAACTTCTCTTGGTTCCCTCAACAACTTCTGTGATGAATCGGAAAGCCCGCCATTAACTGCAGCTATATATCAAATGATCTACTGCATTCTGTCATTTGGAAGCGTTATGAGGTCGCCTGCAGTGTTACATGTCTTTGAATATATTTGGACATTTCATAGACACGAAGCTGTTTCGCCATACCACAGTGTTCTCAGTCACGGAGCAAAGAGATTTGTCTTTCAGCGGAGTGTGGCTGGATTTAAAAATACATGATTTTCTGATGCTCTGGTTAGGTAGGTTTTTCATTGCATCAAGAAGATGTGTAGGTGTGGGCACACACACAGGTAGATGTGGGTACATATACAGGTAGATGTGGGCACACACACACAGGTAGATCTGGGCACACACACACAGAGGTAGATGTGGGGACACACAGGTGGATGTGGGCACACACACACACAGCCAGGTAGATGTGGGCACACACAAAGTCAGATGTGGGCACCTAAAATTCAAGCAGATGTGGGCACACAAACAGCTGAGATGTGGGCACACACAAAGTCAGGTGCATAATGGCACATAGCTATGTTCTGTAAAGAATTGTCACCTGTAACTCATCTTCTCATGAAGTGTGTTCTGATTCCCTTCTTTTGACATGTAACATGCAATGCAGCACTTCAAGCACCTGTTGCTCATCTTAGACACAGACAGTAAAATGTAAGTGCTCTGCTTTACACCACACTGACTGTTCCTACACACTGCAGTTCTTGTAGTGGGCAGCTGAAAGTGGGTTTATTCTGGCATGGCCTCCAATCAACAACCATTTTGTCCACCAGATCCATATTTGTGGCCTGTCTTCAAAGAACAAGGACTACTGGGATCCTATTCTGAGCCAGGATGGCCATATGACACTGTTAAAATGTTTTGTCCTGGCCAATGATTCCACCATCTGTTAAAGACCATTTCTTTCTCTGCTCATTGGATGGATGAATGTGATACAGTCTGAGTACTTATAGCTGTTGTTTCAGAGTAGCTGTTGGAATATGATCTTTATTTGGTAGGAGAAGTTTATGAAGCTTTATTTTCTTCAAGTTTTAATATCTACTAATGACTATTATGTCTGCATGATCAGTAATTGGAATAGGCAACATTTGCGTAGATCTAAGATAAACCCTTGAGAAATGAATCATTTACATTGGACTTTTCATCATCAGTGACTAACTGAAGCTAAATATCTGATGTATAGATTCCTGATACCATGGAGATGGTATTTTAGATCACATACATTTTGACTTGTAACATTGGTTCATGGAAAAGTGTGGCTCAAAGATGGTTGTGTGCAAGAGTGCATCTTTTGAACATACAACATATCTATACGTATGGTACCCAAAATTTAAATATAGGAGGAAGCAAAATTAATCCTCAGTTTACGAATTTGGTGAAAACATGAATAGAGCAAGCCCTTTCTTTCTGTTGTGAATACCAATGATATATCCGTCTTAGATTTGAACATGTTTGCTTACTCACAAAATAGTGTTCAGAATGCTGGAGTTTCATTGGTTTATTTTGTTAGTTTAGTCTGTGGATCCCCATTAGTCTTGAAAGCTCAGACCCTTGAAGGTCCAGGTTACAATGAACCTTCAGTAACACATGCTTGTCGTAAGAGGCGACTAACGGGATCGGGCGGTTAGGCTCGCTGACTGGGTTGTCACATGTCATCGGCTCCCAATTGCGTAGATCGATGCTCATGCTGATGATCACTGGATTGTTTGATCGAGATTCGATTGTTTGCAGACTGCCGCCACGTATCTAGAATATTGCTCAGTGCGGCATTAAACAACAAACCAACAAACCAATGATATTACCACATACAGCCTTCAGATACTGAGTGTTGTTGTTTGAGTAGTCTTCATTGTGTTGCATCACAGCCTATGTGGCAGGGTGATGTGTAGCGATCACATCAGATATGATACAGAGTCATAATGCCGGAGGGGGCTGGCTGGGAATGGTATTAGTGGTCAGCAGACAGTGAACACATTTGCATTACCACTTATGCATTGTCTGGTGCCTGTTTGATACAGGCTTTATACCATGGCAGGTTATTCACCATGTGTGTCGTGCTCCATAATCCTGTTTAGTCTGTAAAGTAAACTGCCTTGGTACATGTTAGTGAAGTGAAGCATGTGTCTTAAATCAGACCTGTAACTAAATAGATGATGACAGACTTTTAAAACCATGTCCTTGGTCAGTCAACAGTGAATGAACTTTAATCACATTTTGACAAATACTGATTATATAAGCTTGTGATATTAGCAGGATTATTATAAAGTTGCATAACAGTGATGGGCTGTTACACCTGCCAAGTGTGTGAGTGATAGTGGTGGTCCGATTAATTAAAATAATCGAAGATTGGTCGCAGTGACTAAACGACCAAGCAATCGAACATGTTTTCTCATAATCGAATGCAACCAATCTTGGAACACTTGTTTGCTTTCAACAATATTTTTCACAAGGTTGCTTTTGTCTGTGTCATTAAATTTACATTTCATAAGCACAACAAGCTCGTTCCAAGTCATGATTGAATTTATCTTAAAGAATCCAGGAAATCTGTGTTCCTAACATACTAATAATCCTTTAAATATGCAAAATTTGCAAATGGATTTTGTTTAATTTGCAAAAAAACAAACAACTTACTACATGTTTTTTCTTTATTTTTTACAAAGACAACAGGAACATTTGATAAATGAGGCTAACCAATTATTTTCGATGATTGATCGGTTGTAATGGACCAATCATCAATTATGAGATTATAACCAATTCCCAACACTAGTGAGTGAAAGGAGATTGTGAGTGAGTCTTGTTTTATGCCATGTTCAGTGAATCTGTAATGCTTGTTATTGTAACTTGCAGTTAGTGTATGTGAGTCAGGCTTTCTGGCGTGTAACAGCTATAGTCAACAGTCAGCCAGGTCACACATTGTAACCACCCAATCCCCATTAGGAATGAATAGATAGCTCCTACAGCAAGCATGGCGGTACTGGGGGGCGTGTTCTACCTCTGAACGCAATCGGGAAGGTAAATGAGGATAACGTGTGAAAAAAAAATTGCAGAGAAACTATTGGGATCCGGGACTGGGCTCTCAGCAAATAATGGAGGTCCTCACTATTTGTTTCAACAGAATCTTACATTGTGAGTCAATATACAAGAAGACTCATCAAATATCAATATGCTGAACATCGGAATCAATATCCCTGCACTCCTGAAAGTACAATAATATGCTATTGTTTATTCTCTGTAGATACTGCTTCTATTATTCATGTTGTTCTAGAGTGTATTCAGGTAGTGTGTTTGTTTTACAGCTGTGGTCAAATCTTTAGAATTTCTTTCATAAAATACACATAAGTGATAATACCTGCCAAGCAACCAACCATTTTCTATTGAAGGGAACAAAGATTTAAGTTGTGATTCTTTTGCTTAAAGACGAAAATAATCGTTAGGGTGATAAGTCATCATTAGAAGTGATGCATGTTGGTAGTTAAGATAAATTATCTTGTTTAATAGTGTTTTAAATATGTTCATTGTGCTGAAATGTCAGCTGTTGTTGCCAGCATTAACATGCTAATCAGTCTGGATAAGGAGCAGTTTTCTAGTCAAACCTGTATGCTGTATGTTGGCCGACTGTCATCTTAGAGCCCTACACACAATGAATATTCCCAGTTCCTCTCCAGGGGGAATAGCATGTGTGCATGTGCTAAGGAAGTATTATTATTCTAAGTTTATTGCTCATAGGTTTACTTTGTTTTCAGTAGTTAAAACACTTTTATGTGAATCGATTTCCATAGTTGGCTCAGAAGTCAAAGGTGCAGTTGGTTTGAACCTTGGTTTGTCCTGAGTTTGACAGCATGCCCACGCTCATGGGTTTCACCAAGACGATAAATGTCTGTGATGAACACAACTTTAGCATTTCCATGCTAAGTGGGGCGGTGGGGTAGCCTAGTAGTTAAAGCGTTGGGTCGTCACGCCGAAGACCCGGGTTCGATTCCCCCCATGGGCACAATGTGTTAAGCCCATTTCTGGTGTCCCCCGCCGTGATATTGCTGGAATATTGCTAAAAGCGGCGTAAAACTAAAACTCAGTCAGTCAGTCAGTCCATGCTAAGCTGCCGCTCCATAACTATCACTGTTATGTAAATTCTGTCCAAACTGGCATTTAAATCCAGCTCATTCTGCCTCTCACACACTCTATATGAACAAACCTATCTCAGTTTTGTCTGAAGTATAATAGTTATATTTTAGCATTGATTCTTTTCATTTCATGTAAAGATGCATAGTTAGCGCAGAGGTTAAGTCACTCATTAGGACATAGGGATGTGTTCGATTTTAGTTATGGGTAGTTTTGTAACATCTGATTCTTGTGTGGCAGCTGTGATATGTCAGGAATATTGCTAAAAGCAGCATAAAGCACACCTTGTTCATGAAGTCTCTTTCTGATTGTAGTTTGATAGGTTTCTTGGCAGATTCAGACACAGAGAATGTCTTCAGGCTTCACTGAGATTCATATTCTCAGCCGAAATTTGAAACAAAGAGTAACAAAATACCAACAAACATTTGTTCTAAACATGTCAAATATCAATACAAAACACTTGTGTCTTAATATTTTTGTGTTCTTGTCCAATTCATGACCATGTGATAAAAAAATTGGTACAGGATTGAAAGGTGAAAAACATTCTTCCACAGTATGATATAAAGAAAGCAGGTCTTCTTGTGCCTTTATTCCCCATCATTTGGCATCCTATTGTTTGACTGTAGGATGTGTCATTCTCTATTAGTGAGAGATATCAGCCTTGGCAACACAATGCGATCTGGTGCCTCTAACCGTCAGGGAATAGACAGATGGATGTTGCAGTTTATGGGTTTCTCTGTGTGACGAAGTGGACCATTAGCAACTGTCAGTAATACAGTTATTGCATTTAACTTTTATTATCGAGATAATTGCTAAACATCAATAGCTCATCTCTCCTGGGTGATACAATCATTTTCACTTTGAACAGCTCAGCAGTTTGGGTTATTTAAATGGACTTGCTGTTTGTCCCTCTGCATGGTAATATATGCTGTAAATCTCTCTCACTGCTACTGTGTCTACTGTAGATTACTGTTATCTTGATCATGTTCCGTTGTGTAGTGAATAATGTGTAAGCGAGTTGGAGCTGAAGGTGAAATTAAGAAATATGAAAAAAGAAAGAAAAACCAACAAGGTCACCCCAGCTGGAGCTTAGAGCGTGAAAGTTTAAAACATATAGTTCTTAGGAAAATGTAATTATAAGGCTTGGATCGTCAAGCTGAGCAACCTCATCAACTTGTTTTTCTCTCAAGAAAGCCGCAAAGCTTCATAATTGTGTTGTGTTCTTAAGCATGATTGTCAGCAATAAGTTACGCATTGTCTTTAGGGAGTTGCTGTCTGTTGATTGTGACCTCTTATCAACATTATTTAATTTTGTTAATCCAATTATGTGTATAGCATGACTTTGTTGTCTGGGAACTGCTAATAAATACGTGGTGAACATTGGGATAGTAAACTCGGTCAATTTGTTTCATGTTTATAAATTTAACTTGTTCTGATAGGTGAGAAAAGTATTGTACTTTTGATAAACTGGACTGAACAAAGAGTACTCTTATTTTGTGCAAAATCCCAGAACTGTATTCATTACAGAGGCTTTGTAGTTGTGAGCCAGTCAATGAATACTTCTACAAAATTGTTTATTCAAAAGAAGTTGGACTAAGCTGTCCGAACATTCAGACCAACATTCTTTCAATTCAAGTTTGCTGAGGCATTAAATCTCTTGCTTCTTACAACCTATTAGTACTCTTCTCAGTGCCATGCAATAGCAATGTAACGCTTCCTCAGCAAAACTGTCTGAATACCTCAGCCTAATGCCCACGGTTAATAATTGCATATTTTAGATTTGATTGGCTGTAATGATTATCAGAGTAGTACAAGATATGATGAATCACACTGCCTCCCCCAGTGATGTTCAACAGCTTGTAGCGGTGTTGTCATCGCTCTGTGTGACCTGCCTACACTGGAGTCGCTGAGGCATGAGACAGTGTTGTCAACTCCTCATCCAATATACTGTGAAACTTTCTGTCTCACTCTCATCGTGCTCGCAGTAGGTTGCTTGTTGTGGTGGTGGAGGATTGGAAAGTGAGGCGAGATGGACAATGATACTATGCTCTCACTATGAATGATCCTACCTCAGCAAGCTGATCCAGTCGAATTTAATTGCATGTGATTCCCGTTAACATCCAAATCTGCAACTTGACGGGTAGCTATTGATTTCTGTGGACTCCAGCTTGTTATTGCTGCACCGAGTTGTCTTCCTTACTTGGATAACCACGGTCATATTTGTGAGAGTCGGAGAGACCGCCCGCTTCATTAATTATTCAGGCCATTACCTTATCGTGGACTCCAGTATTCCTCTGGTCTGATCCAGCACTGTCCCCAGCGTGGTCCAGTTGGACATTACTCTCTCTTGTCATAGCCCTGGTGAACAATTGGATTTCATAGCAGACATCGACATGTGGATAACATTCAATTGAGATATAGTTTGGGATGTACTGTTCTGTAGCTAGTTAGTGTATGTGTTTGTGTGTTTTTGTGCATTCCTAGGAGGGATTTATCCTATCTTCCAAATTGTGCAATGGGTAACAAATTACGTAAGCTGAAGAATGAGTTGGTGGGAGGGGATGATACGGAAGCAGACGGCAACAACTTAGGGCCTAGTTCGGAGGCTCCTGCTGCCCAGTCTGCTCCCCCAGAGACAACTGGAACAGTGGATGATAAAATTGAAGCTCCTGAAAGTGCTACCTGTAAGACTTCAACTGTTGTTAAACCTGTTGAAACATCCTTGGAAAAACCTGCACCAACTACGACAGAAACTACATCTCCCACCCCCACCCCTGCACCAACTCAAACTGTTAATGAAACTACCGAGAGCCCAGAACATGTGCAGGCTAAAGTATCAGCCCAGGATCCAAAGGTATTTTCTCTTTACACTTTTATACTTTCTGACTAATGTATTAGGTTGGGGAGTAATGTTATTGAGAGGTGGGGCAGTTGAGGTTGCCAGTGCCAGCTTTGTAGGGCTCAACCACTTTATGGAAGGTTTGGCCTTCAACTGATAAGGTCAGTACTTAGGGGGGGGAGGATAGGGATGTTGGAGTGAGAACTCCTACACACGGCTGCTTTGCTCACCTGCGAGGGGGTAACTGTGAACATTTTCAATCCTTGCTTCCACACAATCCCCTTACTCAGCCCATAGGCTTACCGAAGACTCTCTCTGTTGTCAAAACCATGCCATCTGCAGACTTAGTAAATATTGTGGTATTAGCTTGGGGGCGCCCTCCCTTTTGATTTAGGACAGAGAGGCATGTCTGTAGTTGGAGGAGTATCTGAATGACAGATGTGGAGAATATGTGGCCTCGGACATGGTTATACTAGCAGGGAGTCAATCCCACTGGCTTCAAGCGTATGGTAGGTACTGCATGAATACAACTACTTTCACAAACAGTAAACAGCATCTCTTGTTTTACATAATGTCGGATACTATCTCCCTTTGACTATTTTGATATTTGATATCAGTGTGCCTGATTTGTCCAGCCCATGCGTTTTGTGTCGAGGTCAGGTCAATATGCATGCTATTTAATGATCTGAGGGCTTGCAGCAGGTGAATCCAAGCTCCAGTTTAGTGTTGTTCTCTGACACAGATGATGCATCATAACATCAAAACTGACATGTTTACCTGCTGACCTTGGTTCACAATGTCAAGGTGAAATAGTAACCCCCTGGTCATGCTTGATGTCACCTGTGAATGATGGGGAGGGAGGGGGGATGGCTAGCAATGCTCTGTCACTTGTTATGATGGATGAGTTGTGAAACTTTCAGATGTTGGGACTGGGTAGCTGTTGATTGGGTATTATTTTGTCAGACGTCTGTCATCTGTGAGACAACAACTTAACTGTGTTCATGGTTGGATGATTTTAATGTAATACTGTTTGTGTCAGGATGAGATATTTTTCTGAAAATTCATTTAAACTTTTATAAAAGAGTCCTTTATCTGTTCTCCATTTTCAAGGGTATCAAAAGTGAGAAATCAGTGCGTTTAACAGTTCACTTTGGCTAAATTAAAGTTATGAGAGAAAAAACCCAGGACTTACAAAAAGTATTAGTATACATTGTGATAAGGACAACAGCAACTGCAGTTGTTGTCATTAGTCCGCCATAAAGTCAACCTGATTTCAATGCTTTTAAGTCCCAACATGAGATTGTCACATTTTTGTCTGGCCATCAACATGGAAATCTACACATTTGAATTCATTGCAATGTCCCCATGAATTATAGATTGTTGCTCATCACACTAGAAGCAACATTACTGTAGGCAAACAGATGAGAACGTCTTTGATGTCCCTCGGATCTCATGATTGTTGTGTTTCACACACACTTCCAAACTCCATCACTATATTACTGTTTGTTGTGTTAGCCCTGCCAGGTATGATGTTGCACCATTATGTGGCTGCTAAGTAATGAGAAAGTGAATGTGTCTGTTAACTGATGTAGCAATGTTTCAACTCCTTGGAAGATACTCACATTGTGTGAAATTAGCTGTGGAGCTGTAATGGATGTGAGTACGACAAAATTAATTAACTTAGGTATGTTATGCTGCTGCAGCTAATCTAGACATTAGAGGCTAACTGCTGCGATGAACTCTCAGAAGAATGGTTGTCAGGTAGATAGTTCTGTCCTTGAGTCACCATTCTAGTTCCCATTAACGATAAGTGAACATACGAGACATTGTTGGCTACACTTACTGATGATAGTATAATCTGATAAACTAACTTTTAATGAATACTGTGTACCAGAGCAAAAATAACCTGTTATCATACAAATTTTAATAAAAGTGAACGTTCCCGGCCCCTCAATCCCCTAGACGATGTGGATTATATGCTATTGAACAAAAAATATAGGGCCACCTGTGTACACAGAAAATCACCTGTTGCAGTAGTTGTGATCGCTGTGAGATGGGTTTGGGATGAAAAGAGTCTCACACCTGATTCATGAATGCCTTGCTATCCTCTTCAAGGGGCTTTAAATCACTAATCAAAATTGCAATCAGAATAGCTCCCAGTTTTATTTCTAAATGTGAGCAGAATGCCGGAAGTGTTAGGCCACATGTGTATTTGGAAATTTGAATCAGCTAAATTCGATTTTTGGAAAATTTAACATCTTTGAAAACTAATGAGACAGTGTTCTGCTCGGTCATGCAGTTGAAGTACTTCAAGGAGCTGGAGCAGGTTTTGAGTTAAGCTTGTTAATTACCTCTGAAAAAACACTAGGCATAAATTCATGTGAAGGGTTTGTTTTTCATTTTGTGTATAATATGGTCTTTGTTTCCATGTCTATCATTCAACATCTAAACATATTTTATTTATTATTATTCATGAATCTGTAACTTAGGAGCAAAATATTGTTAAAAAATTGTAAAATGAGTTGACCAATATCTGCTCAAAAACATTAATTTGTCTCAGTATGTAT
The DNA here is from genome assembly GCF_003918875.1 of Haliotis rubra. Lineage (NCBI taxonomy): Eukaryota > Metazoa > Mollusca > Gastropoda > Lepetellida > Haliotidae > Haliotis > Haliotis rubra. The sequence continues at coordinate 2,018,905 of NW_025764948.1, read as the reverse complement.
CTATGTGCATGCAGTGGCTAAGTTTCAGTGTTTCAGTGTGTTAGCCAAATTGAGGCATAATGTTTTGTAGAAGTACATTTCCACAGCAAAGCCTAAACACTGAGATCCACACAGACAACTGGGACAGAGCACCTGATTGACAAACACAACTTGTAGATGTTTTGTTTGTCGCAGGTATAAAAAGGTTTGATTTCATAGGCTTAATGGCAAATCTTTCTTGAAACCAAACCATAATAATCTAAAAGACAAAGATACAAATACACACAATATTTGTCTTTGACTGGATGGTGGGCAAAAACATATGACCTGGTACACTTTCCGTGTAATTTGCAGATCTGTTTGTGTGGAGGGTTTGGGTCACACTGTTTAAACAGTCAGTACACAGGTCTAAAGAAATTGATTGTAATGAATGTGATTCCTTTGTCAAACATGGCCTGAGATAACTTTATAGTTTTTCTGCTCGAAGCAAGTAATTGAATTATTGTAAGCATTGTTTTGATCAATCAAACAGCTGTTGGTCGTTTTGGGACAGTATTTTCCTGTAAGGAAAACTTCTGTGAATGTTATCATTTTCTCTAGTTATTTGTAGCCATTTGTATTTATGGATCATTGTTGACCTTGTCTTCCTGGACAAACACTTTTGTTCCATGAATATCTGGCTTCGGGTTTTTCTTCAGCAACCTAAACTTTGGAGTAAGTTTATCTATCATGTGTCGGATGATTATCAAATGACATCTGTGACATGGTTAGACTAGTACATACTTCTCCATAATGGCATAGTAGAACACTTTCTCCATGGATAATGATGGTTTATGAAGATAAGATGTTGCTAATAGGAACACAATATGTATAGAATGCTGATCTGGGTCAGTGCTGATGGTACTGTAATAGGAGGCGATGGTTACTTGTGTTCATTAGTGAACAAGGTTGATGAAGGCAAGACGTTCAACATAAAGCAACATCTCATCAGTATATTGTGTATCGTGTTATTAATACTGAACTCAAAAAGTTAAGGAACATGAATATTTTTCAGATAAATATTTGGAGTGTGCACAAAAGTTTATAAAGTATCTCCAATATTGTTAAATATATGTCCGAAGTATATTATATATATCAACACTATTCCAAGTTTATCACAACCTGTAAACACTGAAATCTTGTTCAGCCAAGTCTGAGTGGCGGACATTATGAGCAACAATGTGGGCTTCATTGTGACAAGTACAACTCTTGTTTCAAACTGTTTGCCAGTAATGGGTGTCATTGGTTGGGATACATGGGACTGGGTTTGCTTGGGTGCCACAATGTATTCTGTACATTTGATTCCCCTTGGTATACCAAACATTATGATTATGGCTTAAAATCAACAGTAGCCCTGGGTCTCCTTTCACAAAGCAACCTTGACTAAGGTTATCCTTAATTCCCATTCTTCAACATTTAACTAAGGTTACCTTAGTGACTTACGATGACCTTAGTGACTTGCGATGACCTTAGTGCTTTGTGAATGGAGCCCCCGATTATGTTTCTGGATGCATCATCACCCTACCCAAAGTGGTCAAGTACGTGCTTTAAAGGGACACAACAGTTCTCTCTCCCTCTCTCAATCTCCCTCTCTTTCAGTGATCTTCTTGTGACAATGGACTTCAGACAATTTGGTACCTTTAACTTTTGATAGGACATTAGGCAAAGTTTAATCCATATATTTTACTGTTTAAATAACAACATGTTACAATTACAAATGGTATAAGAATGCCATCACTTCCTTGCTTCAATCAATCAACAAACATTGAGAACAAACATGGCAAAGTCTTTTCTGCTGAGCAACCAGTGATTCTAACAATGAGCTCCAGAACAATGGACAGCAAAGCAAATTACTAAGTTCTTTTGTTACGTTGGAAAACAATGAATATTGATCAGAACTTGATTCCCAGCAATGAAAGAGCCATCTGTTTATTATCTGGTATAACATTTCTGAAGCTGATGGTCAACTTCCTCTGTTTGTTAGTGTAATCATTCCTTGAACAAAGTAAATCTGAGATTATATGATTATGTTGGTTTAGGATCAGGGGAAATTTGTTCAACACGATGCCCGTAGTATTGTCTGTAAATATCTCATGTCTGTTGCCAAAAGGATTTTGCGTGATAGAGATGATGGGATCGGACCCCTAAGGAACTAAATGATGGTCTTGTAGAATTGGATTATTACCATGATATTAATTGAAAGGTTAATTTTGAAATGACATTGATAAGTTATCTCCCCTTCTAGAAGCTGCTGGTGTATGAGGCAAAGTGGAAACATTGTTGTAATGTGAGCATCAAGTGGTACTCATTATTGACTCAAAAACTGGGTTGACTTTACAATTTATTAGATTTTATTGAAGATAATTCTTTGGCTGAACACAGGATGTGTTTGTTATTCTTGGTATCATGCTAACAAGGAACCAGATTGCTTTGAATATGGTGCACCAGATAACCTTGTTATCTCCCTGCTCGGCCAGGACTTTAATGTATTGTTCTGACTGAGCATGGTGAAAACATAACATTTGAGTTGTGAATTATTCCGGTAAACTTCGATCCAGACACACTGCCACAAAGATAAAGTTGAAGTGCCATCAAATATAGTTAATAGGTCAGGTGAGCTACAGTGCCTTGTGCCTCTATTGTTTCCCTGTGTTGTGTTTGTCTGAATAGAATAAGCATAGCAGTCAGCTTGTAATAAATGTTAAAAGGACTCCAAATCAGTGGGAGGAGAACACTCCATTCTCCCATCTACATTAAAAGGTTCACTTATAATGATTAGATTGCATTAAAAGTTAAATTAATCAATAGCTTGATTTCTAGAAGCTGGCTTTTGCGTGTTTCTATCACAGAAAGGAAATAGTACCTGTTTGCAAAATTGATAGAAAACATGTCTTCTTTACAGAAGAGTTAATTTGTATCCCTGGAAATTAATGGACCTGGTAATGTACAGCTATGAGACAGACAGTAGCCACCTTTTATAGGAAGGTTTCTATGCTAACGTTCCTTTATCTTCCCAGTGACACTTCCTAGGTGACATTTTGACACATGACAAGCACACCGGAATCTGATGTCTTGAATTATGCTGTCATGATAATATTATTGGACAATTTTCGACAGCAGCATGAGTATCTGAGTCTGTTTGATTTAAATTCACTTACGTCATGTCATAGAAGAATTTCAAATCAGTGTACCTTACTGTGGTCTTAAATCTAGCTAGAACTCTTTTTGAATGTGTTCGACATGCTTTTCTGAACTTTGATATCATCTCAACATTCCAGTGAGTGATTGAGTGACTGTGGTTTTACGCCGCTTTTAGCAATATTCCATCCATATCATGGCGAGGGACATCAGAAATGGGCTGCACACGTTGTACCCATGTAGGCAATCGAACCCAGGTTTTTCAGCGTGACGAGGCAACGCTTTAACCACTGTACTACCGCACCGCCCCAAACAACATTCCAGTGGTGTATATGGTTTCAGTGAAGTGTCCGAAGCCAGATTGCTATCTGTCAATGAGTGCTCGGTGATCATTGCTGTGATGGTCTCTGTGTGGTCGGGCGGAGTATTTATCTAAATGCTACATCATTATTATATAATAATTACTGTCATCTGTAGTTAATTATTAAACATAGCCTGAAATTGCTTTCTCATTTTTTTCTCTGATACATAAAATCTCATTATGAAAACTGAATTATGTTCTCATCATTGAAGCTTAAGTGTTACACAAATAATTGTCCTTTCAGTTGACTTAGTGTGTATATTTTGTTCTTTGATTCAAATAATGGGATTTTACTTTGATCAACTGCCATGCACTGTTTTATCTTCTAGGAATCGCTATATGCCTATACCAGGACTGCAGAATATATTTATTTTATAACAAATACATCTGTCTAGATTCTAGCAAGTCTTTGAAGTCAGCACAAGGATATTTTAAGAGGAGGGATTTTTATGTAAGAAAGCTTCCATACATTATATGTGGATCTCAAGTCGTATCAGTGCTCTGCTTTGAAATATATCTTATGTGCATGACATAAAAATAAATCAGATGAATGTGTTTGAAACTGTTTGCTATTTCAATGTGTCTTCCTGTATTATGTATACAGACACATACCTGTGAGTCATGTTATACACACTTGTATACACGCTTCACAAACCAGTGGTAGGTGTTTTTTTTGTACAGTTGTATTGACAATTTATGAAATACACAGGGGTAGAGGATCACCACGTGTTTCTCTGGGATTTGTGTCTCATCATCTGAACAACCTTGTGCACATGTTGAACGATCCCTGCAGCTAGACTAACGTTTGGTCTCTGAATATATAAAATTTGGATAGAAGTCCAAAGGAGCTCCTTAGCATTGAAGAAATGGCTTAGTGGAAGAGGAAATAATGTGGTTCAGGGACTGTGAGATGTCAGCCAGTACGGCTTGATAGGAACAGTTCGGACTTACAAGTGTCATTAGTGCGGAGTATTGCATGTTACAAGCTCAATGGCCCTGTACAGGAACATTCAGTATATACCTGAAGTCCCACTTAAGACACATATAACAAATCATTACCCCATATCCAGGGATAAGATTCATATTTAGTGCATACTTCTGTGTACCAAATCACCCCGAGAATGAACAGCTTTTTTTAGCTCACACTCTCTGCCCAGTTCAGTCCACTGACAGTCAGAAGTTGTTTCCTAAAGGTAAAATAATATTCAGTCTTTTCCCCAGATGGATCTTTGTTTGTATTCTAGGGCAGAATAGGTCATCATGGTACATTACTCGTAAAATAAATCTGTACCAGAGATTTGGTGATTATAGCGTGCAACATGGATGATTGTTTGTCTCTCACCCTGACTGTGTGGATCAGTGCTCGTGGTATCGACCTCTGGTTTGCCATACCCAGACTCAGATGGTTACAGGCAGCTGTGATACTTCTGACATACTGTCTACTAAAGGCTTTATGCACTTCCTCCAGTTGGAGTAAAGCTGATGTCAATCTATGTTCAATAGCAGGTGTTACTGATTTAATAATTATTTGTCATGCGATTGTGACATCCTACCAGGCATGACAACTGACATTGATATGACTTTCCATGGCAAAACCTAGCCAATCAGGTAGCTCTGTTTTGAGGAGTGGTTTCAGATTATCAACTGTACAGACTGCTTCATCTTTGAAATGTTTGTTTGCACTTCTTGAATCAACTTAGTAATGTTATAAACCCGATGGTCTCTACGCATGGTCTTTGGTCATTAAGGCCAGTATCATCTACTAGGTGAACATGATTGTGTTTGAAATCTCACAGGGTCACGGTGGAGAAGGACACTGAGGATACAGGTCCCAGAAGATGGAGGCAAATATACCGTTTAATGGCTCCAGTATGCATATTGACATAAATCTCAAGTAATGTTATTTTATGACAGAGATCATGCATTTCAGAAGTTATTCCAGATTATGAATTAACAAAATCATTGCCTGACTATCTACCTGTGTATTGACAGAGCATCTGAGTGAGGATTATGTTTCCTGTTTTCCATCACAAATGCACATTTCCCCTGCTGTAGGCTGGGGTAAGTACAGGTGGAGAGGCTGTGTGTATTTGTTCTGTACAAGATCTCCATGTGATGAGGCAGCACCCGGTGACCTAACGCCGCCTTTGAGAGGTTTGCTGGGGTTGTGAGGTAACTTAGCTGTCGCTGAATACAGCAGCTTACCTAACATCTGTTGCTGAAGCCCATCTGGCCATTGGTAAATACGGTCTTATTTTTATAGAAAATTGATACAGTTTGACAAAGCATTGAGACGTGTAACTGGCAAGGAACTTTATAAGCTGATGTCTGTGCCCTGCAAGGTCTGTATGATGGGCTTGACCTCAAGTTGTACACAAGCCTTGTGTGGAGGCTATTGATGTCTTTATGGCTGGGGATTAGACTGATATCAGTTAATATGTCTAAAGTGTCCTATAAGCAGTAATGGGATTAAGTGCACCACCGCAAGAATTGTGTCTTGTGAATGTCCCACCTTTCTCTTCGCCTCTTATACTTTGGGAGTGTCATATCTACTAATTATGCCTGAATTTGTCTGGAGATGGCAGTTCCATCTGTTTTGATGGTGTCTTTGAAAATGTCCTGTAGGTATTGGTTAAATTGATGTTTCTATGACAACCTCATGCTATATTTACTTCCATGACTACAAAGGTAATGATGGTTGTGCATCACAGACCTTACAGACCAGAAACCTTTCAATGCATTAAAGGTCACTGTGTCAGTGTTTGAGGCGGATGCTGGGATTTAAGTTTGAATGTGTATAAGCATCCTCAGAGAGCTGTCTGTGACTTCAGCCACTCGTCCGGAGCCCAAGTCAAAGTGTTTTGGGTTTTGGGGGCTTTTAGCTTTGTTGATGAAAATAGTCTCAGCATAGACACTGTCTACTGAAATTAAGTGAAGAGCTAGGTTTGGGCAAGTAGACTCCAAAGTTGTGGGCATAGTGAGACTATTGAGAGTACCCGAAATTGACAATCTTCCAAATACATGCTTTCAAGATGTCCAACATGAGCCCTGTCATTGATGATCCAGGATAGAACGGCCCTCATCAACCCATCCTTGTTAGAAGAGACTATCGGGACCAGGAGGTGTGTCTCGGTCACTGCATGTCATTGTATCCCACATGTAGATCTTGCCTCATAATGTCCATCACGGTATTGCTTGGTCCAGATTTCATTGTTTTCAACCTCACCAGCATTTCGTTATAATATTTGAGGGTGCTGCATGATGCAACAAGGAAAATAAACAGCTGTGGCTTGTAGGATCCTAGCATCTTTGCCCTCAGGCTGCCATTTGACACATTTATCAAGAGCATCTAAGATACGATACCAAGAATATATTAGATGGAAGATGTGAGTGTACCACCTGTTTGGTTGGGTCCTATTTGTTTACTAGGTGAAGTAAAAGCATAGTATCCTGTGTTTGTAACTGAAGTCTTTGCCCATTTAGTAAGAAATATCAAGCGTTTGTGGAATGTTTCAATGTGGGCTGTTGTCTAGAAAGGGAGACATTTCACTCTTCTTTGTTTCATTTCTAAATATATTTTGGTGCTTTGTCTTTTCACCATCAGTCATCTGTGCAAACAAATTGAACGTCATATTAACACACAAACAATTTTTAAAAATTTATTTCAAATTTGAAATGAAATCAAGTTATTAGATCTGCCAAACAATAAAATGGCCAGGCTATAGGGAAGTATCGCAATATGGGGTTTGATTGAGGAATGATTTAGACAGTATTGCTGAAAATCAAGTTAATTTGAAGAGAAATGGGACCACTGGGTGTGATACATTAGGTTAAGTTGTCAGATGCCCAGGGAAGCTGTCTGTCATATCTGTCATGTACAAAATAGGGCCAAGACAAGATATGGGAATAGCAATAAGTAACTTTCACATCTTGCTGTGATTGTTTGCGACTCATGGCTGTATCAGTGAACATTAGGGTGATGGAGTAGCCAAGTGCTGGAAGTGTTTGCTCAAGCTGTAAAGACACAAGTTTGAATCCCCATATGGTACAATGGGGGAAGCTTGTTTTTAGTGTCCAGTGTTGTGACATATCTTGAATATTGTGGTGTAAAACCTCCATCGCTCATAGCTCGCTCGCTCGCTCTCACTCACTCACTCACTCACTCACTCACTCACCCACCCACCCACCCACCCACTCCACTCACTCACTCACTCACTCACTCACTCACTCACTCACTCACTCACTCACTCACTCACTCAGAGGTTCAGTTTGCCCTGGGTTTGGTCACTCAACAAAGAAGTGAGTGAATGTTGTTTGATGTTACTCTGAGTAATATTTTAGTTTATAATGGTTTCCTGTTTTTCATCAAATCTGTTACTGGAAATGTGGGCAACGACCCTATCCACTCCATTCCACTCCAGGAGCCTGATCCATTCAGTTGAATCCTCTCTGGATTTGTGACTTGACATTTACCCTCTGTGATTTTGATCAGAATCAATTAGAATTGTAAGCTGTGTTGTGTCATGGGGTGGATGTACACCATGTTCTGTCAACTAAACGTGCTTCTTCTTCCAGAACTGCTTTGCAAATGTGTCAAGATCAATTTGGTTCTAAAAAGTTTGAGTGGTGTACTGAAAATGGTTATTGAATCTAATGCCACATTGTTCAATAAACATTGTGGACATCAATCAGGATTTGGAGTTTGAAAGTATTGTAAGGTTATTTTGCAAATATTGCATATTCAAGATTGAACACTTGCATGACTAAAGTAGAAGTATATAGTGATCCGTAGGTGTCCATGTCCGTGACAGCAGGTCCGATGACCTATTGATTTGTCAAATGGCACTGCTTATGGATTTATCCCGATCCCGAGCTCCATTCTGAGTACTTGTTACTGCATGAAAGAAGGGCTTAAATCATATCCACGATTGTCTCATAACTAAAGTCCACGATGACAGAAGTATCCTGACACCTGTCTGGATTGATTTAAAGACTTTCTTAGAAGAGTTCAGCGTGATGGTATACTCGAGAAGAAAAGGGATTTGAGAATTACTCTGGCGTTGTTACGGATTTAGGATCTTTATATTGAGTCGATTGATTTTCACGGCTCTGAAGTGAAATCTGCACTCGATGTAAATATTTCAAACTTCAACATGCCAACAATAGTGTTCCTAGTAGATCTTCATGTCCATTCAAGTGCATGATGGTCTCATTGGAATCAGCATTGCCATGGCAACACTGCATCGGGACGTTTATTAAACCAGTCTGTTTCTATCATTGGATTTTCATCTGTTATCATGATAATGTTGTTTCGTGTGTAAGTTTTACGTGAGGTATTTGGAACAAAATAAGTTTTTTAGGTTAAAAAGCTATGACTTGAAATTGCTGAAAATATTGTGGATTTCACATTGTAATACCCTAATCAAGTTTTTGAAATGAACCAGGCCAAGAAAGGGTCCTTGTCAATGCTTTTGTTAAAAAAATCAATATTCAGTTGGGGGATTCTTATATTGGACAGAAAACTTGTAGGACCCCAGGATCACTATAATATCACTGCAGTCATTGTTGTGATGAGATCAGGGAGGAACTACACCCACTCAGAGGCTGATGTACTGACCAAATCTCTAGACTTCCCAATTTGTGTTAAGATCGTTAAAACTAACATGATTGGCTTGATTGAGGTGACTAGGGTTTAACTGAAAATAGGACAAACAAACAGAGAGAATCTTTGATGTGTTGCATTCCTTTAAATACAATGTAATAGGTCTGGGTTATTGCTGGAAACTTTGTAAACATAAACTCACTGGCAAGGTGATGAGGCAATGAAAAAAACCCAAGGGGATGCATATTGGCTGGAACATATATCTGCTACAGTGATTGCCTGTGTCTAGTCGACAAGGCTGAGCACCGTCACTGATAAATGGCAGGCTTTTTGAATGGGTGCTGTTATTTGTGGCTAAACTATCATTTCCATGGGAATGTCTCAGAAAAGCACTGTAAAATTGCCGTTATGGAATTAACAATGTCAGAACTAGAATTCAGGCAGACTTCTCTATTCTATATCTGTGAAACAAGCTGTGCTAAAAAAGGTGACCAATCAGGCTGAGAAGATCTACCAAAATTACAGGTATTGTGTTATCTACTGGCAGCTTCGCTAGCTTAGTGGTTAAAGCATCAACACACACACATACGCATGCACGCACGCACGCGCGCACGCACGCACGCACGCACGCACGCACGCACGCACGCATGCACATGTACAGCATATTAGTTCCCCAGTACTTCCTGATGTACTGACCCCTTTGGATCACTAGCTTGTGGCCACAGTTCACCTGTCCAAATATTCATGTCTGCCACTTTGTAAGGTCCTGTTAAATTCATTTTCAACACGGATTCATTGATTTAGGAATGATAGATTTTACAGTATGCTAATCCTGTGATAATTATAGGTTCATTAAAGTGCATCATTCATGGAGGCAGCAGTGGGAATCAATATGGCCGCATGTACAGTTGGCTGTAGACCACATCAGAGTATTTAGTGGCGTATCTCCTATAATCTTGTAGTACAACTCGTATCTCACACTGAATCGGAGACCAGATGTGCGAAGTTGATCTCACTACAATTATCACTGTCAGATCTCACGATAACTGAACACGTTTACTTGCCATGACAATCTACCTCACACCGTTTATTTTTAAAGGGTAAAACTTGCCTGAGGAAAGTTTCAGTGTTATGTTGGTTTTCCTCAAATGGAAATATTGTGCATAACACTCAGGCCTGATTTGGTTTTTGTTTGCCGGATGTTTGCACAGCTTTGTTTTAGAGTGTAGGTCTTTGTTTTAATTTGGGCAGATCATGTTTGACATACTCAACTGTGTTCGACATGACATCATGAACAACAGTGTAGTCGCATGAATGAGCAACAAAACAAAATGCATTGTGCACATTCTTCACCTGACATTTGATACGGATCCTGAGAAAGTTGAGATCTGCCTCGCCATATCACTCAAGTGCGTGGGGTATGGAATTGTTCGTCCAATCAGTGCTGGGGGAGAAATAAATAGATAGAATTTATCAAACATGCCATTTTCTGATCAGTTTCAGTGAGATGGACGTAATACACAAGATTGACAGTCACCATACTGCGAAACTACAAATGACCTTCACCTCTTCACATTCACAAAATTCAATGTCATTAGAGACAGTTTCAAGTAAAGCTTCTGAAGTTAAATACGTTTTATTTTTTTATCAGTTTTAATGGTGTTTGAATGTATCAGTATTCAGCTGGTTATCATTAATCATGATCATTATTTTCTCCCAAAGAAGTGATGAAAAAGAAAAAACAAAGTATCTAAGTTTGTTAACTGAGACTGAGAAACTGCGCTGGGAAAAAGACCTCATAAAACCTGCCTCCCTCCAAGGTACTTGCCTTTTATGCCTTTCAATTATGAGGCCATCTTGTCAGCCTGATTCAGCTGGTAGTTATCTTTCGGTTGAAGAATATTTAATTGGGAGATGATGGGGGAATAAATACCAATATATTTTGAAAAACTTTCAGTTCAGGCATTTTCTTTAATAATGTTCTAAAACATTTATTATATTGATTGACATTTTGTCGTTTCTGATAGCTGCTCCAAATTGACATTTCATGACACCGTTAAGCGTGTGCCCATTCACCATTTCCAGTTACTGGATGTATATAGACAGTAGTTTTATCAGGCAGGATGATCAGAGAATAAATCCAAGGATGCAATTTGCCACAAAATATCTGACCTAAATATCTGAAATTTCAGGATCAGATGGTCAGGCTCGCTGATTTGGTTACATATGTTACTGTATCCCAATTGCGTAGATAGATGCTCATGATGTTGATCACTGGATTGTCTGGTCCCGACTTGGTTATTGACAGACCCCTGAGTGTGGTGTTAAACAACAACCAAACCACAAAATATCTGGGTTTGTTGTCATGATGTATCTTGCCCTGGTTTACAAATGTTCCTGATAGAAGCCCATACAAATATTTAGTGTCAAGAAAACTTGTGTATTTGGCCTAACAAGCATGTTTGTGTCAAAAGGAACATTACAAGCCAGGTCCACATGACTTTGTGGTATCAACAGTGTTGGTGTTTACTGATAAACATACACTATATAAGACTTAAGAAAAGGAAGGTGAGAGGCTCTGCTTCAGTGTTAAAGTTTGCTGGGAGCATGTGAAGGAACAGTATATAGTTAGCATTTGAGCTGTGACAGACACCCGACATAACATAACACTGTATTGTTTCTGAAGACAATATTCCTGTTCTATTTTGAAACAAAGTGACATTTATGTCAGAATTACAACACACTGATGAAAGTCTACAAATCCTAATAGTCGTTACAAATTGGAAGTCATTGGTTCTGGCGATATTGTTTGTCTTCAGGTTTGGCATTGATTGCATTCTGTAAGATTTTATGCAGGAAGTTCAGGAAGGAGGGTATCATGGTTGGGAGAGTTTCGGAACTGAAACACTGGGGAGATAGTTGTCAACTGCTCTGGCAAAACTTAATCATCTGTAACCCTCTGACCCATGTGGGACACCAGAGTCTGGGAAAGCTGCCTTTCAGACAATGATTGCTGTGAACGCCCCAACAAGGGCACTTTTCATCTTTACCTGATTCGGGGCGGTGGGGTAGCCTAGTGGTTAAAGCGTTGGCTCGTCACGCCGAAGACCCGGGTTCGATTCCCCACATGGGCACAATGTGTTAAGCCCATTTCTAGTGCCCCCCGCCGTGATATTGCTGGAATATTGCTAAAAGCGGCGTAAAAACTAAACTCAGTCAGTCAGACTTTACCTGATTCAGAAACTGTATGTTTCTTGCTCTCGACCCTCCCCATCCTTCTACTGATTCCGGGATGGTGGGTTAGCCTAGTGGTTAAAGTGTCTGCTTGTCACGCTGAAGACTCAGGTTCGATTCCCCACATGGGTACAATGTTTGAAGCCCATCCTGGTGTCCCCCAGTGTGATATTGCTGGAATATTGCTAAAAGCAGCGTAAAACCATACTCGATCACTCACTCACTCCTCCCACATTATGCAGATATGCTGTTATATCACAACAATCGTGTCCAGTAGAGCCTAGGCTCCTGCTCTCCTTGTATTGGGTCAAATGTCATCGATCACCATGAAACTTTACATAGTCAAGATCACAGGCAGCAGAGTATTTGTTGTGTTTGTCACAGATACAATGTGTGAAAGGATAGCAAGCAGTTGTTGGTTGTCATATATTGCCCTCTATAAAGTGACCCCACATATATGGCATTATATATTCAAGGCAATATCACAAATTTAGTAGGAGTGGTAGATAAATGTTTTCAATGTGTCATGGTTTGGGGCATTTTTCAGCGATGACTCTACATGAACTTGAGGCTAACTTCATGAAGGAATTTGCATTATCAAGGATTTTCACATCACCATATTCTATTTTTCTGTAGCATTTTCATTATTTTTCATGAAGTATTTAATGTTCCTGGAGTAACTTTCATGTGATTTACTGTACCCTAAAGAAACTCTTTTCTCTTAAACTAAGATATTTTGTACCCTGAGGGAAAGCAATTTCATGGGTGAAGACTCTGACTGGGGGGCGTATTGATTAAACTCCACAGGAGACAGAATAACAAGATATTGTTGAGATGAGATCCATGAAATACATCAACATCATTGTTTTCATAAAGTGTAGGTAATTTATTCCTGATTTTGAAAGAAGATAACATAAGGTTTTTAGAAGTCAAAACACATACAGAATAATATTGTCAAGTTTAGGTGCCTGAATGGCCAGGTAATTAGTTGTTGGTTATGTTTCCTTTGGCAAGACAAGATGGCTATATTTTGCAGGTAGTGGTAAGAGGTAGTAAAAATATGCAAGCCGAAGTTGTAGTTATTTCATAGAAATGAAACATGATGTGTAAAATGAAGCTAAATGTGAATGCAAGTATACCGTTATTTTAGTTCAATGAAATGTCAAGAGGCAATTACAATATTGAACAATACATCATGCCCACAGTGATCTGGCTGGAATTTAGCTTTTGTTTGAAATTGATAAAAGTCTTAATGCAAATCGTACATCAATCTTTAAGAAGGCAGTGTAGTGGAATCAGTGAAGGCAACCAGAGAATTCATCACAGTGGAGGACTTTGTCAACTTCATAGATATTCCCGGGAAAGGATGCAAGAGTGTATGTATGCAGTCATCATTCTGCAGAATAATAATTCATGGATTTGGCTGGAGATTCTTGCCGTTGTTTTCCTAAAGTATTAACCTTTAGAATATTTATGAGGACCATGAATAGGATTCAAATTCAGCTCTGCAGTAAGAGTGATGGACTTGAGAAGTAAGGTTTCATTGTCCACCAAGACACAGGAGACTTCAGGATGCCATTTCTCCTTTCATTGGCATGACATGGCCATGATGTATGAACACTGAACTATATGTACAAACAGACTGAATTCACTTGGCATCACTTGTGGTCATGGTAAGCTTGCAGCTATGGTGATGGTAAGCAAGTGTCTTTGAAGATGGTAAGCTTATGTTTGTGACATTGGTAAGGCTTTATGTGAAAGAATAGTAAACCTGTATCTGAAGGAATGATAAGCCTGTATTTGGAGAAATGGTAAGCCTGTGTGTGAAGAAATGGTAAGCCAGTATCTGTGACAATGGTAAGCCTGTATGTGAAGAAATGGTAAGCCAGTATCTGTGACAATGGTAAGCCTGTATGTGAAGAAATGGTAAGCCAGTATCTGTGACAATGGTAAGCCTGTATGTGAAGAAATGGTAAGCCAGTATCTGTGACAATGGTAAGCCTGTATGTGAAGAAATGGTAAGCCAGTATCTATGACAATGGTAAGTCTGTGTGTGAAGAAATGGTAAGCCAGTATCTATGACAATGGTAAGTCTGTGTGAAGAAATGGTAAGCCAGTATTTATGACAATGGTAAGCCTGTATGTGAAGAAATGGTAAGCCTGTATCTGTGACAGTGGTAAGTCTGTGTGTGAAGGAATGGTAAGCCAGTATCTGTGACAGTGGTAAGCCTGTATGTGAAGAAATGGTAAGTCTGTATCTGTGACAGTGGTAAGTCTGTGTGTGAAGGAATGGTAAGTCTGTATCTGTGGGAATGGTAAGCCCATATCTGTTTGAATGGTAAACATGTATGTGAAGGAATGGTAAGCTTTGTATCTCTGGGAGTAGTAAATCTGTATCTGTGTGAATCGTAAGTCTGTATGTGAAGGCATGGTAAGCCTTTATCTGTGGGAATGGTAACCGTAAGTCAGAATGAATGGTATTCTTGTACCTTGGTGATTATTAGGCCTATGTTTGTGGGAAAGGTGTGCCTGTGTCTGGGAATGGTAACCGTAAGTCAGAATGAATGGTATTCTTGTACCTTGGTGATTATTAGGCCTATGTTTGTGGGAAAGGTGTGCCTGTGTCTGGGAATGGTAACCGTAAGTCAGAATGAATGGTATTCTTGTACCTTGGTGATTATTAGGCTATGTTTGTGGGAAAGGTGTGCCTGTGTCTGGGAATGGTAACCGTAAGTCAGAATGAATGGTATTCTTGTACCTTGGTGATTATTAGGCTATGTTTGTGGGAAAGGTGTGCCTGTGTCTGGGAATGGTAACCGTAAGTCAGAATGAATGGTATTCTTGTACCTTGGTGATTATTAGGCTATGTTTGTGGGAAAGGTGTGCCTGTGTCTGGGAATGGTAACCGTAAAGTCAGAATGAATGGTATTCTTGTACCTTGGTGATTATTAGGCTATGTTTGTGGGAAAGGTGTGCCTGTGTCTGGGAATGGTAACCGTAAGTCAGAATGAATGGTATTCTTGTACCTTGGTGATTATTAGGCCTATGTTTGTGGGAAAGGTGTGCCTGTGTCTGGGAATGGTAACCGTAAGTCAGAATGAATGGTATTCTTGTACCTTGGTGATTATTAGGCCTATGTTTGTGGGAAAGGTGTGCCTGTGTCTGGGAATGGTAAGTAAATGTTTTAGGATGATGCATTGAAACCAGAGTATAACTGAACTGTATCGTGTGATTAAGGACAGAAGAGTTCAATTAGTGTTTAATCTTGCTGTCCTTAGAAACTTAATGCTTGACTGTAAATTGTATTCTTTATTTTACATTGTCTGAAATTAATTGCTTTGATCCCTGGACTTCCAGTCAGCAGTTGGATGAAACTTGACCAGGTTGTCTATCCAAGTATTTGTTTCTCTTCTCAAATATCTGTAATTACACGTTGTTCATCTTATCAGTCATTGTTTACATGTTGCAGAATGTTTAGATGGAGCATTGAGAGGATTGATAGGCTAATGGCACTGATGAGGTGCAGCCTCTGAATAGCTAATTTCACAGACAGAAATATCATGACAGTGAAGATATTCAGAGATGTGTTGAAACAACAACTTTCAATTAAAGGCCATTAGAGAACACTATCACAAGACTCAATATGGTGATTACAGCTGATGAAGAGTCAATACTCTCCACAACATGTACTAAGTGGTCAGTATCATCATGCGCTGCTGACATTATTCACAATCCAGTAAAGCACGACGTTAAACCCAATTTCACCTCACCTCACTATCCAGTAAATGCATTCGGAATCATCACAATACAAGGGGCTATGGGGTAGCGTGACCCGGGTTTGATTCCCCACAGAGGTACAATGTGTAAAGCCCATTCTGGTGTCCCTCGCTGTGATATTGCTGGGATATTGCTCAAAGTGGCGTAAAACTCACTCACTCACTGTAATACCATGTAAGTTGTAAGTACAAAAACCAATTACATAAGAGAATGCACAGAGACAAGTTAAGATAAGCAGACGTCTATTTAGATAGTGTGATTATTTTGATTTATATAATATGATATCCAGTGTTAAAACCAGGGAATAAATAATCCAATGATCCAATGGAACAGATTCCTCTGGGTGTAAAACAGGAAAGAGGGTTGAGAACCAGGTTTTCATGAGAGAGATGAACTGTGGATGCACATGAAAGTTAGAAGAGATTAGGTCTTATTAAGTGAGATTTGATTGTATACTGTAGAACGTTCGCGGTTCCTCAATTTTTAACATTTCTTACACTGGTTATTTCTGAGTTAGAATATTGCTCCAATTTGTGTGCAAGTATGAAAAAAAATGGAGAGCACTCTGAGAAGAAGTGGGTGGAGATTGAGCTGTTGAGAGGTTGCTGTGCTGCTGTTATTACAGCAGGTGCTTGTTGTTTAATGGCATGGTTCACATATGAGTGGACATTTACAGAAGGAGATGCAGTGGAGTTACAGGACTGGATTTGTCTAAGAGGTCTACCAAGCAAAGTGTCTAGACAATTTATCTGTTCATCCCTAGAGATGGGATTTAACTTGCTAACCAGATTCATTCCACAATAAACCAGAGCTGTAGTTACTGTATCAGTCTGTCGATAGTAGTCCACAGTCAGCAGCTTGGGGCATGATTGGGCGCAGTTTGCCGGAGTGCAGCACAAACCTTTCTTTGTGTTTTTCTAATGCCGTTTCTTACATTGTAAGGTTGCTAATGGAGATGGGGGAAATTAAAGATTTGTTCAAATCTCAGGAGTGTAGCTGACCATTCATCTTCATTCGTTCTCTTCTGAGCTGAAATTATTTTAGTTTAAGAATTTTATCTATGTACATTTAAATACATGCTCGTATTTTGCCCAGGTCCATTATCAAAATTAGTTTGTGGAATATGCTGTTTAGTTTTTAGAAATCAAGTAGTTGCTGGTGATGCTTTCAAGGACATCAGGAACCCAGACATACCTTTTTCAATGGTGGCAAGATGTGGGATGTATTTCTTTAGGCTGTTGGGGCATATAATGTTCATGCACGGTTCTAAACAAGTATGAAGTTGTGATTGCTGTGTGTTGGAAGCTTGCTTGCATCTAAACCAGTCATGACCTTTGCTTGACACCATGATGGCAGTCTGTCCATTACAGGAACCAACACCAAGTATGTGATGTGTGGAGGAGGTATACTTTGATCGGAATTAGTCACCTGTTTCAGGTGCCACACTTTCTGGTTTGGGAGTATTATTGTTCATGTTTGTAAGTTAGCAGAAATCCTATATCATGGTTAAACATGAATTGTTTGAATTCAGATCTCTTTGGTTATGTTTGTCGTCTTTAAGCCAAATATAGATGTAATGAAAGCTGTCTGACATGTGGAAGTTTCACTCCAACCTCAAGAATTGAGTGGTTTGGGAAAAGCATTGAAACTACCATTTGGATATTTTGTTTCTGAAATCTGTCCTACTTGTAGAACTAATGCATACATTTACTCTCAGCAACGTATTGGGGTTGACCTCAAGATTGCAGGATTGCATCTAAATGGTGTTATGTTATCATTTCACTGGCACTGTGAACATGTGCGCTAGTGTTGCCAATTATGTCCATCTAATGGCAGAATTCCTGTCTGTATTGTGACTAAGGAATGATCGAATCAGGAGGACTTTGCTGCCAGTTCAACCTTGCAATTAGTGTCCAGTTCCCTCTAATAATTTGTCAGATTATGAACTCGCATGTGTGCTGTCATTTGCATGTTCTTGCAACCGACCTATCAAATGTATTGATTTATGTCACTGACCAATCAGAAATATTGATTTTGGTATTGATCATTGTTCCAGAACTGGCTGATTTGGGCATGAGATGTTATTCATGGAATGGACTTAGCGTCTTTGTGGTGGTCCAAGACGGAGTAATTCTTATGTATTCTCCTCCAAGTGGTGTCACATCGTTTAGACATCAGTCTACAAATAGGGATCCCAAGGAAATTATCTCCTTACATTGAGATTTTACAGAGCCAAAAGAGCTTAGGTCTAATTTTGTTTGTCTGAAGTGGGGCTATAGGTCGTAAGTCCCTACATTACAAGACAGATAGGGATGTCCAGTGCTGATGGTGGCGATGAGCCTTCTTTGAACGGCTTCATGACATTCCGCTGGTCAGTATCTTCATGGCTCTCCTCCATTGACTGCTTGACTCCATTATTGATTCCTGGGTGTTTATTGTATGCTTGAAGTTGTGGATTAATCCATGACTTGATGAAGTAAGGTCACTTCGGACAGCTTTTGTCAGTTTGATGATAGATTCTTATTGTCACAAAACAGATGTTGCCGAGAGCTGATGACTTACTGACATCACTGTACTCGGTTAAATATCCACAGCACTTTGTGGAAGGAATCACTGGCTTTGATCAAGGTGTAAATTCCGATCTGAAAGAGGTTGCTGAGGAGTTGTTTCCTGAAAAGATCTGATTCCAGTTGATTAATGTATTGGAAGCATGCCGAGAGAAACAGTTAAAATATAAAAAACAATCACCATGACATTTATTATATGTCAGTATGCTGTGTTTCATCTCAGTAAACCTTCTGACAATGACTGCACCACCAAGATATTGCTACATCTCTTTGCTGTGACCTATAGGAAGGAGCAATATATATAAAAATGCTATAAAACTTTCTATTGTTGTGAGGTAACACTATCTCCGAAGGTACTGCGTAAAGTGGTAAATATAAGTCATTAGCAAGTACATGCAGGCGTTTATGAAGTTATTCATCAAGACTTGGGAAGTTATTTATCAGATACTGGATATTTAAACTTTATTAAAGGCTATAATCCACCAGACTTTATAATATTTTGTCTGACTTTATTATCATTTATTCATATTGTACTAATCACCCATGATTTAATTTTGCTAGATTAATATGGTTTCATGGGATACCAATTTGAAAATACCAATTTCATGAGATACCAATGTGAAAATACCAATTTCGATTTGAAAGTGAAACCCATCTTTGATGAAATTGTTTGGAACCATGCATGCAGATTGTCAACCCCAGCAAAAAAAGCGTCAACAGCAGGTAACAATAATCAGCCCAGAAAGTCCACAGGTACTACAGGTACGAAGGGCAGGCTATTACGTTTAGCGGTGTTTGACCAAGCACCTACTAGTATATCTCTAACACACTGCATTAATCAGAGTAGTGACATGCACAGAATGAGACTATTCTTAATGGAAGGTTGTTCTGTGTTAGAACTAACAGTAGGAAACTTTATTTTCACCAAACGAGACCGAAGTTGACGAGTATGAAAAGGCCCTTGACACCAAGGAACCCTGCTTGTGACACTTGGTGACTGCACTCTTCCTCCCCCATTTGGTTATCTGTGTACTTGTCAGTCTGATAAGGTCTGGGCAGTAGGGCTGCGCAATATAACCGGTTTACCGGTATTTACCGGTTCAGACATGAAAACGATACGTATTGCGATGCGCTGATCGAAAACCAGTATTTTGACTTGCATTCGGAAAACTTCGTAACACTCGGAAATGTTCGGATATGTCCTTGTTTCATTTGTGCCAAATATTATTCACATTTATATTTTATCATGATTAAAAGTTGTTATTAAAGCTTAATCAAGCTTAGTGATTTTGTTGTGTTTTTGCTCTATAAATCAAGAAGTAACTCGATTATAAGTAGTTTTTTTTTGTTTAAAAATACTTCATGCAATATATTACAATACATATCGCAATACATGCTTTCGCATCGCAATATATCGCAATATGAAAATTCTCTGCAATACCCATCCCTACTGGGGAGTGCCTGCTTGTTTCCAGTCTGTGGCTAATTACTGGGCTTTAAGCTCTCACACCTACCTGTAGGACTCATTGGTCATGTAGGAGGTGTGATGACATATTCAAGTCATCTGAATGGCGTTCTGAGGCAGACACAGATAGATGGGCCTTATTGAATTGGCTGAATACACCATAATGAGGTTGAGAGTATCTACAGTCAATGTACAGGCATATGATGTAAAGGATATTAGGCATGTACTGTAAATAACCTGTGGAAATGTAGCAAGATTTAGGCTGTGGAGTCGTGACAATAGTTATTCTCTGCCTCAGCAGCAGGAGCAGCAGCAGCCCATCAATGCCTTACTGAGATCAAACAGCATCATGAGTGAAGGTCAACAGGTATTTTTGTCACTTCTATCTATTTCATGGCATCAATGTGCTTCAGAAATGCATTTTAGCTTTTATGATTTTCCCATTGCATAGGACATGTTTCAAGGTCATTCTTTTGCATCAGAATGGCTATCCATAATTATGAACAATTTAACCAACAGGTTTCAGATTCAATGAGGAGAATGTGTTGTTGTCTCTCATATTCTGGCATCAAATTGCATGGCACCATTTCGAAGACATTCACATCATGATAGGCTGTAACCTAATTGGGACTCATTAGGTGCAATAGGTTGTGCATCAAGGTTCAGGCACCTGAAAAAGCCCTTAGATGACAACACGCCTTTGAGGGCTTTCTATATTCCGATGGGCCATCCCTATTTATATTTGTTTTGTTTGAGATCCAGTGGCTGAAATTAGTGTCATATCGAGGCAAGTGATGCCCACACATATCAGGCTGGAGTCCTCTGTAGACATGCCCCTGGTGTACTGCGTTCGGTGTCAAGAAATTGTACAAATTGTTGTTAGAGAAAGGAAGGAATGACCTTCAATGGACCCATTATTGGCCATGCTACTTCACCTCAAAACATGGGATTGTTTCATCAGATAAGCCTGAAGTTCGATGGTCCTCCTGACAGGTCAATTCCGAAGCTATTGATTCTGTCTGATAGTTAAAGATCCAGGGCTAACTTGATTAGAGAATGGAAAAAAATTCAAAGCTCTCAATCCACTGAGAACGTTCATTCAGCTCCAGGCTATGTTCATGGACTTTTGGAGAATGTATGCAGGAGTCTTCAACATTAACTCTTGCCTCATGACCAGCAATAATGTAGTGCAATCTATATAACATGTGACATCTGTAATAAAATGGATTTAAATGGGAATCTTATTTGTTCTGGACAGGATCATGTAGTGGTAGCGCTTCCTTTGATGTATCAAGATTATGTGTTGTGTTGTTCCACGATTGTGTAATAACTTGTCTTCAGAAGAGTTAATGTCTTACTGCCTGTAGCTAGGCAAGTTTGCATGGGTTTTTCCTATAATAGGAAACAAATGATGAGGTTCTGCCACTCAAGCATGCTCCTTGACTGTCACAAGGCCTTTGTTCTTTAGATAGATGAAGGATTTATTCAAACGCAGACATGTTTGGGAAATTTTTCGATTGCTTGTTGTGTATGCACTTGTGCTGAGGAGGAACTGTGTGGAATATTGTCACATTGTGGGAAGTAATGCAAACATGGATTAGATGAGTCACCACTGCTTCAGGCTGTACCTAGGTTCAATCTTACCTTCAACAATAGTGCCACTGTCAACATGTTACATTCATACCTTTCCGATTTTTGCTGAACAGTTGAATGTTTGATGTGGAAAGTTTCGGCCTACATTCTGGGATTCTGGAGCTGAAATTAAGTTGCCAATATCCCTGGCTAGTCATGCAACCACCATGACAGTCTCAGATTAAATCTCTTTCACCTAAACACCAGATAATAATGTTAATATCTGTAAAGAGTAATCTGTAAAATCAAATGGCCTCACATCTGTAAAAAATGTCAGAAATATTACTGTGATTCCCTTAAAAATGTCAGTGTTCACAGGTTCACTTCACAGTGATTTGATAAAGTTTTTCTTTTTCAGATGCCATATTTTTAAGATTATATGCATTGTAATGGGTCAGCCTCCGGGCAGATTTTCCCTGTGAACTTGAAACCTTTGGGCCAGTCTGTCTTTAAGTGGAAACACTTAGTCGGCGCTTTTTTCCTCCAGGACCTCGAGGATCATCTCTGTTATTGATGATGGCTCATCTGCACTAATATTAATACAAGGAGCTGGAGTTTTAGATGAGGGAAAAACTGTTGGTGGATGTGCAATTGCATTTCTTGAGGAATTCCAGTGCCGCAGGAATGTTTTATAGAACATTGGAGATCCATTTTGAGGGGCCATATTGAGTACAATCAATACTTCCTGTCTTCGGTGAAGATTTTTTCGTAAATGTAAAATGAAGAAATGATTGGTTTAGCTATTAGAGTGAAATTGACAGAAAAGGGCCAAATAGTTCCCCAAATTTATCATGTTCCATGTGCTTGCTGGCACTTGTCCTCAATTTGACACTGATAGCTGCCTATAATTTATCACATTATAGATTTGATTATTTTCAGATATATTTTGATTGATGAAAGCCTTGACATTATTCTCCATGTGAATGGTTTTGCTGATCTGATGATGACAGATTTTGTTAAACAAGAGTATAACTGAATGATGATGATAAACAAATAGATTACAAATATCTGTAATGGTTTGATTTTGTTTGTGTTCATCGTTTCTTTGTTGTTTACTGCCGCACTCAGCAATATTTCAGCTATATGGCAGTGGTCAGTTAATAATCAAGTTTGAACCAGACAATCCAGTTATCAACATCATGATCTACACAATTTGGATACAGTGACATGTGTCAACCAAGTAAGTGAACCTGACCACCTGGTCATGTTAGTCGTCTCTTATGACAAGCATGGGTTGCTGAAGACCAGTCCTAATCCGGATCTTCAAGAGTAGTCATGTTTAGTATCTACCGGTATATAAGTCAAATATAGGTCATGCTTAAAACCTAAATTTGATTTTTTTAAAATGGGTATATACTATACAGCTAGTTTTTGGTGTTTCGGAACAACTAGTTCTGGAGAAATAACTTGTATGTATTACATGTGGGAGCACTGGTGACACTGAATGAGTAAGACTTATGGGTGACTGAAGTTGGCAGGGTTACAGAGTGTAGGCTAGCTGACTGTACTATTGTACCTCTACAGTAGTGGTAGTGCTCATGCTATGAAGCACTGGTTGGCTCATAACTTTTAAGGGGCCGTGTGGTAGCCTAGTGGTTAAAGCATTTGCTTGTCGATCCAAATGCCAAGATTGATTCCCCTCATGGGTACAATGTGTCAAGCTCATTTCTGGTGTCCCCCCGCCCTGATGTTGCTGGAATATTGCTAAAAGCGGCTTAAAACCATACTCACTCACTCATTCATAACTTTTAATTGCCTGTGGCAAAGAAAATCAAAATGTCAATATAAATATGTGATACCAACCCTTCGTTCTGGTATGGATTTAGAAGGTTACTGGAAATGTAAAACACATAAACTTGTAACTTTCACCAGGGTTGAATGTTTTCAGTTGACAGGATATGATATGGTTGAAAGGTCTTCATTCTTTAGGATTATTCCAGTAGTGATTTTACCATGAGTTTGGCTAAAGAAAGGTTAAACATTGACACAAAAAAACACTTCTCATTGTCCATAATGTCATTTCATCAATTATGGTGTGTTTCATGAATACTAGTCTGAAATCAAAAGGGACTGGTGTAATTGTCACAATGTAATTGGCATCGGAACAGGAGAATCAGTGCAAGGAGTTTCAAAGCTAGGGTTTCTCTCCTGTATCACAACAGTCAGAGGAGGTTATTGATTCTGAGGACTGATGGTCTGGGTTGGCTGGGGAAGAATGTATTTGACTTTGGTGGTAACAGGATCTCCTTGAAACCCCATGCAAAAAACATTTCAAACAAACATGAGGGAAAATCAACTTTTGAAAAACAAAAAATATAACACCAGGTTCCTGCCTTGAGCTGCAGGGTTTGATGCCTAGAAAATCAATCACAGGCTTGTTACAAGTGATCAGAGAAGTGCACTTAGTTGTTGGGGAAGCCTTTTCAGTGGCGGAGAACATTCTTAGGTTTGAGAGGCATTAAGCGTAGTGCTTCCTTCCAGAACTTTTACTTTCATAAAGTCAGGTATTTTTTTCATGATTTAGTTGGAATGTTGAAAGTATTATCTGATTGTTTATGTAAATGTCTTTCCAGATTCCATGGAGTATAATACCTTCACTTTAGATGGTAAATGGGTCAAGGGTTTTTATCATTAAAGGATTGAGA
The DNA here is from genome assembly GCF_003918875.1 of Haliotis rubra. Taxonomy (NCBI): domain Eukaryota; kingdom Metazoa; phylum Mollusca; class Gastropoda; order Lepetellida; family Haliotidae; genus Haliotis; species Haliotis rubra. The sequence goes on along the minus strand of NW_025764948.1, from coordinate 1,994,466 downwards.
TTTAATACACTAGATATTGAGGATGATTTCAATAACACATCAACTGTTAACTTTTTCTGTATTGATATCTAAAGTGAAGCAGTCAAGTGAAGATGACGTCTGCTTGGGCTTTCCATATTTCTAGACCCCTGCCAGGTTCCAACTCTCGTCAATAATTAGATATTCAACCTCAGATTGTTATGGAGACGAAGAATTGTATTGATGTACTATCACATACTGAATGTTTCTCTTTATTCATATTGGTAAACTCTATGCGATACAATATATTAGATAGACATGACATGAAATCTGTATGAAACATTCATCTTAGATCCTTATGATGTTGTAATGGCTCATATATATTGCAATGATGCACTTTGTCTTCACCAAATTTGCAATTATGTCCTGCTAACTGTTTGAATATTATGGGATATGAGTGTGACTTAAGAGGTTATTTCAAACATTATGAGACGAGAATGTGCAGCTGTCATCCCAATCGGGTATCCTAATTGCTCAATATTGGATTGTGTCCAGCACACAGCATGTAGTGTGGAGGAATAATTCTCCTTGCAATCCTCATTTGGTAGAAGACGGAATTCGGAAAACATTTATGCTCCGTTCGAAAACCAAGATTAATATTGATTATGCCATTTTCTGCATGACGTATATGGTTATCATCCAGACACATCAAAGTACATCAAAGCCATGACAGTTCCGCGTGGATATTGCATCATGTTTCAAAGATACTTGACTTTGTGCTTCTCAGATTGTGTCCTGATGGATTTAGTTTTCCGTAAGGAAATCATTAGGAGATAAACAAAAGTAATTAGTTCGGTAACGGATAAAAAGTAAAGAATTTGTGGGACTATACTCCATTGCTTACAATGTTTTTTAATATGCACGTTTAGCATTGTAGAGATATATAAATATGCCATTGGATGTGAAGCACCTTTGAAAGTGTATTGGTTAACAATTACTGATGATGTCCATGGTTTGACTTGCATGTCCCACAAGAGAACTCCTCCAAACAAGCCACATGATCAAGTAGAATTTTTAATGAATCACAGGGAAGTAAATGCTTTGAACAAGTAAAGTGTGCTTGGTAGTGCTGTCAGTATGTATTGAACATGGAGGAGTTGCATGTATGCACCCACAACTTTCAAAGACTTGTTTGATAAACTATGTTTTTCAGGCAAATGCATAAACAGAAGGAATTGATTATGTGGAACTGATTCATTAAGGAATAGGGACAGGTTCTTTCTGATTGATGTAGAGAATTGATACGCACCTGGTGTAAAATGTTAGTTTTAATGATCTGCGTGGTTAGGTCCTATCGTATTTGCTCTAACATTTCTGTACTTGTGACAAAGATAGTGAGCGAGATGGGTATAATGCGATTTTGAACGTTATTCAGTTATATCACAGCTTAAGATTAATGTAGGTATGACACCTAAGAGCAAGAGAATGGTGCTGGCACACCTTTTTACATTAGTTATTGACCTGGGATTTGAACCCATAATCACAGGTTTCTGGCAGCGCCAAGGGACTTGTGACAAAGATATTGTGTGTTTATGAACGTTTTAATTAGTGTGAATGTTGAAAGTCCATTTGAAAACAGTTTTAAAGGCACCATGATTTGAGCAGGAATAGTAGATGATCAAATTTGTAAATGTTGGAACACTTCCTTAATGTGATGTGTATTGATTAGATGACAGGGGACAAAATTTGGTTAGTGATCCACAGACAATCGATGTATATTCCATTATGAACCTGCATATCTGTCAGGCCTGTGATATATAGTACATGGCTGCAGTGACTTGCTGTAAGCTTGTCCCAAAGGAATTAGTGATTCATCCTTTTGGAAGAAGTTGTGGAAACGTTGCTGGAACAGTTTTTAGAGCGAAAAACACTGGCAGATGCCACTCTTATTGTCTTTTCCTTGAAAGGGAATTTTTGACTAGTTGTAAACCTTTAGTTTTTTCCTGGTTTGCTGTGAAAGAACTGCAGCGTGTGTATAATTTGCAGTGCTCACAAAGAAATCTTGAAGGAGAAATGGGTTGCAAGTGTTTGAAAATGGTTGTGCAAAGAGAAGAGAAAGGTTTTGAACTTTAAGAAATTTATGATTGGAATATAGATATTAACAGTGTTAAAAATTTGGGATTAAGCTTTCTCTAAATTCCAACTCAACCTGTCAACCTCAAGGATCTAAGTCTTGATAGTCATCAAAGATAAGAATACATTGATATAGGTATTGGATGTCAAAATGTACATTGCTCTTGGAATCACTTTTTAAGACAGATGTTTAGTCTATGCTAACAGTTCTATGTATAAAATCATTACTTTTGATGCCTCGGTGACAATCTGTCTGATGTAGTTCTGCATTTACCATATCTTCGTGAGTTTGGGTTTTGTTTTTAATGTGAGAAATTGACTTGCCCCCTGCATGTGTTTGTATTGACTTGCCCCTCTTCTACTAAACCCTCATGGTCTTCATTTCCTCTAACCGCCTCCGTGGTGTAGTGGTTAGAGCGTCCGCCCGGAGAGCGGAAGGTCGCGGGTTCGATCCCCGAACACGTTATACCAAAAGACGTTAAAATATGGTACTTGTTGGTCCCTGCCTGGCTCTCGGCATTAATGGGTACGACAAGGACTGGTCGGCTCGGAGTCAGTATAATGTGTCTGAGTGGGGTATTCATGCTTCACTGTGGCATGGTATCTCAGTGGGCTAACGCTATAAAACCAGCTTCAGTCTGGGCTAGTACAAGCAGCCGCACATACACATACACACGCATGCACGTTGTCATATGAGTGAAATATTCTCAAGAGCACCGTTAAACCCAATTTCACCTCACCTCGACTCACCTCACCTCACCTCACCTCACCTCACCTCATTTCCTCTAAATCACAAGACCATCAAAATGTAGATTTAAATCTTGAAAGAGTGATATTAAGAAGGATGTGTGCTTCCCGTGAGATTTCTAACAGAAGGTATCTCAGCTTGTCACTGAATACCTAAATCAAATGGCTTCAGTCAGTTCCTTGGAGACATGTGTCCTGCATAATAGGTGTATGTGGGCAGAACAGGCCTGAATAATAGGTGTATGTGGGCAAAACAGGCCTGAATAATAGGTGTATGTGGGCAGAACAGGCCTGAATAATAGGTGTATGTGGGCAGAACAGGCCTGAATAATAGGTGTATGTGGGCAGAACAGGCCTGAATAATAGGTGTATGTGGGCAGAGCAGGGCCTGAATAATAGGTGTATGTGGGCAGAACAGGCCTGAATAATAGGTGTATGTGGGCAGAACAGGCCTGAATAATAGGTGTATGTGGGCAGAACAGGGCCTGAATAATAGGTGTATGTGGGCAGAACAGGCCTGAATAATAGGTGTATGTGGGCAGAACAGGCCTGAATAATAGGTGTATGTGGGCAGAACAGGCCTGAATAATAGGTGTATGTGGGCAGAGCAGGCCTGAATAATAGGTGTATGTGGGCAGAACAGGCCTGAATAATAGGTGTATATGGGCAGAACAGGCCTGAATAATAGGTGTATGTGGGCAGAACAGGCCTGAATAATAGGTGTATGTGGGCAGAACAGGCCTGAATAATAGGTGTATGTGGGCAGAACAGGCCTGAATAATAGGTGTATGTGGGCAGAACAGGCCTGAATAATAGGTGTATGTGGGCAGAACAGGCCTGAATAATAGGTGTATGTGGGCAGAACAGGCCTGAATAATAGGTGTATGTGGGCAGAACAGGCCTGAATAATAGGTGTATGTGGGCAGAACAGGCCTGAATAATAGGTGTATGTGGGCAGAACAGGCCTGAATAATAGGTGTATGTGGGCAGAACAGGCCTGAATAATAGGTGTATGTGGGCAGAACAGGCCTGAATAATAGGTGTATGTGGGCAGAACAGGCCTGAATAATAGGTGTATGTGGGCAGAACAGGCCTGAATAATAGGTGTATGTGGGCAGAACAGGCCTGAATAATAGGTGTATGTGGGCAGAACAGGCCTGAATAATAGGTGTATGTGGGCAGAACAGGGCCTGAATAATAGGTGTATGTGGGCAGAACAGGCCTGAATAATAGGTGTATGTGGGCAGAACAGGCCTGAATAATAGGTGTATGTGGGCAGAACAGGCCTGAATAATAGGTGTATGTGGGCAGAACAGGCCTGAATAATAGGTGTATATGGGCAGAACAGGCCTGAATAATAGGTGTATGTGGGGCAGAACAGGCCTGAATAATAGGTGTATAATGGGCAGAACAGGCCCTGAATAATAGGTGTATGTGGGCAGAACAGGCCTGAATAATAGGTGTATGTGGGCAGAACAGGCCTGAATAATAGGTGTATGTGGGCAGAACAGGCCTGAATAATAGGTGTATGTGGGCAGAACAGGCCTGAATAATAGGTGTATGTGGGCAGAACAGGCCTGAATAATAGGTGTATGTGGGCAGAACAGGCCTGAATAATAGGTGTATGTGGGCAGAACAGGCCTGAATAATAGGTGTATGTGGGCAGAACAGGCCTGAATAATAGGTGTATGTGGGCAGAACAGGCCTGAATAATAGGTGTATGTGGGCAGAACAGGCCTGAATAATAGGTGTATGTGGGCAGAACAGGCCTGAATAATAGGTGTATGTGGGCAGAACAGGCCTGAATAATAGGTGTATGTGGGCAGAACAGGCCTGAATAATAGGTGTATGTGGGCAGAACAGGCCTGAATAATAGGTGTATGTGGGCAGAACAGGCCTGAATAATAGGTGTATGTGGGCAGAACAGGCCTGAATAATAGGTGTATGTGGGCAGAACAGGCCTGAATAATAGGTGTATATGGGCAGAACAGGCCTGAATAATAGGTGTATGTGGGCAGAACAGGCCTGAATAATAGGTGTATGTGGGCAGAACAGGCCTGAATAATAGGTGTATGTGGGCAGAACAGGCCTGAATAATAGGTGTATGTGGGCAGAACAGGCCTGAATAATAGGTGTATGTGGGCAGAACAGGCCTGAATAATAGGTGTATGTGGGCAGAACAGGCCTGAATAATAGGTGTATGTGGGCAGAACAGGCCTGAATAATAGGTGTATGTGGGCAGAACAGGCCTGAATAATAGGTGTATGAGAACAGGCCTGAATAATAGGTGTATGTGGGCAGAACAGGCCTGAATAATAGGTGTATGTGGGCAGAACAGGCCTGAATAATAGGTGTATGTGGGCAGAACAGGCCTGAATAATAGGTGTATGTGGGCAGAACAGGCCTGAATAATAGGTGTATGTGGGCAGAACAGGCCTGAATAATAGGTGTATGTGGGGCAGAACAGGCCTGAATAATAGGTGTATGTGGGCAGAACAGGCCTGAATAATAGGTGTATGTGGGCAGAACAGGCCTGAATAATAGGTGTGTATGTGGGCAGAACAGGCCTGAATAATAGGTGTATGTGGGCAGAACAGGCCTGAATAATAGGTGTATATGGGCAGAACAGGCCTGAATAATAGGTGTATATGGGCAGAACAGGCCTGAATAATAGGTGTATGTGGGCAGAACAGGCCTGAATAATAGGTGTATGTGGGCAGAACAGGCCTGAATAATAGGTGTATATGGGCAGAACAGGCCTGAATAATAGGTGTATGTGGGCAGAACAGGCCTGAATAATAGGTGTATGTGGGCAGAACGGGCCTGAATAATAGGTGTATGTGGGCAGAACAGGCCTGAATAATAGGTGTATGTGGGCAGAACAGGCCTGAATAATAGGTGTATGTGGGCAGAACAGGCCTGAATAATAGGTGTATGTGGGCAGAACGGGCCTGAATAATAGGTGTATGGGCAGAACAGGCCTGAATAATAGGTGTATGTGGGCAGAACAGGCCTGAATAATAGGTGTATGTGGGCAGAACAGGCCTGAATAATAGGTGTATGTGGGCAGAACAGGCCTGAATAATAGGTGTATATGGGCAGAACAGGCCTGAATAATAGGTGTATGTGGGCAGAACAGGCCTGAATAATAGGTGTATGTGGGCAGAACAGGCCTGAATAATAGGTGTATATGGGCAGAACAGGCCTGCACGCTGTGCTCCCTTATTACCATGCAGGTCAAGACAAACCGCTGACTGGCACAGCTAATGGTCTGTTGGTCTTCTGGGCAGATGCTCCCACCGTAGTTCAGCAGGAAACAATGTATTCATTGAATACATTGAAAATTCCCTTTTCGGACAAAAATGATTAATGATCATTTTAAAGAGTTGCTTCAACTCCTTTGTGTGTGTGTTCATCTGTGGAGGAGGCCTTTAGGAATGGTGGTTAGATGTTTGCTAGTGCAAATAATCACCCAAGGAAACATCAAGAATTTGTATTAGATCTCAGGATATTCTTCAGATTAGTTAGTGAGCATGGTGATTGGACATAAATCATTGCCATGATTGAGCTGTATGTAACCATACACCAGGAATATGGCACCAACCCAGTACACACAGTGGTTGCTGTGCTGGTAAATAAGTTTTTTCATTTCTGTGCTAAATAAAGGACAAAATGAAGCTGTTTGCAGTTATATTTTGAACAAAATGCCAGTTAAGAGGAACCCTTGTGATACATCTATTTGTAATTACCATCTGTATTGCATAAGCATGTGACGTAAAATAAGTGTTTGTTTTAACACAGCATCCAGCGCTAGACATCGGAACTGTAATGGACGAGGCTTGTTGTTTGCCAGCCTCTTCATCCGTTCAACAAATGCTCATCATTAGGAATCACTGTGATATGTAGAATAACACACAGGTATTGACAACATTGATTAAACATTAATATAGTGGGACAAACTGTCATATTATGGTCGTATCACGCAGTGCATACAGAAGACGGTATATCCAAGTGATAACTGATTGTTTGCTGAGGGAAGCTTTTAAAGCAAATTTGGCTTGTTTTGATGGTGAGTTTATTATCTTCAAATCTCTTAGTTTGGAAATGAGAATAGATGGATATGGTAGCCATTATGGGTAGTATGGAGGTTGAATATAGATTGATAACTTGGCATCTGTTGCTAAGCTGAAACGGATTCTCATGCACACAGAAACTGATATATACTACCCATCAAAAGTTTAGACTCACTAGTCTGCATGTAGCCACTTACTTTAGTCAACTGTTCTAAACTAGATTTTGCAAAATATTCCATACTGTTTAAAGTTACTGTTTACACATGAACTGATGTATTGTAAAACAAATTCGTAATGTTGAAAAGCTTATTGTCATGAGTTCAGTAAATGATGAAAATCAGTGAAAATTGACGAATTCTTAACTAAACTTTACACCAAAACGAAGCTGTTCACATGCCTGATATTTGCACATGCTTTACAGCAATTTGATGCATGATCCTCGTGCAATTCATCTGCATAAGGTTTGCAGTTGGCTCCCCCAAGTTAGTGGAGAAATTCATCTTCGATGTAACCATATATTATACATAACATATAGCGAGTGCTTTAAGTGAGTCTAAACTTTTGATGGGTAGTATAGAAAAGAAGATATGTAAGGTTTGATAGATGTAATTCTCTTATTTTTCATCTTAATGAGACATGGTTTTCATGACTATTTTGAACAAAGTTTCTTTTCTTCCTAGCTGTTTTCAGGAGTTCATGAAAGACTGACTAATTACGTTGGTGAAAGTAAGCTGGTACTTTCACATGTGCAGATTTCCTACCGTTAACTACCGTCGGTAATGGTGGTAGCAGTGATGTCCGTCCGTCCATGCTAGTGGCAGCAGTGGGAGCTATCAATGGTTAATGAGCCCATCATCACGGGCTCCTTCACACTACCTCATGTATCCCTCTGGACTCCACAAGAAAGTCCAGCCAGTAACAGGGCTAATGCAGCCTCCTCCTTGAAGTGCTCAAGCATCAGGAACATGATATTTGTCTGTTTGTGAGAGGAATTATGGTGTTGCTTATTCAGTCTCACACTAAATTATTTGTACTCACCAGCAGCTGGGGGGCTGCTTAACACAATTTACTCCCAGACCCATGAAAAAATGAAGCCAGAAATGTTTTTGTGGCTTTTAGGACTTCAGGTAAATATGGAAGAAATGTACCGATGTTATTGTTCCCAGACTGTGCTATGCTGGGATGGGTGTCTTTGGCAGTTTAGAACATTGTCTAGATTGCAGACGTTTTCCTTGCTCATAGATGCTGATCTTTAGGGCGAGTAGGCCAGGCATCTGCTGACTTTACTTGTGTTTGTCAGAAGATCTGGGTTTGAATCTCCTGCACATTCTTGTTATCACAGCTGAGATTGTGACCCATTTTTGCTTAACTTGGTATTACTCAGCCTCACAGTACCTGAACCATACTTTCCCCCCTTTTTGTACAACACTACGCTGTAGCCATTAATGAAGCATATTTGGAGTGCCAGGTGGTGGTTCTTGAGTACTACTTTCCTGTAGGGATCGTACAATTTCAACATAAGTGTTAGGCCAACTACCTTGATTTCCATGACTAATTTCAAACTCAAGTGAGTGAATTAAATGTTTGGATGAGCTACCACTTCCGACTATGATTCTGACTATGATTGGTGTGTGAGAGATATCAAGTCACCGTAGCGTATCTCCAATAATACAATATACTACAGGCAATCACTTGTCCTGTGATATACTATATTTAACTATTTGATATCATGGATAATGATGTTAACCGTATAATACCTGGAATATTGCTAAGTGTGGTGTTAAACAACAAACCAAGCAGTGTGTTTATATGGCTGTGTAATGACTAGCGATACTAGTTTACTGGTGGAACACCTTTCATCGTTAACAGAAAGGGAGTCATACACAACCTTGTCACATACCATGCACATCCCTCTGTATGGCCTTCATGTTGATGAGGGCAAGCTCATGCACCTTGGCATGATATATGGATTAGGTATTGTTGCTTGTGGAGAACTCTACATTACAATATTGTATGCATTGGCCTTTTTGAATTTATGGATTAGAATATTGATTTTATGTGACTGCAGTGTGAAGGGTTGAGTCTGCAATGATATGTATGGATTCACAGTTGACTATGGGTATCTGGAAGCATCGGCAAAAGCTATACAACATACCAGGGGTGTCTGGGACTGGGGTATATGTCAGTTATTTAACCTGTGGTGTCTGGACCTATAGAATATCTGTAACAGTTTTAACACTGGGAAGGTTTGCATGGAACCACATGGAATATTTAGATCTGAGTTTCAGGTTAATGCAGGAAGAAGCTTTGATGGTATAGTATAAGTCCACAGGTGTAGGTAGTCATGCTGGATTGTGTATGGAACACCACCTTATTGGTGACACTACTCCCTGGCTGTTGCTAGTCAGCATTGTAGATGCCATTTTCTATGCACTTTACATATTGTTACACACAATTCAAAGAGGAAGTTTTGACACTTTGTTAAGTCCAAAGGTATATTGAATAAACAAATATCTAACTCTATTCAGGTTCAAGTATTGTCCTGTTTGAGAGATAATAGCAGGTGTTGGTGATTGTTGTTGATACAGGCATCTACAGTGCACTGTTTGGGTGTCAGGGTTCCCAGTTTCACTGCCTGGTGGATGTTTTGTTGGTCTGTTCCACAAACCACATCCAATGTCCATGAGGATGAACATTGTTTACTGTGATGTTGAACCTTCTACCATTCATTCTCATTGAGTAACATCTGCATGGCTGGCATCGTTTAGCTTCATTTTGTTGTTATTGAATTTGTTATGTTTCCAGTTGTGTGCATGTTTCGATACATTTGCGTGTGTTTCGGTCAGCTTTCCCTCCGCTGTTTATGTTGAATGTGGGTCTATACCAGATGTTGATTGCATGGGATCAATCTCTCTTCCATTGCAAAGTAAGAGAGATGCATTGAACTGTGTGTCTGATAGCTCAGAATGATCTCAAATTGATTTCAATCTCCTTTTAGAATTGATGTGTCCTGGACATTGATGTGATGGATTTGAGTGGAAAGATAATTTTCAGGTCAATTGGAGCATACCATCCCACCTTCAAGTTGTATGTTTACTGTCAAAATTAACTTTGACTTACTGTGGTTGAATGGACAGTGTGGCCGATATTGATTGTCTGATGCCTGCCATTACTGTAATGGCAGATTCTCCATTATGGTCATGTGGGTTATTTATATGTTAGGTTATGTATGTGTTACATTTGGTTTTCGTACATATTGAGTCTATGGCAGAAAAAGAACCCAGTGTTTGAACCTAGTTGAATAAAACCTAATGCGTCAAAGTGTTCGTATTATTTTACACTGAGTATATGGCATAATAGGAACCCAGCTAATTGAATAAAACTTAAAATGTGCAAGTTAGTTGTGTAATGTACTGACACAAAGTTTAGAAAGTCCAAGCAGCGTTCAGTCTAGCTGATAAAATAGATGACAACAAAATGGAAGGGCAGCCATTAACATTGATGTGGTCCCAGCTCTCACTAAGCATGACATGTCAGAGTGATCTTTGGGGAATATTTACAATTTATGATGTGTCAGAATTTTAAAAAGATTGTGTCAATATATGCTTGACAATACCACTATGTTGTTGACCTTCTGACAAGCAGACAGAATGTTGGCTATGTTGGTATAAACCAATTGTAAAATTGTTTATAGACGACAAGCGCCAGTCAGACAACCAGTTCCATGAATCCGATACTGCCACAAAGCTCTTAACACTGATACATCATTCCCTGTTATATCAGAGTGTGATGAAGGCCTCACACAGTGGAATGGTGGTGCTCTCTTTGTAATAATGCACACAACTCATCTCCGTCTAGGGCCGGTGGGGAAGCCTAGTGGTTAAAGCGTTCGCTCGTCACACCGAAGGCCCGGGTTCGATTCCCCTCATGGGTACAATGTGTGACGCCCATTTCTGGTGTCGCCCGCCGTGATATTGCTGTAACATTGTTAAAAGCAGCGTAAAACCCAACTCACTCACTCACTCACTCATCTCTGTCTAAACAGTGGCAAGGGAAGCATGTGGACTAATTTTTAAGACCTACGATAATGCATGTTGGGTAGATTACATTCTTTAGCATTAGAAAACGTGTCCATTACTTCAGTATTTGTGTGTCATTTATGTGATATTGTTTGAAAAGGATCGCCATGAAGTTGCCCCATGGAATGAACACCGTGAGTCATGTCATGGATCATACAGTAAGCTTTTTGCAAAAAAAAATCATACTTTTTCCCCTCAGAGAGTGAAACTGATTGTGCTGTTTCACTGTTTTGTTGTATTAAACTATCCATTGATGAAGCAGATAGAAGGGAAACTGTGGAAGCTTTCACCAGTACATCATGTAAGGTCAGCAAGGTGGAAGAGAACAACGTTCATGTCTTTCTTAGCCTTCATCACATCAGCATTTTATGACCTGTGGAAAAAAGCTTGGTGAAGGTTGCTCTCTGTATCGGAATGAATAATCCATAAGTGTGATGTGAAAATGGATTGCAGCCTTGTGATAATTATTGAACTTGGAGTCTTGATATCCGATGTGGATGACTTGGTATGATGGCTCTCGGAAGAAGGTACTTTGTGAAGAAAGATGAAATGAGGTGAGAAGGTTTTAGAAGCACTTCCAGATATTCTCACTGCTGATGAGCGAGGAGGACGAAAGTAATGTTGTTTTATCATTATTCACTGAGATGTGACTCTTATTTTCTCTATTGCTTCAGAGGTAGTGAGTCGGGAGATAGGGAACCCATTGCTTGTCAAAAGAGGTGACTGACAGATTGGATGGTCAGGCTCAATGGCCTTCTTGATGCATTTCATTGCATTGCATCCCAGATGCATAGATCGATCGATGATCATGATGCCAGTCACTGCATTGTATGGTCTAGACTCAGTTATTTACAAACATAACAAACAAACACAGTGAAGAACTAAGATACTTCTGCAGCAAGGCACCCGTGAAGATCCGGGGTAGAATAGGTCTTCAGCAACCCATGCTTGCCACAAATGGCGACTATGTTTGTCGTAAGAGGCGAGTAACGGGATCGGGTGGTCAGGCTCGCTGACTTGGTTGACACATGTCATCTGTTCCTAATTACGCAGATCGATGCTCATGCTGTTGATCACTGGATTGTCTGGTCCAGACTCGATTATTTACAGACTGCCGCCATATAACTGGAATATTGCTGAGTGCGGCGTAAAACTAAACCCACTCACTCACTCTGCAGCAAGGCTAAACTGGATATATAGGTCCTTGACTTTGTTTCAAGTAGCATCAGTGCAATCACCATCAAACATATAATTCTTTTTGATTCAACTAAAATCTGGACACATAGTCTGAATTATTCATGGAAATCTTCGACGTGAATATTTCTAATGGCCCTTAATAATGGTTATTCAGCCTACAGAAGACGTGGACATGGCAATAGTCCCATGAGGAGAATCTGATTTTGACTCTTGATATTTTTGATGAGCATGAAGTGGTCATTACCTGTAGTGGGACAAGCTTCTAAGACTTATAAGGATAATTTTTATTGACTTTGCACGCCTGATCATTGATTGACCTTCTCAACTTGGCATTGCCAGTGCAATAGTTAGTTGCCTGATCGATGAAGCGGATTTCTGGGGCAAAGTTTTGGCGTCTTTGGAGTTCAAATGTTTTGTTTATCCAGATGGATCATATGGAATCCTTCAGAAATGATGTGGATTTTATTGCCAGATGTGCAGCTGTTAAAACTCTGGATTCAAAAGTATCAGTAACACTGTGGCAGTGTATTGCTGCAATGGGGGTCATCTCAGGAGGTGTTCATTCAATGAACTGTCTGCTAGCTGTGAAGGAATATGCCACTTCTGTTATACTTTTCTGTCAATATGATGATTATCACATCAACTACATCATGAGAATAATGTCATAGCAAAACCATCACAAGGTTTATCTGATGTCAACCATTTCTATTATCTTCACAAAACACCAATCCTTGTTTCAACTGGATTATGCCCTTTGTGTAATGAAGCTTACTTGGCCATTGCTAGTTTGTAAACTTAGAGATATAAATTGATGTCACAGTGACTCATTTCAGCCTTATAACCTAGTACAACAATGTGCTTCATCAGTGGGTGATGCCACAGCTCAGCTACCCCTTGGGGATTCCAGGATAGGACACGTCCCAGCGTTTATTTGTCACTAAATTAGATCTGGTTGTCTGGCTAGGTTGATCATAACATGGTTGATCATAACATGGTTGATCATAACCCGACACTGTGATGTCCAGCTAGATTACATGGTTGATCATTATAAACCTGACACTGTGATGTCTGGCTAGGTTACATCGTTGATCATATCCCGACACTGTGATGTCTGGCTAGGTTACATCGTTGATCATATCCCGACACTGTGATGTCTGGCTAGGTTACATGGTTGATCATAACCTGACACTGTGATGTCTGGCTAGGTTACATGGTTGATCATATCCCGACACTGTGATGTCCGGCTAGGTTACATGGTTGATCATATCCCGACACTGTGATGTCCGGCTAGGTTACATGGTTGATCATATCCCGACACTGTGATGTCTGGCTAGGTTACATGGTTGATCATAACCCGACACTGCGATGTCCGGCTAGGTTACATGGTTGATCATATCCCAACACTGTGATGTCTGGCTAGGTTACATGGTTGATCATATCCCGACACTGTGATGTCTGGCTAGGTTACATGGTTGATCATAACCTGACACTGTGATGTCCGGCTAGGTTACATGGTTGATCATATCCTGACACTGTGATGTCTGGCTAGGTTACATGGTTGATCATAACCTGACACTGTGATGTCTGGCTAGGTTACATGGTTGATCATATCCTGACACTGTGATGTGGGGCTAGGTTACATGGTTGATCATATCCTGACACTGTGATGTCTGGCTAGGTTACATGGTTGATCATATCCCAACACTGTGATGTCCGGCTAGGTTACATGGTTGATCATAACCCGACACTGTGATGTTTGGCTAGGTTACATGGTTGATCATAACCCGACACTGCGATGTCCGGCTAGGTTACATGGTTGATCATAATCCGACACAGTGTATTACAATGTCAATCACTGGATTGTTCATGGCAGAGTCAGTTAGTTATTTATATACGGCCTTCATATAGCTGGAATATTTATATGCTAAACCAACAACAGTTAACACTTTTTTCTTGTTTAGTTTTGGAGGCACAGCTGGTTCCTTAATCCCCTTTGCCAATTTAATGATGTACTATCTAGCTGCAATCTTACATTCATCCTCTGCTTCCTCTGTAGGTGATAGTACTTAATCATGTTGTACTATTCAGATGTTCACTTGGAATATGATCATTTAAGGCCAACACACAGTAAATGGATGATGAATATGATCACAAACCGGTCAGTGTATATTCCATTTCCATTAATTACATTTGCATATCGTTTGGACAAACTCATCTTTCCTTTCAATGCTACAGTGATAGATGGGTCCATTAGTTATATTTTTGTATGGTATCCCTGCCCTTTGTCATTGACACCATCATACTGACATTTAATAAAATAATAGCTGTATTATTAATTTCGTATGTGTAGAGAGTATTCTTGCTATTGATTTTTTAATTTAACAGTCATTTTGAATAAGGTTAGTCAAATAGAATATTCATTGTAACCATTTGCTGTAGATGGGTTAAGACTTTCACAGATAGAATTGGCTGGGAATGTGTCATGTTCAAACAGATGCTGTTGTTGATACACAGTAACACAAGTATTGCTCATGTTTAGAACTGGTCTCACCAGTTACCATCTAAATTTGAAATGGTTGTTGCAATTATGGTTTTTAGTAAATTATTTTATTAAATTATTCAATTTAAAGAGTTTCGATAGTAACCAGTATTATGTCCAATGCTGTTCCCTATTTTGTCTTGTACTATGTATGTTTGGTTTTTCTTAAAGTGTAAATTTTCATATGTTGTATATATTTGCAATGAGCCGCACAAGAGGAGAAGGATCTCACCTTCATGTTGACACCTGATGTTTCAGTATTTAATAGTGATTCCTAAAGACATGCTCATGATAAAGTCGGAATCATACAATGAACAAATTATTATTCTTACACTAACCATTCTGCTTCAAGGTCAGTATGGATTCAAAATTGACTATTCACTGGATCAATACCAGCTCTACTATTGTACATGACAGACATTTTTGTTTGGTTTTTGTTGTATGGAAGTTGTCTCTTGTTATATTTCCATTAGTATGAAACTGCAGATAACAGATGTGATTTTGTGATTGATTTTCCAGTCATACAGTTGATAACATGTTCCATTTTGTTGCATTTGCATTGATGAAGATTTCATATTGAACTCCCCTGAATATGCTCACAGTTTCAACAACGTCTTTGGTTGTGGGTGAACAAGTGGTCAAGAGCACCACAATTCACAGAAGAGCTTGACGGACACATTCCAAGGTCATCTGATCAGGAAATCAGATCCTAGAATTGCACACATTTCAATCCTTAGATTGACAAAATTCTACCCATCCCCGGGGGCATCACTGAAAGCATCAAAACTGTGTTTGATTTGTGTCTTTTCACCTTCCCCCACATGGCGTCATTGCATGAAACCCATTTCTGGTGTCATAGTGATATTGCTAGAATATCGCTGAAAACGGCATAAAACTCAACTCACTCACTCACTTTTGACCTTAAGGTGATACCCAATAGATAACTGAAATATAACCAGTGGAAAATCCAGATCAGTCTGTGATCGAGTTTTGCGTGTGTTTCATTTCCTGAAAGTGGATGGCCGGACTTTGTTCCAGCCCGGTGAGGCATCAGTAGCATCATGTGCATGGTCAGCTGCAGGAGATGGTGTGTATATCCTCTTGGTGAAGCTGCTTTAACCAGTAATCTTCTTAGGTCTGTCACCAATGCTATTACTGATTCCTAAGTGGTAGGCTTGGAACACTTTCCTGAATAGAAATTGTCATTTATGTTCACAATTAGGTTTACAGCCTAGTTTTAGATAAATTTAATTTGGGGCATTTTGACCTCCTGTCATGTCTGATATATTTGAACTCTTTCTCCTTGAATTGATCAGCTTTGCTTTAAGGCTCATATGCTCACAGCATGCATGTGGGAGTATTTGGCAATAATATGTATTGATTTTTTATCTTCTGTTTTTAGGTTGAAAGTCAATGTGAAATTTAGCTGTTCAAATGGCAATTTTTTCAGAAATTTGAAGTAAAATTGTCATCAGGTTTGTGCCTGAATCCTATGCATAATGTCACAAACTGTAATTCATAATTACCGGTGTATATAAGAAATAATGATTAACTTGTAACCATATGCTATGAAATGTTGTGTTCCCTGTAAGTTGACATCCATAAATTCTCACCCTTATATGCATTACTTCTGAAAGCCACTTTCTGTTCATAGACTGCAGCTGTATTAACTTCTGGAAAACATATTCTTTTTCTCAGGGTAAAAACTTGTTAAGCTGAATATAAAGTTTTTCCACTTCAGCCCTTTTTGTTTTAAGATATTTAGATATCACCAAACCAAATATGTTAATTTCAGTTGTGGTTTTGATGTATTGTGTTTTCCACGTGTTGTTTATGGAGATTTAATCATTATCCCTAGCAGAAAAAGGTTACTAATCTCCATATTCATTTGTGTAAAGTCCAGTGTCTGCTACACATGCACCGTGTGCATAAACATGTGCTTGCAAGGACACAGTGTAATTGAATAATCTCAGAGGACATTAATTGTCTATCGCAGGGAAAGTGTCCACACCAAATTATAGCCAGGGCTATAGATTACTTCAAAGGAATTGTCCCCCATTGACAAGGAAGCGGTAATGTTGAAGAAGATTGTCCTTGTTCTGTTAATCAGCAAGAAATTTTCATAGAATCCAGTACAGCCTGAAGCATCTTCTCTACATGATGCCACAGTGTCTGTTAATTGGTATACAGACAGGGAGGAAACGGGGGACAGTTAACCCTGATGTTCAGGTCAAGTTTGTGCATTCAATCACAAGTTTGTGTGTGTGTGTGTGCATGTGTTCTTGTGTGAGTGCAGTGTGGCCTGGCAAGACTGATTAAATGACCATATGGGGGTGGCAGTTAATCTTCATTTTGATGCCGTGTATACACTGATGTTGATTTATGCCCACTCAGCAATATAGCTAGCTGTACTGTAGTCCCCTATATAATTTGAGTGTTGTAGGTAACTTAGTGATTGATAGCATGAACAGCTGCTCTGGCTGTCTGACATTTTTTTCACACTATAGTGACAAGCATCAGGGTAACGTGATATCTTCACTGGTACATACAATAGCTAAGGAATTGGTCCTCCTCATGCCATGTTTGTCATCAGAGGCAACCAAGGGGATCTGATGATTGATGAACCGATAGGTGATCTGTATTTCACCACAAATTATGGACCAATGGTGGATCTGTATTTCACAAAAAAAGATGGACCAATGGTTGATCTGTATTTCACAAAAATGATGGACCAATGGTGGATCTGTATTTCACTAAAAAGATGGACCAATGGTTGATCTGTATTTCACTAAAATGATGGACCAATGGTGGATCTGTATTTCACTAAAAAGATGGACCAATGGTGGATCTGTATTTCACAAAAAAAGATGGACCAATGGTTGATCTGTATTTCACAAAAATGATGGACCAATGGTGGATCTGTATTTCACTAAAAAGATGGACCAATGGTTGATCTGTATTTCACCAAAAATGATGGACCAATGGTTGATCTGTATTTCACTAAAAATGATGGACCAATGGTGGATCTGTATTTCACTAAAAATGATGGACCAATGGTGCATCTGTATTTCAAAAAAAAAGATGGACCAATGGTTGATCTGTATTTCACCAAAAATGATGGACCAATGGTGGATCTGTATTTTACCACAAATGATGGACCAATGGTTGATCTGTATTTCACCAACAATGAAACATTCGACAACCTTTGTTTGTTGTAGCAACCACTAATGTACTGATTCTCCTTCAAGTAAGGCTCCTGCACACTTCCTCTGTGACTGTCCTCAGGATGAACATTAGGTGCAGTTTGGAAGGGAAGTGTGCAAGGTATTAAAGTATTATCTGTCTGACTATTGTAATTTACCTGATGTATAATTGACATAATGATTTTCTCATTAGACTTGGAGATTGGATAAGAATTGATTCTGTAAGCTGGTTGAAGGTTCTGAGAGTCTGACACCCCTGGAATATGATCTGGGAAGGAAACACTCAACACTAGTACTGTAATGTGGGTAATATCTGCTCATATCCACTAGTTGGCACAGTTCTTCAGGTACTTTCATTTCGGTTCATTATTTAGTAGCAATATACTGCTTATCCCAGACTGAAATTGAGCTTAAACTTAAATCATGATCAGTTCTGTCTTGTGCCTTCTGGAAGTAGTGACCAATTCTAGAAGTTGTCATGGAAACTCTTGCCAGTCCATATTTGAATAAACACCAGACATACAGTATTGCTGTGTTTGGCTCCTAATCAGCAGTTTTATTGGCTAACATTCAGGATCAACTTCTTGCACCAGGGACTAATTTCAAGTTTTCTCAAACTGCCGACCAAAAAGAGTAATCTTACTTATGTCAGTGTGAAGTAGCCTTCCAACCACCGACCACATCAACTGTGTTGTTTTTGTCCTGTGGTGACTGGCTTGTTGTGTTCTTGTTATTACTTGAACATTCCGTTGTGGAATGACCGTCATAAAATTCATTGCATGACAAGCAGGTGCTTGCTAGTGTCCTTCACAGCATGGGTGACAGGGTTGGACCAGGGCTTGATTGATACAGTTGTCAATTGTGGCATTAGCTCCATATTCTAACTTGAGAGTGCTAATTGGATCTGTCTGGTAGTTAGGTGGTTGTGGTAAGTTGCTGAATATTTTGCCCATTTTAATTTGCAACTGTTTTATGAAACAAAAGCCACAATACCATTTTTCTAACTTTGTATGTAATAAAACATGTGTACATGCATACTTTGATGTGAAAAAATGTTTCTACCCAAATGTAAGGTACATTAATGACTTAATATAAGGACCAACAATATGTACATGTGCTTTTGTATATGGGCCAGTGGCATGTACATATTAGAAATAAAATTATCAAAATTTCATGAAAGTATGAATATTTCTTGTGATTTGCATGATTAGATTTGATAACTACCATGGTTACCATAGATCTAGTTGGCATGATTCAGGAAATGTGGCTGTTAGTATTCAGTGAAAGGTCCTGTCTAGCCAGGGATAGGGGATAAGTAGCAGCTGCCTTGACAGCAATAGGACCAGTCGGAGTTCACACCATCAGTCAACACAAGGCAGGGACAGGCCACTAGGGAAGACAGAACCAAGGGGTCAGGACAGGAGCTGATTCTTGTAGCTGTCACCTGGTAATGGTGGGGGTGGAGATTGGATGGTCAATATATCCTTCACATGCTCTAGCTGTTATCAGTTCTCACAGTTCTGCACATGCTGTTAATTATGCCATGATAGTTTGTACCTGGTGTGGTGTATAGAAAAAGAAGAAGAGGAACTATTTAGATAACATCCACAGGCCCAGGGTGCATAGCATGAATATGACTAGGGAGCTTAATGGTAGAATGAACTGGATATAAACTATTGATACACACTATGTAATAAGAATATTGCAAGTTCACTGTTGGGAGAGGATATGACAATTTTTTTTGCCTGAACATTTTGGAAATGAAAGAAGCGATAGATGTGCTAAACGTGCTGGCAGATTTAGAAACTTTTAAGTGATGTTGGATGCAAAGTGTAGGCTAGTCTATTTCTAGATTTGTTTATTTATATTTTAAAGATATATGTTTTCAAATTAGATAACTTTATTTCTGGAGATAAATGTCAGTCTGAGCTGAGTGGTGATAGTAGTTCAGGCCCCGATTTCTCGAAACAAACTTAAGTCTGAGTTTTGACTTAAGTTAGAGTTTTACTCAAATTTGAGAAAACGCATTTCCCAGAATGAGCTGAAATCGATATTTAATTCAAACATAATAGATCATTTAAGTTTGGTGAATAAAATACTGAGGTTTTTTGGGCTTTTTGTATTTTAAAAATGCAGCTGAGTTAAAATTCAGCTGTTTCAAATAGTCAAACTCAGTTTGAAATTTGAGTAAAAACTTAAGTTTGTTTCAAGAAATCGGGGCCAGGTCACAGATGTTTGTAAAGAGGGTGTTCTTCATCTTCTGTCCCCCTTCTTGTGTACAATATGTATGCAATAACATTGTCTTATGGTCTCTCATGTACATGAGCCTTGTTCTTAGGTGCTGGTTGAAGAAGGCTCACCATCACTTGGCCTGGTGGACTGGTAGACTAACGTTTAGTCCCTGAATATATATCATTTTGATAGTAACAAATAAACCCATTTGAATTAAAAAGGAGCCCCAGTGAGTTATGAGATTCAGCTGAACCTGGGGCAATCTGGACTTGCTTCATGTAGGGCTTTAGCATTGCAGAGCGGGCTAGGCATTGGGGAAAATAATGTGTTCAGGGGCTGTGAGACAGACTAGCTGGCTGGCTGCTGGGGCTGATAGCTTTCAAGCCCTTGGGATTTCAAAGCCTGAGGTTGTCATCTGCTAGGACGGTCGGGCAATAAAGTATCAGTTGTGACTCTACCTAAATATATGTATTAATATCCCATCTTGCCTGGCAGATTTGTCCTTGTTGGATTACCTGAAGGCAGATTTGTGAAGGAATTATGATTGCTTGAACAGATGGTCTTAGTGTGGAAATAGGAAGCAACTCTTGGGGGCATACATATGTAATCTTGTAAGAAAAACAAACCGTTTATGCAAATTATGTGGTAGGAAGATTTCTTTCATTGTCTGGGACCAATTTACTAAATTACAATTTTACTTAAAAAATATGATACATTTTTTCTGTTTGAGACATCGTTCATTACTGTGACCTAAATTTAAAATTACGTCAGTGCGCATCATTAAGTTTTTTTGGGGTGTACTCACCACTGTGATTCACATCTTCACTTTGAGTGTTTTGTTCAATATTTAGTATTTTGCATCAATTTTTTATTCAATAGTCAGCAGGCTTTTGAAACTGACTGCTGCTCTTTATCAAATATAAGGTCCCTGTTATGCTGCCTGCGTTTATGATAAGACTAACACATTTCTCTTTTGGAGTATCAGGGAGATTGACATGTTATGAATATACCTGTCAGATCGCTAATTGGATCAGTGAAGATGGTGCCTCCAAAGTTTCCTGCTGCTAAGATGATAGAATTTCAACTACCGGGAACATCCCTTTTGACTAGTCTGTGCCTTTTCAGCAGATGGTTGCTGGGATACTCTTTTAAGCATCCATTGATAGAGGAACAGGTTAAATACTTTGTAGATAGTGTTTATTTACCTTATCTTTTTTATGGATATTATAACAAGTAAACACACAAAAATGCTGTTTAATATGGTGGGTTTGATGTGGAATGAGTATATTTTGTTGTTTGTTTTGGGGGGTTTCTAATTGGTGTAGAATGGTATTTAATGAATTTACTTATCTTGCCAAAGATTTGGCCTGAGTATCTATCTAAGAGTTCATTTAATGATCTCCTGACCACATTTTGTCAAACAGTGTACAGAGCCTTTCTCTCTCACTCACTCACCAAACCACTCACTCACTCACTCACTCAGGTTAGGAAAGGGAATGATGATGGAAGATGGTTAAGAACCTTGAATAGATGTCCGAGAATTGACATGATTTGTCCTCAAGATTTCAGCCACTTGGTTATACAAAGCAGAAGTTTAATCATTTTTAAAGTTTCAGCATGTATTTTACGCCAGGCGTATATTCAACAATTTACGGTACCTATGTGCTATATATAGGTACTGATGTTGATTTGAGCGTGCTGACCAGTCATGCCTGGGTAGAGTTGCCCAGCTGTCCAAGAGCTGAAACTTCCAGGCAGGAAGTAGTATCCCAAGGGTGTGTCAGAATCCTTATTAGTTGTGAGTTCGAACTGATATTTGAGCTTCTGAATTTCACCAGAAGAGTAAATCTCCAGGAGCCACATTAAGATGACATCTCACTTATCCACTCCTTCCAGCCTTACAGTTATGATGTACTTACATTATTGCTATAGATGGAGTCAATCGCTTAGCACTCGCTTCATCTGCTAAAATATAAGCCAGTCTTTTATATACATTTCAGTTTCAAGAATACGAGAACAAGTTAAAATGTATAACATAAATCTTCCTCAAAATAACATAAATTTTCTTTAAATGGAAAAATAATATAAATCTTTTTTAAATGTATGAACAGTAAAATAGAATATGTTCAAACAGATTATGAATGTATTCTGGTTCCTGGATCTATTGAACAGGTGTTCCTGATTATTGTGGTTTTGCTTCCTCCTTGTAATATTTTCTGTCTGGCTCCTCCAAATCTCCCGAACTTGATGCTAGTTCCTGGTGGAGTACATGGCAGGTCAGGTTGCGACAACTGGTGTCGAGCAACGATGACTGCACTTTCCTGTTCACTGCGCGTCACTCTAGTGTGCAGTGGTGCGCCCATATTTCACACCTTCACCACTTATTCCCCTTAGATTCATGCTGTTTGCTGTTTTTATGACATAAATCTTCTTGTGAGACAGTTGCTTGTGGTTGGCTGTAGCTAGGCGAATGCTGCTGAAGGCGTAACTCTGTGTTATGGATTTGTCTGGCCTCCTGTCTGAAGGTATTCATGTATGAATCACAATATGCTTGAAATTCAATTTGGTATGCAAGTGCACCTCAGACCGTACCATCAATTATTTCGTCACAAATTAAGCTTTTACTGCTTTTGTTCCCCAGGCTGAGAGTGGTAAGGTCAGCAGGCCCCATCATGGAAGTGGCCCAACTGTCACAGTTCTTGTTCTGTCGTGATTTAGTCAGTGTTCCTTTGCCCCTCCTCATCCATGTATTTCTCACACTGGCAAGATTCAGTGATTCAGCTGCACCATCTCCTTCAAAGCAGCACATTGTGAATCTGGGAACATCGCTCATATGACCTGTTATTATTGAGCATTTGACTCTTTAAGAACATGAAAGGCCAGGTTGTTTCCTGGGTAAACACCAACTTGACATGAAGCTGAAGATTCATCAGGTTCATGTTCACCTGAGGTGTAACATGTCAGGGTAATGAAGATGACACAACATGATACACTGTGCTCAAAGTTTCCACACTATCTGCATTACAGTATATCATATTTATCATTGTTAGGTGCTTATCTTCAGCCTGTATAGTATCCTAATGGCATCTCTTGCTTTTATGTACTGGCTGGTACCAGATGTGACCGGGCCAGGCATATGACTAGCAGAACAACTAATACAGGGTTATTGCTACATCTAGGCAGCTAAATCTCTTAGCATTCCTGTCGCCAGATATGTTCCCAGCACCCTGAGTTGCTCACAAGACCTGATGAGAATGAGGATTGTGTTTCTGTAGTGTGTCACCTCTGTGACCCAACAACTAGGATGGCACAGTGTTACCATAACAACAGTATACTGCAGCATACTTTTCCAGGGATTTTTTCTTCTCAATAACAAGTTTTGTATTCATTTGAGTCATTTCACTTAAAATTTGATCAGAAATTTTCAAATGATTTTTCCTTCATAATTGATTGACAAAAGAGTTGACATTATCTCCCCTGTTTCCATGACTACAAAATGGTGGCGACTGACATGCTGACTTGCAAACAAAAATATAATCAAAGGTTTGGTGCCAATTTGACCTAAAAAGACCATAAAGAGCTTGTATCACAAAACAGGCATCTGTATTCCAAATATTTTAATACAGGTTTTGCCAACACACAGCCCTTTTGACAACTCGTTTGAAAGCCTTAGACCTGAATATTTACAGGCTGCTGTAAAAAGCTACAATGTTACAGAATGGATGTGTGCAACAATGTTGCTTACTGGTGTGACTCTAGCTACAATGTATGGACTGTTTTATACTAACTACACTGTAAAGATTGCTGAATTCGAGGTAACCACTGCTTCAATTACATCAGTCCCTTACTCTTTGAAACTTCTACTGTACTTGTTATTCCACAATGTACGAAACGAAGAGGTTCAAATGTCCAACAACACAGTCTGTTTCCTGATGAAGTTTGTGAAGACTGTTCTGTGACCCGATGCAAATCACGACTGGCAAATGTTTCAGCTGCAGCTAGCCTATAGGAAGAACCACCCAAAATAAATGTAGTTAGAATCAAGTACCTGCAAATCAATGGGACTGAATCTTGCCGGAGAGGAATCCTGTACAGGCTACGTAGGTAGAGCTACCAGAGACCGATTTCCCGATCAATGTGTGTAGATGCTGGTTTGGTGCCACATTTACTGTAGTCGTCGCAGACACTTGAGGTTGCGTCTCCTGGTGAGGATCAACCTTTGTCTGGTCTTCGTCTTATGCCTGTCTTTTTAACCATATATTCCTAAATAAATCAGAAAGAGCAATTTTCCACAGAATTAGAGGAGCGATGTTGAACAGGTCTTGCTGCTTATGAATAAAGCAATTTTCTCAAACCTTTCAATTTATCCTGCTTCTGTTCGATAGCCGAAAACTGATGGCAGCGTTGTTGCCCTTGCATTTATGTGTGGTGTAGCTTGGCACAGTTACAATAACCTGTGGGAAAAACTAATTGGTGCCTGTCCAGATTTGAAGTAGTAACAATTATATATAATGCTCAAAAGAAGTTAAAAAAGTCCATGATTTGTTTTCATGACACTAGTTCATCCGACATGTTATGACTGATTATGTATCATCATTTTAGAGAAATTGGTTGTTCTTAAAATTCTTTTAAGTAGTACTTAGAAAGAGAAATCTTCAGTGTTATAGCTTAAGACTTATCTTTTTTTGTTGGCTGCATATTCTGTATCACAATGTTACTGTGTGTTTTGTGATATTGTCAACATGTCAGACTCATCTTTCTCTCAATATCTGTTGTATTGATACAACAAGATGTCTTGTGTACTTTTAATCTGCTTGATGTTTTTTGACAAAGATTAGAATGTTCTTATTGTTGAAGGAATTAACAGTCCCAGAAAATATTCATGCATGTGATGTGAAGATCAATACCTGAAGTTGCATGTTGTCAGAAGATTACATGTTATCAGTCTAAGTAAACTTAGGCTCAGTATTATTCGTTACATCTTGTGGAAAGTCGCGTAAGATAACCTTTTCGACTGACCAATCAGAACACAGCTTACCAAATCGTGAAAGTTGACATTCGCACATACCTTTTGAACTTTTACCTCCAAAAATTTTGTACCGAACGATTCTGAATGCTATTTTCCGTACGATCGGTTCCTAGTGAGGCACGCCACAGCAGTGAGTAAACAGTCGCTGAAAATATCGTTTTGTCAGTATTCAAGCATGTCAGCTTGCTGAAATATTAGCTAATGATAGCCATGTCAACAGAAACCCCAAAGCGTATATACTGCAGGGCAAATATCTGTGTTTTATGCAATTTTCATTTGTTGGGAGATCAGTGTTGGCGAACGGGGAAGAGAAAATCCATTTTGTAAGTCCCGCCGAACCCTAAATAGTAGCTGTTGTCTGATTGGTTAAATCCATTCAGCCGTCTCGCGTTTGATTGGATGGTCATAGGTCCCTCAAAGGTTACCTGACGCGACCTTCCACAAGGTTTTGTTAGACTCAGTATAGCAGTGTAACGAATAATACTGAGGCTAAGTTTACTAAGACTGACACGTTATTAGACTATAATATGTTATTGAGATATCCAGACTGGGTTCTTCATGTGTACAACAGCATTGGTAACCCACAAAGGAGTTGCACTTTCATGTGCCAGCAGTCAATATACAAACATCTGATTTGGTTAATTATTTTACTAATCATTAAATGTATAATTATCCCAAGGCCTTTGTAAAATACCAATGTGACTATGAAGTTTAACTCACTCACTCAATGTAAAATCCCTTCTGTAGAGGACACTACATTTGCTAGTGAAAGAAGTTAAAAACCACTGAATTCTTTCACATCGCTACAGGTAATCTGTCATGGAATGGCAGATTAACTTTTGCACATGTTTTTTGAAAGAATCAGGTAGTCCATCAGTTTTTTTAGGAGTATAGATTTTTCATTTGGACTTATGGAAACAAAGTTTGACATGAGCCAATGTTTATCAATTTATGGATTGCATGCTGCGAGGAATGAGCCAAGACGACTTCCTTGTTTGCATCTTGTACCGATTGTCCCTGGAAACCCCAGGAAAATTTGTTGCAAGTTTTATGGATAATCATTATTACATTGATCTGATTAGACTCTTACAAACTTAAGTGTACCCAATGAATGTCAAATGTTATCCTGGAATTGAATAGCAGTTTGTGCTGGTTCCGGGGACTAGGGGCAATTGGGTAGCTCAGTAGAGGAAGTGTTGGCTTATTGTACCAAAGGCCTAGGTTCAAATCACAACATGCGTACAATATGTGAAGTTGATTTTTGTGTTCTTTAGGTGATATGGCTAGAAAAGTGCTAAGAGTGTTCAAAAACCTTGTTAGTTCATAAAGAAATAACTAAAACAGCTCACTCAGGGAGATTAAATGTTGGAAAAAATGGTTGAAATTATGTCATTGGATTTTCAGTTGCACATTAGAAGGATATGAGAATCATTCCCATGTTGTATGTGTCTTGTACATATTGCCCTATTTGTTTAGCAAAATCTGAAGCAAAATCATGAAATACTCAATGGTGTTTGCCAAATTTGAATCACACTCCTATCCTTGACAATGACCTTCAGATGCTTACCTTAATGGTGTATGGTGCACAGGTTGTGTGAAGGAAGTGCTGCAGCACGTAGGTGGATGTACATTGATCAGGTATTACCTACTTTACATCATCCTCCATAACAGTGCTGCAGCACGTAGGTGGATGTACATTGATCAGGTATTACCTACTTTACGTCATCTTCCACAACAGTGCTGCAGCACGTAGGTGGATGTATATTGATCAGGTATTACCTACTTTACGTCATCTTCCACAACAGTGCTGCAGCACGTAGGTGGATGTATATTGATCAGGTATTACCTTCTTTACGTCATCTTCCACAACAGTGCTGCAACATGTAGGTGGATGTACATTGATCAGGTATTACCTACTTTACGTCATCCTCCATAACAGCTTGTTGTCACCCTGATCATGTTGAGCGTCATCACTGGCGTTAAGTGTGGTTCAGTATTGACCATTTCACTGTCGCCTTCCAGAAGGAAGGGGTTTCATTGTTTGTAGGGATGGGGAGTTGCCGGTTTGTCCATGTCAGAGTCTGTTGTCTATATTCCATGTTGATATAATTACCCCCTATTAACAGTGTTCCTTTATAATGTCAGGTAATTGTAAGAGGGAAAGAAAGTTGAAATTTCTTCATACTCTTAACATTGGTGTAAAGGGAATAGATGCAGGTTTTCATATTCATTTTATGAGTGAAAAAGTTACAAGTGTTCCTTTTTTCCAAAGCAGTTAACCAGTTGGTAACAATATGAATCTGTATGTAAACTTCCTGGTTCTCTGTTGGTAAAGTTAATGGGGATTAGCTGAGTGGGTAAGTGTTTGCTTGTCACACCAAAGTTCTGGGTTGTATTTCACACTTGCTAAACATCACTCACTGCCATACACAAATATCGACAGATGAATGACAAGTATTTTGTTGAGTTCGAAGAGGTTCATCATGCTCCAGGGCATGCTATTTTTTGTTTGGAGTTTCCAGTAATATACTGCCAGAAAGCTGATGAGTTGTTTGTTGAGAGTTCCAATAAAAGAGCATTTTAATGTTGTTTCCAGTTAACAGAGCAGGGTACGGCCAGACCGTCATTAGCCTTTTGTGTCCTACTCTCCATTCATATTACGCCATCACTGTGAAATACTCCCAGTGAACTTCCATCATTGACATTATATTATTTACTTAATGGATTCCCCCATTATTCCTAATTGATTTATTGCTTCTGTCACATGTCTCATGGCTTTTTCAACTAGAAGTTTCTGCATTTCAGTCCAATCCATACAGCAATAATCAACCCTGAATGCAATCTATACAAGTATTATAAACCAACCCTGTGCAAATGGTGCAAATGGTGCAACCGGTTCCGATTCCCATTCACCTGCACTGAAAAATAGGCACCTGCATCAGATCCGTTTGTCATTATGAGAACCGAGGTTGAGTTGGCACATTTTGAATAATTAATGGTGAGTTTTCATTACCTTAATTCGGTTGCATTGAAGCTGAGGTATTGTGTTCTTTCTTTCCTTTCCAAGAATGTTAGGACATTCGGAGTGGCTATGGTAAAATGTTTGGTCAATAAATACAGTGGGTCATTCTGATACCTCACAGTTGCCAATCAGAGCCAGGTTGTTTCTGAGGCTCTTCAGGGCTGTCCCGCCAGTCTGGACCATTCCTACCCAGGGTGCCAGTAGTTCTTGATACCAGGTCACCATGATTTCAGGTTAGGTCACGATGTATAGAAGTAGGAAGGTGAGTAATCAATTTTGTGGGAGACTTAGGGTGCCAGTGAGGTTTTAGGGGTAATAACAGCATTTCTTAAGTCTGTCTGACTTAGGCTTGAGACATGATTCATGTTCATTGTGAGTATGAAACTGAAGTGCCCAAATGGTTATGATGACACTAGCATGAAGTTAACAACTGAACATTTGCCTTTAGTTCTGTGCGAGTAGAAATTGTTGGGGATATATTTCTGGTGATTGTCCATTTCTTCGTATGACTGAAGCACTATTAAACTGTCAAGTGTTATTGTTGCCACAGGGGCTTGTAATGCTAAAAACTGCCATCAAGGTATATACTTTCACTGACGGGGTATTAGTACTATAGAAAATGAAAGTGGTGTAACGAGGTCAATACTTGTTTCAGGGCGAATTCAACAATACTCACTGTATCTATCCCATTTAAAGTATGCACACGTTTCAAGCCAATAGATTTACCTACGAAATGAGACAAACAGCACAAAAATCGAAGCAGTACTTTGGGAGCTAGGGTCTTCGGAAGCTCGAAAAATCGTGATTTCTCGATTCCGAGCCAAAATCCCTGCTCAGAATTTGTAGCGGTAACTCACCCATTTTCTTGTTTATTTCACAGTATACATTCACCAAAACATGTTGAACTCATGGCGCTTGTCAGCGAGCTAGTCGCCATTCTTTTGGAGACACTTACATCTCACTGTCATAATGAGTTTACGTACATTTTTTAATCGTAAACAGAATTGTGTCGTGCCCGTTCGCCATTGACGACCTTGGCCTTAACCTGCCTTGCACTTAAAAGAGCAAGGGAGCTAATTGGCTAAAAATAAATTATGTCCCATCAAATCGCTTTTCATTTGTTAAAACCTGTAGTCACTGGTTAATTGGAGATTTTGTCTCCCAGAATTTCTGTTGGATGCAAGGCACTGAGATGAAGCTGAAGATTTTAACGATGTCTGACTATCACGAGCAGTTCACAAGAGTAAAATATGTGTGAAGGCTCTATGAACCTGCTATCCTGCTAAAGTGTGACTTGAGACAGGAGCTTTGTTCTGTTATGGCTGAAATTTCTTAAGTGTGTAGTCAGTTGATTTCTGGTAGAAGACTTTCTTTTGTTTTGCTTCATGCAGCCATCACGTGAAGGACTGAATAAAAAGTTACCAGACTGCTTGAGGCTGGTTCTCCAGGGAGTCGGTGGGAAGACTTGGTTGAATTGCAACTACGTTCTATTCAAGTCTCGTCTGCTTTGTCTGAACCCTTCAGTGGTTAATAAGCTTGCTTAATTGCATGTATATTTGAACAGCAGTTGTCACAAATCACAAATCTGTTGTATCTAAATCAAATAAACCTTGTGAGTCACTGGGCTGAAAGGTTAACAGTGAAATAATTATGTAGTGTGGCAGCATATATATAGATGGCAGTGGGAGTGTTGGTTTCCAAGCCATTGTGTGTCATGAATTTGTGTTTTAGTTTGTTCAAAAGACGGTGAATATCTGGGCTAAAGATATACTTAGTACAACATAGATGATATGGGTGAAGTTAACATAGGGATTAGAAACATTACGCCCAGTACTCAGAATTGGTTAAACGCTTATCGTTTGGTGTTGTTTTGTGATATGTTTCCTGGTCCAGGCTCGATTATTTACAGACCGCGCCATATAGCTGGAATATTGCTGAGTGTGGCATAAAACTAAACTCACTCACTCACTCAATCACTCACTCACTCACTCATTCCCCAGATTGCAGGGAACTTCTGTGTTAGACTGCATAACTGTTTTATACCTGGGAAAGGCTGTGCATTTAGCAGCTCTCCTGACTTATCCATTTGAACACCATAAAACATGGTACTTGTGTGAACTCTTGTCTTTGTTGGTATCCCAGTGTCTTCTTTGATTGGTAAATTACTGCAGCAACAGGAAGCGTTTTAAATGAAATAAGGTAATTGATTTTGTTGTAGGGAATTGCAACATTGAAAACAGTGAAAAGCAGAACAGATAAATCCTTTAAGACATAATCAGTTTTTATTGATCATTACATTTTCTCATTTTCTGAT
Organism: Haliotis rubra; assembly: GCF_003918875.1. Lineage (NCBI taxonomy): Eukaryota > Metazoa > Mollusca > Gastropoda > Lepetellida > Haliotidae > Haliotis > Haliotis rubra. The sequence continues at coordinate 1,963,940 of NW_025764948.1, read as the reverse complement.
ATTGAATTCCTTTGAAGGACGTCATTTGTGACCGAGGTTTTCATCAGTATCCTCTGTGTCCATGGGTTCTCAGGTTAACGGTCTATACCTCAGGGGCCTTCTTTCAGCAAGCAACAGTTTTTTAAAAGATGTTTCACAGATGGAGAACTCAGGTTGCATATTTGATTATTTTAGCTGAGATTCTTCACATGCACCATGGTACCAAGGGCAGAGGCTTTCACATTTAAATAATTGATATATCTTAATCCAGTTTTCTTCTCTAACTTGACTGTTTCTACCTCTTTAGATATATTGAAGTTAGAATCTGGAGGAGAAACAAATATATGTAAGTTGACATATACTTGGTTGTTACATATGTTATGTAATGGCACCCCTGGTAAACACTGGGTCTGGGTAGGTGCATGTTGTCAGACAGGAAAGTGCAGATTAATCGGACAGATTAATTGACGGCTTTTATGGCTTGTGTTCCCATGGGTACAGGAGCTGCTCCATTCCACCAACTCCTCCGTCATCACTAATACTCCACTCCACGACATGTCCACGTGTCCGAGATAGATGCTGGAATACACACACGCTAGTGTCACCTGAATGAATTAGATAGCTTAAACTACATAAGATGCACTCGACAAATTAAAAAGGTTAAAATAGTATGTCAGTGAATAAAGGTTCATTGCTTGAGTACCAAGGACCAGAATAACACGATGTTAATTTGATTTTATAAATGAAAGTTTTAGAAAAGGAAAAAGGCGAGAGTTACGGTTTATAGTTATGAAGGCATATAATATGCTTTAGACTGGTATTTCCTATGATGAATAAAGGTCCATGTTATTTGGAGCAGGTTTCTGTTATCACTACCATCTCCCAAGACTGTTCTACTGTACATAATGGAGTGAAACAAACATGCAACAGCTCATGTTTATATCAGATGACTAAAACTTGATGTTGAATGACAGCTACATAGAAGAATCTCACCTGTAAGATTGATGATGCTGTAATATGGGCTGATCGTCAGACTCTCATGTCTTGCTTGATGATAGTCTGCCTAATTTACTGTATATGTACTCCTGTTGGACATCTGGCATGGAAACAGTCCCCAGCATACTGACCTAATGGAAGGTTGATCAGGCTCTGTCACCTGGTTGATTAGTTGTTATTGTATCCTGATGCATTGGGTCATTGCTCGTAGTATCAATCACTTGATTGACTTGGCCAGATTCAACTGTTTACAGGCTGGAGTCATGTACCTGTGATCATGTTGATTGGCTTGGCCAGATTCAACTGTTTACAGGCTGGAGTCATGTACCTGTGATCATGTTGATTACCTTGGCCAGATTCAACTGTTTACAGGCTGGAGTCATGTACCTGTGATCATGTTGATTGACTTGGCCAGATTCAACTGTTTACAGGCTGGAGTCATGTACCTGTGATCATGTTGATGACTTGTCCAGATTCAACTGTTTACAGGCTGGAGTCATGTACCTGTGATCATGTTGATTACCTTGGCCAGATTCAACTGTTTACAGGCTGGAGTCATGTACCTGTGATCATGTTGATTACCTTGGCCAGATTCAACTGTTTACAGGCTGGAGTCATGTACCTGTGATCATGTTGATTGACTTGGCCAGATTCAACTGTTTACAGGCTGGAGTCATGTTCCTGTGATCATGTTGGTTACCTTGGCCAGATTCAACTGTTTACAGGCTGGAGTCATGTTCCTGTGATCATGTTGAGTGCAATGATAAACAACATGTCAGGAATGTTGCATGATTGTTTCCTTGAAGTTAGCAATGAAACAGTTAGAGGCTTCATTTGGTCATTGAAAAATGTTGGTAATATAAATAGGGATTACGACAGAATCTGTATACATGCTGATACAAGAATATTGCTGGCAGCCTTTGAGATTAAATGTTCACACGCTGCCATTGTATGACAGGACAATTGCTGCGCAGCACTGTGCAAAATTTAAAAAAACCACACACTTTTTTTATGGGTGTCAAGTCAAGAAGACATGCTTCCCCCTTTCAGGAACACCTCGTGTCCCCACTGATTTTCAGTGAACCATTCGTATTGCTTTCACTGCTATTCTGACTTTGGCACAGATTGTATTCTGTTTTGGTGGAGACCCGTGAAGGTCCGGGTTAGAATATTGATCTTCAGTAACCCATGCTTGTCGTAAGAGGCAACTAACGGGATCGGGTGGTCAGGCTCGCTGACTTGGTTGAAACATGTCATCGGTTCCCAATTGCGTAGATCGATGCTCATGCTGTTGATCACTGGATTGTCTGGTCCAGACTCGATTATTTAGAGATCGCTGCCATAGCTGGAATATTGCTGAGTGCGGCGTAAAACTAAACTCACTCACTCTGTTCTGGTGGATGACTCAGACTGGTTGTTCTATTCAGTTACTGTTTTATATTGACGCAAGCGAATTTAAGAAGATGGGCTCGAATATTGCATCATGAAAATTAGATGAGCAATTTTGCCATTATTCATGGTGTGCGTGAAGTAGATACTGGCAGTCTTGGTTCCAGTAATTGATCCACATTGAAAGAAGGCCTCATGGTTGAGCAGACTTTATTATGTTAACTGAAATACACTTCTGACGTTAGCCCTTTAAAGTAATTCATGATATTATCTGGCTGGGGAAACTGTTGCCTGCATGACACAAGAACGTCATGTTATAGATTCCAGCGATCAATATAAGCATAGACACAGATCATATTTTAGCTATCTACTTCTCTCACTTTGATCTCGACAGTGTATAATCAGATCACTATATCTTTAGTTGCTGCAGGGATCTGAAGATGAAGTTATAGTTTTCTTGTGGAGGCTCTCATGGTTTTCATATTCTTTTGAAGATATCTATATATGTATGTGAAGTTTTGGAAATTTTGTGTAAATGTTCCTGTGTATTTGTTATCTTGAGATGTAGAAAGTCACCTTGTAGCCTTGTATACCATTAGACTGTTCCCTTCTATTTACTGATAAATGCCGTACCATATCTTTGTCTGATATAACACAAGAATGGAACTCTGAATATGTGGGTAAAACTTAATAAGGTATAATTCTGAGAAAACTGTCTGGTGTTGGATTTGCGAAAAAAACTTTCTTTGAGAGAAATGTCAAGAAAATACTAGACTGAAATACTGGATTAAGCCATGTTACGAATGTGTTACTGTTTGAGAATTAACTATGTCAGTGTTGATGAGTTGTCTGACATTTTGACAAACCTCATGTTATGGAACTCCAATGTCTGATCACCTAGCAGGAGGTAATGATGTAATTTAGCTGATTCTCCGAAGTTGCCAACGGTGATGGCAACTTCTGAAAGTGTGGATTTAATCAGGATTGCCTTGGGAAGTATTGATTTCTACATGGTATTGTTCTAATCAGATTACGACAAGAGTGGCACTTCCAGTCGCATTGCCAAAGTAAGAACATTAAAATCTTCATGTCCACTTGTAGCAATGAGGGAATCGGTTAAAACCTTAACCTGCTTATGTATGGAGTGAGTGAGTGAGATAGCGTGAAGGCAGTTCACACTTTAGCATAGCTTTGAAGCATAAAAAAAGAAGCTAAAGGTTCATCACATGTGAGTACAGTTGTAAATCTAACATTATGAAATGAATGTCAAACATTAAATGCTTGCTTCTTTCACTATAATTTTTTAAATTTTTTCATGACTTGTTACCACCATTTTGATAAGATAAGTTTGTTTTAAACATATTTTATTCATGAGAAAAGGATTGGGTACAAGTTATACAACTTAGAACACCCTCTCCGTAGTATTTACATAGTATTATTTACATTCGTTCTACAAGATGGACAGAGAAGAACAGAAAGATGGGAAATATATGTTTGAACAATTTTAAATATGTTTTGATTTATGTGAACAGTCAGATCTGCATTGCCATGTAATAGTACCAGTAACTCATAGGTTATATTCACATTGGTAACACTGCGTAAATTAGTCATCATGGTAGTTCTCTGTACAGTATATAATTGACAGTCAAATAGGTAATGATAAGAATTTTCACAAACATTTCCACAAGAACAACTTGGGTTATCTCTTATACCAGCACGGAATAGATCATAATTCAATTGACTACACATGTAACGTAGTTTTGTAAGGATGATGTTAGTGATTCTCGGTCCAAAATCAAAGTATTGAGGAGCAGTTTTATGTTTTATAACAATATTAGATTTAAACGAATAAGATAAGTAAGAATATGATCACTTCTGTGGATATTTTTCACCAAAAAAAATATGTCTATTAAAGAATTATTCTTTAATTTTGTTCACAATAGTGAGTATCAGTTGTGTGAAAGTTTGAGAAAACATTCCAGGTGCTTATGCTAGAATTGTTTGAGTGGCTAATTAAGTTCTTCATTCCATTTTGCCGCGAGTGCTGCTTGCGTATCAATTTCCTGTTCTCCACTTATTCCATACCCTCATTGCCCATGACATTAATTCCCTTGCTTTCCTATGCACCATTCCATTTCAGCTCAGTTCACGTTCATATAAATTCATCAATATTTCACGGTGGCGTGTATGTGTGGATTTGAGGTCTTCTAGCTCATGAAGTTTTAACTTTTTTTAAGGTCTGGCTGATTGAATTGTAAACTTGAATGACCCTGAAATCTCCTCTCCGATAATGAACAGGATTTATTAATTCCCAACGAAATCAATCTTTTCAGACAATAATTGATTTTTAGTTGTAAATGAGGATGTGTTGTTTGTGCTCGGTTGGTCTCTTTCAGGATATGTGCTTGCTGTAAAACATCATTAAACCAAATTGAAGACTAGTTAGTAAGGGTATTAAAGCTTATTAAAAACATTAGAATTTGGTGATGGAATCTCTTCTGTGTTTCTGAAATAAGATTCAGGAATTGATGTGGCCTGGAGATTTTGTTCATAATGACTAAAGAGGTTGTGGTTTGGAATTCTGTTCTTGAAAAGGCCTTGAAAGTTAGGAATACCCTTAAATTTGAAAACATGCCTTGAAAACTCCTTGAAAAAGTCATTAAAGATTTTAGCTTTTATAGTGTATTTGGATGTATTACTGAAGCCATTTTGACAATAAAACAAAGTATGAGTGTCCTAATTTGAAAGAACACTTTGGCCTTAAGAAAGTGTTTAGTTTGATGATTTCTTGAAAAGGCCCACAAAGACCTTACGTTAGGTTAGCTAAAATGTTGTGAGAACTAAGAAAGGTGGTATTCCATATAGTTCTATATCTCTGCATATGCTAAGACAAGGCAATACTAATCGATAAAACCATGAATTTCTAAAGCTAGCTAGCTAGTTCTTTCAGTCAACAGCCACATCAATACAGCAGGTTGTGATGTTTGTGCCCTACTGCATATCTCTCTGATAGGCCTGACGTCACAGATAGAAATGTTTTTGGCATTTGTCGTTAATTTGTTTTCAGACAAATATTATCTCCCCGTGTAACGGTTGTGAAGAAGACTTTGAAGTATCTGTCATGGATCTATAAATGATCTGCATTTGTGATGTAATTCAGACAATGCAGATTTGTTTCAAGTCATAATCCAAGCCATTACTTCCATCAGCATGGAGGGGGAAGGTTGAGGAGGCGGACTTGCAGTTACGGACAAATAACCTAGCGTCATCATCTGTCAAGAAAACATACGTTCAAAGAACCAATCAAAGTACTTTAGAAACTAATGAGTTCATTTCAGTAAAAATATTTCCAATAATTGATTGTAAAAAGTAATATCAGATGAAAGCTGGTAATATTTTGAAGACAGTTTTTATCTTATTAATATTTTTGCTTGAAGCCATATTAATAATACCTTCAGAGAACTTGCTCCGTTTTGTGTTATTGCTCTGTGTGTGTGTGTGCGTGTGCGTGTGTGCATGTGCGTGTGTGCGTGCGCTCCTGCGTGCATGTGTCTATGTCTGTGTCTGAGTCTCTACTGACATATTTGTTAATTGTCAACAAACTCAATAATATTAATGTGAGTGTTTGAGCGGGCCTGAAGAAGTCGTCTTGTAATCACATGTTGTCAGATTAGGAGAAAGAATGAAGAATGGTGGTCAAATTACAGTACATGGTAATACAAACCCAGCAGGCAACTTTGTCCTTGTAAATGAATTGTTGAATTGGTTTAGGATTTGTTTTTTGTTCCCAGTGGGTAAATGATATAGTACAGGGAATGATGATCATGAGTGTGCCTTATTTAGGTTGACTCCCCTAACACTTCCCTGACCTGGGGCCATCCCATGGGGCATTTCCTGTTCTATAATGACACAAATTGGTCTTTTATTTCTTTTCCCATTTTTAATAAATAAACAAAATAAATTCTCCTTTCTATAATTATGCCTAATTTTGTCCACATGAGTGAGTGATGGTCCTCCTCGTCCTGTGATACTGAAGTCAACGTCCCCCATTCTACCCCTCCCAGCAGTGTGTTGAGGACCACCTACAGCAGTGATGGAGGATCCAGGATGATGTACAGGGTTGAGCATGTTGAAGCTGTTCCACAATCCACTCTCGTGTGGTCAAATCCCTGTTTTGCCAACATCCACCTAACTCACTTTATGACTTAGGGCTTTATGAATTTATTCATCAGATTAGGACTGGATATACTTGGTTAGTGACTTCTTTCCACAACCTAAAAACTTTGGTTTACTTCCCCAAAGGGTTAATGTGTGCAACACATTCATGGTGTTTCCAACTGTATAGCGGAATATTGCTGAGAGCAGCATAAAACCCAATTCATTTATTATGAGCTCCTCATTAAAAATTGGTTTATATATAACAGAAATGTTGTTTAAAGTGGCATTAAACTCGCTCATTCAAGTATATATGATCTGATGAGGTGAGTATTCATATGTCTGTCTTTACCCTGGTTCCTGTAGTGAAGGTGAGTGGGAGGAAACCAGAGTTGGATGTCCTTTCATCCAGAGGCTCAGTGCCTCCAGACACTGACATCCTCATTATGGCAGAAAAATCATTTGGCCTCTAGCAATCAGGGACACATCAAACAGCAAGAAATAAAAAGCATGACAGTTGAGACCTGAAGACAATGGCATTGTGTTGATAAGACCACTATAGCACCCTCCCCCATCTGATTTGTGCAGTGGGTGCCTGCCCCATGCTTCCTGAGTCAACAGCAGCACTCAACTCCAGTGCCAGGAGGCTGGTCTAACCTTTCAAACAGAGATGTACGCTTGGCATAGGGGAAATCATGTGGTTCCAAGGATGAAACTCTATTCACGTAGTTACAGTTATACAACTGGCATCAAGATGGAGATTACTGTTGACAAAACCTTTCGATTGCTTTCAGTTAATGTAAAATTAATTCATGGAGTGTACATGTTGATATGCACATATGTTTGTTAGAAAATGGAGTTTCAGTTCAAACTATCCTGCAATTATTCGGATGTATGTTAAGGGGAGATAAACAGCTGTTTAGACCAGTTCTAGCAGGTTCTATAACCTTATTCTACCAGCCAACTCCATCATAACCCCTCAACCCCCAAATCCTGAAAATTTGTACACTCTCTCATGTCAAGGATAATGATACATTAGATTGAGGTAAACCTCCCGAGAGACCCCAAGCCACTGTGGGTGTAAAGTACTTCCAGGCATTGTCATTGCTTGTCCAAGTAGGAGGGGCAGTTGTCATGGTAATGAGATAAGGAACTGATTTAGGGAACTGATTACCAATCAGGACAAGATTGCTATTTATTTGTGTTAGAAAAGAGTATAGACCCAGGTGGGATGCCTCCTACAGTCTGTGGTATGTACATCAGTGTTATATTTGACTTGTTTGGGCGAGTGTAGATTAACGCTTAGTCTCTGAATATAATTTTGATAGTAACAAACAAACACATATGAACTGAAAGGAGCCCCAAGGAGACCATAAATCCTGAACCTGAGGAAATCTAGACTTGCTTCATTTAGGGCTTTAGCATTGCAGAGAAGGCTTGGCAGTAGGGAAAATAATGTGGTTCAGGGACTGTGAGACAGACTAGGGCCAGTTTTCTGGAAGACACTGAGGTGAGGTCACACTAGTTAACGCTAGGGTCATGGCAGCCTTGTCATCTTCCATGATACAATTTTGCTGTGCAGAGTTGTGTCCCTTGGTTAATCCTGAAACCTGAAATCATGGGTTCGAATCCCAGTATGTTTCGGTTATGTTTTGAGGTTTGTCAGCACCATATGTGCTTGTGGGTTTCCTCAACATCCCTTCAGGCTTTCCTCCACATCACTCTGACATGCTGTGTCATAACTGGAACAGTTTAAAGGGTTGGTAAGCCCAGTTCACACCTCCTGTATTGTCACAATCAGAACCTAACTACCCTAACATGTCCTCACTAATTAACACTTCATTTAAGTTGGAGTCAGTGTTCATGACACAGATTCTCTTTCTCCACAGAAATGAAGGAGGGTTTATTCCTGCAAGCACACCCTTCTTCCTGATAGGGAAATGATCACGGTCATGACATCCCATGCAGTTTATTGTGCTCTGTAAATAAGCTTTGGAATGACCGTCATTTCCAGGAGTTTGTGAATTATTCTGATTAAATATAAAAGATAAAAGACATCCTGTGACATTCATGACTTACTGCATGCATGTAGAAGAGATGTATATGATAGAGTGTGGAATGAGAGGTGCAGATGACAGTCTCGTACCACTCAGTGTCTTCATGTGTGGTACACTGGAGAAGCCAGAACATATAACATGCCTGTGAATGGTAACAAATTGCTTTAGATGTGAATCAAGAAGGGATGGCCTCCAAGGTAAGGTAATCAACGTCACATAGATGCAGGGTTGCACATTAGATTGTGTTCATCTCATTATGGAGGGGATGACGACCTTGGATCTGTGGAATTCAGAGGTTTTGAAATATAGTTGGTTTTGTATCCAGGGAAATATTGAAGTCTGTCCAAAATCCTTAAATCCTTGGCATTGTGTATCTTTCAGACGTTGTCATCCCTGCTACACAGGTTATGGGCAAACTGGATAATCTATGCATGTCACCCCTGTTACTCAGATTGTGGGGTAGCCCCACGGTTCAAGCATTTGCTAATCATGCCAAAGACCCAGGTTCAATTCCCACATGGGTACAATGTGTGAAGCCCATATCTGGTGTCCCCCGCAGTGATGTTGCTGGAATAGTGCTAAAAGTGGTGTAAAACTAAACTCTCTCTCACACACATGCATGCAGGCTCGGATGCACAGAGAATGTACGGGAATATGGGGAGAGTGGGTCATCAGTACTCTCTGTCTGTGCTTGTCAAAGAAGACGCTGAAATGCATGGATATTTAGGCAACATGGTTTCTGAATCTGGATATTTGGTACTTTGATCCCTAAGGAAAACAAACGCTTTTCAGACTTTGAAATTGTGATATGGCCCTGTTGAGAATGATGGTCATACCATCTTTCAAATCAACTGCTTGATGAAGCTGAAATTGCTGGCTGCAGAGTAAACCCAGTTCACTCACTCATTCATCATTCCAGGCTGAAGAAAGAAATATAGAAAACAGTTTGATATCATTTCTGAAGGAAATGAGATCTTTGGCAAAAAGGAATTATCTAAGAAAACTTCATTTGAAGTGAAACTATAAGGGTTTTCTGGAAAGAATCATCTTGAAGTGTTTAAATTGAAGTATGTTTTGCTGCTGGCTGTATGAAGTGAATAAATTATTCTGTTTCAACTTCACATATCAGATTTTGGTCTCTGACCCACTGAGCTGGTGCCAACAGTCTTCGTCTTTATGTCCTTATTAGGAATGCATGGAGGTCATTTTGTCATGTTGTTTAGGCCATGTTTCTGTTTTGTCTTCTTGAGCTGATTCATGGATCACCCTAGTGAGAAAACTCCACATATATATTTTCATATATAATCTCATATATATTTTGTCTAAGACCCTAACTGTGTTAGAAGGAGTATTAGGATTGTTATTTGAATTGCGCTGTTGCTCAACATCAACCAAGAGTACAAAGTGTCACTTTTCTTTGTTGAATTCATCCATAATTCTATTTCAGTTGCCTCTGAAGAAAAATGATTTACTGTCGCCCCGTTTGCATCTAACAAGTTTCTGTATTGATGTTAATCACACACTATTCAGCCTTAAAAGGACCTGGTAGATTACATCATGTATTGGGTTCTGTCACTGCTGATTGGCTGGAATCTTGTAGGCAGACGTGTAATTTGCAGGCAGCACTTTCAGACCAACTGATCAGGCCCTGAGGAAATGTTACCTTATGCCCACGAGGAATACTAACCTTTAACGTTATTTATCATGTGTAAAAAAACTTTCTGTGTCCGAAGGTCGTTATCTGTTAGAACGTATGCCTGGATCAAAAGGATTGGAGTGATTAATGGTCATGGCTTACAGCCCAATTAACCTGGATGGTGCAACCTTACCAAGGGATTGCTCCCAGCTGACATGTGGTGAAGTGATTGTTCAGACAATAGCTGGAGATGCATGTTTCAGCTCACTGGCAGTCAGTTCTATGAGGCTGAAGTACAGGTATAACAGTACCTGTGATTTCATATGTTTTATGGGGCGGTGGGGTAGCGTAGTGGTTAATGCGTTCGTTCGTCACGCCAAAGAGTCGGGTTCGATTCCCCACATGGGTACAATATGTGAATCCCATTTCTGGTATCCCCCGCCTTGATATGGCTGGAATATTGCTGAAAGCGGCATAAAACTAAACTCACTCACTCACTCATATGTTTTATGCAGTTCATATTGACCTCTCTGAGTGGACCTTTTGTTTTGCTGTTTGTCAACAATAGTTTAACTTTATGTGTGATAAATGGGAACATAATGATAAATACTTCTTGTCAGATGTATGATATGGATGGTATGTCTTGTTTAGCGACCAAGTCAAGTGGTAACTGGGTTGTAAAAACATTTCACCAAGCTCAATTCCATGTCATCACATTTAACATAGTGTTCCCCTTTCCTTATGCCAGCGACCACTGGTGTCCTTCAGACTCACTGCGAAGACCCGGGTTCAATTTCCCTCATGGGTACAATGTGTGAAACCCATTTCTGGTGTCCACCGCCGTGATATATATTGCTAAGAGTGGCGTAAAACCCAACTTACTCACTCATACACTCAGACTCACTGGCTCAGGACCATCCACTCAGCTATTGCACCAACACACTCACTTGTATAGGGAACATAGGGTTGGTTCGCTCTGTGGGATTGCAGCATCATGGAAATCTTGCTACTGGCTCTGATTCATTCAGATTAGAACTTGGCTCAGTAATGGTGATACTATAGGACTTCAGACCAGTGGAGTGTAGTGCTCGCCAGAGGAGAATGAAATGAGATGAACATGATAAGAAGACTGTTGTATTTAAATACAATTCTTTAAAGGAATAAGAGTAAGGGGAAACGTCCGTCCAATCTTTTCTCATAATGTTGCATAAAGGCTGCACCTTGTGAAGGTCATGTTTTGGAACATGTCGGTTGATTTATTATGTGATGGAGACCTTGTTCCTGCAAGGTCAACAGACATCAGGTTGCTATTTTCAGTCACATGCAAGAAATGAATAAAACATTTCTTAATCTTACGTAACATTACTTTTGATTATTAGGCTGTGCTGAGATTGGAGTTCTTGCGGCATTGATCCATGTGGTGAGTTTGGGGGACAAATGTAACATTATTCACAGTTAAATGCTTTGCTTTTCATTTCTACATCATATATTATTTTGGCAGGAAGTTGAAAATAGGTCTGTAATGGGTTCTATTTTAAGGTGACGTCACTTGATACACTGATGTAATGTTAAACAATGAACTAAAGGTGTTATATATAGACTGACATTCTGCATGAATTACCTTGTCAACCAGGGGTTGTTATTAGCTAGTCATTATAAATACTGAGCCTTCACTACTCCCTGACTGTTTTGCATCATGAGCACCCCCTGAGGTGATTGCTATTACTTTCTAGCATGTGTACCGTCATCCACGCACCACCACAGATGCTTGCAGGGCTTGGTGAATGCGAGGGATCTTGGGACTAGTTTCCTACTTATTTCCAGACCGCATTTCGGGACAAAAACACATTACACTTTGGAGATGCTGATGTCATGTGACGTGATTGGGTTGTGCTGAATTGACTTAAATGTTTGGAATTCTTCATTTTAGTTTTGTAATGGACTTGTCAGGATCCCAGTTGGTTGTGGGAGTTCTCAGATGGCTCGTGGTGATGAAGCTCTGTTTTGGTAACCATTAGAAAGCCATTACTGTGGTCAAGAGGAATGTATGTTCTTCTAAATGTTTAACCTACGTTTTTGTCAAAAATCAATACTTTTGTGTTGGTTTGTTGAATATGATGTACTTGGTAGTTATGTTTACAGACAGTTTGCTGGAGAATCCCAGAAAGGTTAGAGGGATAGGAATGTTGTTGACTTAAATAAGTCTTGGTGTCTGCGGAAGACTCTATTTCATTTGTCCTTCACATTCTCTGATATCTTTGACTAAACTGTTGACGTTGAAATGAAAGTGGATAATTGATGTTGCCATAATTTGAGCATATGTATCCCAGTGATGTAAAACGCTTCCATGTTACATCCCTTGACTGAATCTGCTGTATCAAATTAATATCAAAATTTGTCCTTGGTCATCATCCCCAACACACAGCTGTCAGTGACAGAATGCCTATTGCTCCACCACATATTAAATAGCTGAGGGCCATTCAGATATCTATTTCTAAACAGACATTCGGAAGCATATAGTTGATAACACATATTGCATCGATCTCTCCTTTGACTCATACATGATCATTGAAATTATGCCTTGTACGGAAAAAGGTATTGTTTTGTGGAGATTTTGACAGAAACTTGAGGCCTTGATGATAGCTTTGTTTTCTTTAGTCTGACAGTCGAGACCAATCATTAAGACCAAATAAATCCCAAGTAGTTCTGTTTAGTTCCTTAAGATCATGTGGAATAACATCCAAGTTCCATTCGGGACACAATAGCCCGCCAACGTCCTTCCATTGTGTACTGTTGTAATGACACTGCTAAAAATACTTGACTCTCCTTTCTACAGTAGGCCTTTTTATTTCCCCAGTCCATGATAAATGTCTGTGTACATAAAAACCAGGTAGATGGAAGACTTGGTCCGCCAATAATACCATATTGCAATCAATATTTCATGGTGTTATGCGGTTCAATGCTGTGATATCGGCCACAGCAACCAGCCAGCCATGTTTCTCCACACAGGAAGTGAGAGCATTGTTCCCACCAGCACCGGTGATATAGGTTGATATAGGCTGATATAGGCTGATATAGGCTGAGATAGTAGTCGCTGCTGTGCAACTTGGGATATAAACTGTGGAGTTGGTAGCTCACCTGGTCTGTTGCGTAGAAAATGTTCAATCTTCAATATATTTTACCTTTTCTCAATCAATGACATAGAGATTTTCCAAATTGTCAGTTTGCTCTTGAGAGTGTTTAGTCCTGTGATAAATGTGTTTGCAGTTCATGAGCGAGGGTTTGAAACACCAAAATAGTAAATAATCCTGGGAGATTATTGGGCACAGATTCAAACTGGTGTTGAGAATGCCTAAAAATTCAGGATTATTTTCAGTAATTAAAGGTCAATGACTGATGATAGGCCCATGATTCATCGGATGTTCTAGATAACCTGGCATGACATAGAATGATAGGGAATATTGGGACAAGCAACAATGTAATGTGATTTGGTTTACAATTGGTTGAGTGGACAAACATTAATGATCTTTTATATCAATGTAGACACTTTCTTAAGACATCATTTAGATGTGATAATGGAAGAACTAGTTCTCACCAGATCAGGGCTGATGCAGCTACTATTGGTTTTAGCTGCAGTGGCAATGAGATTATTATTGACCATTGTTATTGACCATTTACAGGTATGTATGAGTGAGTGAGTGAGTATGGTTTTATGGTTTTAGCAATATGACGTTTTTACATCAATATTCTTCAGCATTATCACAGCAATATCAAACCCAGATCTATAGGTGTTGAATCATTCAGTAATGGCTTCTATACATGTAGGCTGAGTGGCAATCAAACCCAGATCTATAGGTGTTGAATCGTTCAGGTGAGCTAGCTACTATAGGTGTAGGCTGAAGTGGCAATAAGATTGTTATTTGCCATTTACAGTTGTTGAATCATTCAGGTGAGCTAGCTACTATAGGTGTAGGCTGCAGTGGCAATAAGATTGTTATTTGCCATTTACAGTTGTTGAATCATTCAGGTGAGCTAGCTACTATAGGTGTAGGCTGCAGTGGCAATAAGATTGTTATTTGCCATTTACAGTTGTTGAATCATTCAGGTGAGCTAGCAACTATAGGTGTAGGCTGCAGTGGTAATTACAACTGACACGAAGCCTGCCCCAAGGCCCTTCTTTCAGCTTGAATTACTCCGAGATGGAATTCCACTGTAATCTGCTCAAGCTGAGAATTTGCACAAGATTGACCACAATGAACCTACTTCAACAAACAAATAATCAATATATATATATGCGTTAACAAGCTTAATTGATTTGTAGTAGACCGGTTTTAATTGCATCACAAGTGAAGCTGGCTTTTGCGGTGTGGTTTGTAGGTTAGTTTTCAAGCCTCGCTGCATATTGATAAATCATTAGTAACAATATAAATTTGAGTTTGCAAACACTTCTAGTTACGAATTATTGGATATTGCTTTCATTACACATAATTGGATATGGTATGATGACTTAAAAGTTTTGGCTTGTAGCATAGCTAGCTTACAGGACGCCTTGTGTTTTTCTATTGATTCTGTAGCATAGGTATATTTGTGAAAGTAATAGATACCCATTCAACATTCATTCTATGTGTTAACAATAAAATTACCCCAGCTGGCTAACTGGCTAACTGGCTAACCCAGATCGTTTTCTGGTAACAGCAAGCAGGATATCAACCCCACTTCTGCATAAACACAAATTCAGCATAAGTATTGAATTTAAGCAAACAATATCTTACAAACACCTCACCTTTGGTCATCTTTTATTATAATCTAATATCATCCAGTTTGTGCTTCTTCACTGCACACCTTATCCCTGGCCACACAACTAATTCTAATGTATTGTAGTGGAACTTCAGTTACAGTTATGCCAGCTCGGTTAGGACTTGCAGAGTTGCCTCCCTTGACTATGGTTTGGCCTGTAATCAGACCAATGCAATGTGTTTTTCATTAGATTGCTGTTTCCAGTATACACATCCACAAGTAGGTGTCAGTTGGAATGTACAGAGGCAGGTATCATGAACAGATTTCTGTGTAGCTTCCTTGTTTACAAGATACATCCGGTAAACAAAGTGTGGCGATGGCAAACAGTCGACACTGTGGACCAGTGTAACAACATAATATTGAACAAACAGGACAATGACCACTGAGAGTGATCAGCTAATCTATGACGGGATGAAGCTAATGGAAATGATGTATGCTTGTTTGTACCTCTTACATGTAGATTTTATGTTTCATCCGTACCAAGTGACACAGTTGTGTTAATGAGAGAGTAATTCGTTTTATGATTCGGCTGTCACCTATATGACACTTTCTCCAGGAGTAGGTCCCTAGCAGCATTGCCTATTCATAGCCCAACACTCTTCACTGCGCTGGTATTGATTGTGCCACTGTAGGGAGAGTGGAACAACGCCTGCTGATGCGCCGTGAGCAATTGATCATGGCTAGTCCCATGTATGACTTGGCTGTACTGTGTCAGTTTTTAAAGAACCACACAATGAAATTCACCTGTCATTGAAGTTCAAGCACCTGTTACAAGTGCGGTGTGTTTGATGTTTTCTTATCAATACGCCTCACAGAAAGTTGTCTTCGACCAGCAAATACTTTATAGGTTAAAGTTATTCTCATCCATGCCTAATTAGATGTGATGGGAAGTATTCTTGTAAATAGTATCCTTGGTAAGGTTGTAATTGAGTTTGATGAGTGATTTTCATCACCTTTGCTCAGAGATAAGATATTAACATTAAGCTCATGTACCTATGGTATAGGGTGGACCTATGTTAAATGTGGGTGCATTATAATCACTTGATTTTAATACAGGTTTGTGTGTGTTTTGAAATTTACTTTGGCATTCATAATTATAACTTTGTAGTCTGTGACTTTAGCCAATTGTTAGACTTGCACAAGGCTCTAAGGTAAAAATTGATAGTTTAAATGGTAATTTCTTACAAATAATGAATAAGAGACTAGGGTCCTTAGTACTGCCTGCTTATCTAGACTTGCCTCTTTGAAGGATAGGATTACTATACATCCATGGGCTTAGCATTCAGTACAGCCTTGGAGCAAGGCTAGCCAATAGTCTGCAGCCAACTCTGTAAGTTTTCATAAGCTCAGCTAATAATGGTCCATACAATAAATATACATCCTATATGTGTGATACTCGATTCTGATTGGCTGAGAGCTCATCAAAACCATACTTAAATGGCAGTTTAAGACCGCTAATTAAAGTGACGCTTATCAGTCGTGCTAGAATGAAGATAAAGCTACTCTGTTTTCAATTTTGCGGTCCTTTATCGTTGATTTAAGACCGCTAAATGTAATTTAAAAACTGAACGCGTTAAATCAACAATAAAGGACAGAAAATTGAAAACAGAGTAGCTGTATCTTCTAATTTGTATCATGTAAGATTTCTTATTGTCTGCATTTTGAACATATTTAGGTGTGGATGGAGCAACTTCATAATTCCGCTTGTCTTACATGGGATGTGTTTTGTTTTGTGAAGACATTTATGTTAGAGGTACAGATATACTTCCAACCTGATGTCAGTATCTCATAATGCTTGGTTGTCACAAGAGATATAGCATTCAAAAGAGGCTAGAGAAGAACCCAATTTTTCTTATGACCAGTTACTAAGATATTGGATGTTCTTTAACCCATTCAACACCACAGGCCGCTTAAGCGGACACAACGTTATGAGTCCCCAGACACCGGAGGCCGATTAATCGGCCAGGCAGTAGTCACGTCAAAATCAGACATAATTTTAGGAACTTACCTGACTTATGATTCATATGTTATATCCATCACATTTCACAATGTTTGAAAACTCATTCTTACAGTTTCATATATATATAAACTGTAAGAATGAGTCTGGATGAAAATGTTGTCTAAGACATACTTTAATTATATAGTGCAGAGATATTCGCTCTTGATATGGTACTGTTAATGTCATAAGGTATTTGTCACAGTTCACTGTGTTGTAATGGAGCAAGTTATTCCCTGGACATCGCTTAGTTGTTTCATAAGCTGAACAGAGTTGCATTCAACTCCCCCTTCAGTATCCCACCCCATGTCCTGCCACATACTCTCACATCCACTGCAATCCATGAACTAGTGAACATTCTGTTTCACCTAACTAGTCATTATTTCAGCAGGAAGTTCTTAATATGTGAAGTGCACAATGTCAGCATCAGTAGTGATTCTGATTGATCGACATCTGTACAGCTGATTATGGACGTACTTCCTAACGTTTTACAAATGGTAAAACGATCTCCAGTTATATCCTTGTCATCCATATGAAATGAGTATAGACACATGAACCTCAGTAACTGATGTCGGGGAGCAGAGTCTTCATTGTTAGGCTGTCAAAGTATGTCTTGATTCTGGTGAATCTCTCATCAGGAGTCGGTCCGAGCTTGTGTTTGCAGGCCCTTGTGAGGCTGATAGGGAGGAAATGTCAATGACATGTCAAGGAATTGATCACGTTGTTCACGGTGTTGCTGTGACTTGTGATGAATGGATGTAAATGCATATTTCACCAACTACAGAATATGCTTGCTACACTTGTATGGATACGTGATGCAGGGATGGTGGTGGTAGACTGGACGTGCTCACCATGGACGTGGTATGTTCTTCTTCTTGTGCTGTACTTTCTTATTTTAATCTATTTCTGGGGGTATATTTCAATCTGTTTTGTGTGGTATGAAGTGAACATCAGATTGATTTAATGACACTGAAACCATGAATATTACATCTTCCAACGGCAAACTACTCAACAGCCCTGCTTCAACTGATCACATGGCCCAAACAGCTATTGTTCCCAATAATTGAATGTCCTGATTTGTTAAGTTTTAGTTCTTATGATGCTGAAGAAAATAATTCTGTGCTTTACATGTTTGTTTGTCAACAACATGCAGTATTATACATTTATGAAACTTTGCTGATTCAGCCAGATGGGCAGCTCAACTGTGCTGAAAGTGCTGATTCAGCTGGACATGTATTACAGCTTTGCTGAATCAGCAGATAGTATCCACGTATCAGTTCTGACACTCCACAGTGACCTTGATAACTTAGTTGGAACGGACACAATATAACAGATGGTCTCTGGTTGAAACTAGTTAACACTGACACTGCTTCTATGAATCATAGGACAGAATTTATCTTTGACAGTACAACAGCCTCGAGATGGTAAAACGTCCACCCTGTCATTGTGTTACAGGCGGGAAGAACATTTGTGTTAAGGCCACACAATATGTTATTGACATGCCCATACCATCAGTTCTGGTGAGGAGGCGATGAGGACATGTGTTGCCACACAATATGTTATTGACATGCCCATACCATCAGTTCTGGTGAGGAGGCGATGAGGACATGTGTTGCCACACAATATGCTATTGACATGCTCATACCATCAGTTCTGGTGAGGAGGCGATGAGGACATGTGTTGCCACACAATATGCTATTGACATGCCCATACCATCAGTTCTGGTGAGGAGGCGATGAGGACATGTGTTGCCACACAATATGTAATTGACATGCCAATACCATCAGTTCTGGTGAGGAGGCGATGAGGACATGTGTTGCCACACAATATGCTATTGACATGCCCATACCATCAGTTCTGGTGAGGAGGCGATGAGGACATGTGTTGCCACACAATATGCTATTGACATGCCCATACCATCAGTTCTGGTGAGGAGGCGATGAGGACATGTGTTGCCACACAATATGCTATTGACATGCCCATACCATCAGTTCTGGTGAGGAGGCGATGAGGACATGTGTTGCCACACAATATGCTATTGACATGCCCATACCATCAGTTCTGGTGAGGAGGCGATGAGGACATGAGTTGCCACACGATATGCTATTGACATGCCCATACCATCAGTTCTGGTGAGGAGGCGATGAGGACATGTGTTGCCACACAATATGCTATTGACATGCCCATACCATCAGTTCTGGTGAGGAGGCGATGAGGACATGTGTTGCCACACAATATGTAATTGACATGCCCATACCATCAGTTCTGGTGAGGAGGCGATGAGGTCATGTGTTGCCACACAATATGCTATTGACATGCCCATACCATCAGTTCTGGTGAGGAGGCGATGAGGACATGTGTTGCCACCACGATATGTATTGACATGCCCATACCATCAGTTCTGGTGAGGAGGCGATGAGGTCATGTGTTGCCACACAATATGCTATTGACATGCCCATACCATCAGTTCTGGTGAGGAGGCGATGAGGACATGTGTTGCCACACAATATGCTATTGACATGCCCATACCATCAGTTCTGGTGAGGAGGCGATGAGGACATGTGTTGCCACACAATATGTAATTGACATGCCCATACCATCAGTTCTGGTGAGGAGGCGATGAGGTCATGTGTTGCCACACAATATGCTATTGACATGCCCATACCATCAGTTCTGGTGAGGAGGCGATGAGGACATGTGTTGCCACACAATATGTAATTGACATGCCCATACCATCAGTTCTGGTGAGGAGGCGATGAGGTCATGTGTTGCCACACAATATGCTATTGACATGCCCATACCATCAGTTCTGGTGAGGAGGCGATGAGGTCATGTGTTGCCACACAATATGTAATTGACATGCCAATACCATCAGTTCTGGTGAGGAGGCGATGAGGTCATGAGTTACCACACGATATGTAATTGACATGCCCATACCATCAGTTCTGGTGAGGAGGCGATGAGGACATGTGTTGCCACACAATATGCTATTGACATGCCCATACCATCAGTTCTGGTGAGGAGGCGATGAGGTCATGTGTTGCCACACAATATGCTATTGACATGCCCATACCATCAGTTCTGGTGAGGAGGCGATGAGGACATGAGTTACCACACGATATGTAATTGACATGCCCATACCATCAGTTCTGGTGAGGAGGCGATGAGGACATGTGTTGCCACACGATATGTAATTGACATGCCAATACCATCAGTTCTGGTGAGGAGGCGATGAGGACATGTGTTGCCACACGATATGTAATTGACATGCCCATACCATCAGTTCTGGTGAGGAGGCGATGAGGACATGTGTTGCCACACAATATGAAATTGACATGCCAATACCATCAGTTCTGGTGAGGAGGCGATGAGGACATGAGTTGCCACACGATATGTAATTGACATGCCAATACCATCAGTTCTGGTGAGGAGGCGATGAGGACATGTGTTGCCACACGATATGCTATTGACATGCCCATACCATCAGTTCTGGTGAGGAGGCGATGAGGACATGTGTTGCCACACGATATGTTATTGACGTGCCCATACCATCAGTTCTGGTGAGGAGCCGATGAGGACATGAGTTGAACTGCTGCGATAATGCGATCAGTTCTGGTGACATGTGTTGCCACACGATATGTTATTGACATGCCCATACCATCAGTTCTGGTGAGGAGGCGATGAGGACATGTGTTGGCACACAATATGTTATTGACGTGCCCATACCATCAGTTCTGGTGAGGAGCCGATGAGGACATGAGTTGAACTGCTGCGATAATGGACATCAATTGGAATGGAAATGATAATGTATGCAGAATGACAATTTTGTTAACAGGATTTCTGACTATCTCATATATTTACGGTTTTACTTTCCTAAATGTGTTTATATTGCTGCCTGATGCTAATGTTATTGTCAAATTGCTAGAACTAGAATTGCGAAAAGCATGAAATGTCAAATGTGTAGAAATTCTAAAACTGTCTGGCATCCAATTTGTCAAATCTGTGTGTGCCCTTAGCACTGCAACTTGACTGACAGTGTGAAGGTATCAGGAGTAGGTGATAAATGAACGACTGGAATCTGATATTTGGTTAAAGGGAAACTGTTGCTGTCGCTACACGGATGTCACTCTGCCAAGTGTGTCGACTTTTCATTTTACAGAACATTTCATCTTACAAATGGGGATGGGTATTTGGGCTCCCTCGTTTTGGTTGGTTTATTAAATATAGACCACATTGCAGAAACAAAGACCATGAAGAACACTGTGGGGTTACCTGAAACCATTCCGGATTAACCACTGAAAGGAAGAAGTGTAGGTAGGTAGTTGTATGGTGAAGAAAGAAACAGCTTTTTAACACACTGTTACTGTCTTGGCATGTTTTGTACATCACTGGGGTGGTGTTGGGTGAGGAGTTACTATGACGGAGTGGTAGCAGTGTTCAGGTTGGTGAATAGACTGGCCTAAGTCACTCACCATCTGTCAGGATATTCATTTTACAATGTTTAAAATACAAACTTCATGGTAGTTACAGCTTATGACAATACATGTTACTATAGTGCTGGAGGTGTATTTCAGATTGTGTTTATACATTGTAACAAGGTTTATGTGAGTGAGGCTTTAGTTTAGCGGAGACTGGGAGCCAGTCTGGGTTGTAAACTTTCCTGTTGCGAGTCCGAGGAAGGCTTCATTGAAGCAGCAGCAGCAGCACCAACAGGCATGAGCTGATGGGTGTAAGGGGATTACTCTCTCCGGTTCACAATGAAGGTACTACCGTAGTTGTATCTAGGTTAAGACACGCACCAATAGATACCCTATAGCAATATGGAGTTTGCTCATCTTTTCAGAGCTGTCTTGATACCAGTTTAAAGTTAGGTGAATTTATTTCAATAGGGTTTTTGTGATGCTGTAGAATGAATCCTTTTGTGAAACAGTTTTGGTCTTATTAGTGATGATGTTTTGTGAGCTGTGTTAGTTTGAAGCTGATAAATCCTATACCATGAAGATACAAGTAGAATTATGTTAGAATTGACTAGAAGTATTGTTATTCTGTATTAACATCTATCCCCAAGCTGGTGTAGCATGTATTGGCAGCAGCAATCTGTTGGTGTTTGGTCCTGCCTTGCTGATGTGTATGTGTGATTGTGTCAGTAGTTAATATTAAACTGTATATTCAGGTCAGTTTGACTTGAAGTGGTTGTTTTGTAGTAGATGAATCAGTAATTTTACCACAGCATCTGTTGTGTCGCTGGAAGGTTTGTCACAGTCAGTTACAGCCTGTTGTATGCATATATTATCATGAACATAATGAGTTGTTAAAGGTGAAATGAATAGGGGAATGTATACTACACAGAGAAACTAAAGGTCATGATGCTCATGCCAATTTGACTGAGTAAAATGAAAGAATCAGGGTTTTTCATTTCTTAAGAGTAGTATAATCTGAGTGCAACACAGTGGTTCATTCTGTTGCACTCCGAGAAGGAACACAATTAAAATATCTTAGAGTGCAGGCTTCCTGTTAAACATTAAGATAACCATCTCTGTACCAAAAAGAACCATTCAGTTCAAAATATGATTAACTCTTGAGCAGGATTCTAATATTATAAAAAACTTTATGTTTAATGTTTTCTACTTTTGAGTCACAAACCCAGAATCACTTAAATGAACATTTTTCGAAACAAGCACACTGATAATATGGGCTTCATTGTTGACAGAGTTTAGGGTGGTGGGGTAGTCTAGTGGTTAAAGCGTTGGCTCGTCACGCCGAAGACCCGGGTTTGAATCCCCAAATGGGTACAATGAGTGAAGCCCATTTCTGGTGTCCCCAGCCGTGATATTGCTGGAATATTGCTAAAAGCGGCGTAAAACCAAACTCAGTCAGTCAGTCAGTTGACAGAGTTTAACTGTTTTAATCCTGGAAATTCAAATTAAGAGATATGTGAAACAACTATTTGTTGTGTATTATACACATATTTTCGGTAAGGGGTTAAATGTGATGTTGGTGGTGGTGTGCTGTCTAGTGTGTCTTTCGTGTTGGGGTGACTGGACATGAACACACTGACCTGACAAACATGTCTCCTGACTCCTGATAGTCTTGTATTGCATGCTGCTTGTTTCTGAGACATTTCAAGATGGAGGTAGGCTCAAGTACTGGTATAAACTATTAATGTGGATGGAGACTCTGCTAAATTGTCAAATGATCATCTCCTGTAGCGCTCTGTGTTAAACTGAGGTGTTAATAGTGCTGTGTATGACACTTAGCAGTGAATTTGCGACAGTCTTTATGTATTATCTGAGTAATCATAAACTGTACACGTAAATACATTGCTCAATCTAGTCACAAGAAAGGGGGATTTTGTAACTTCTTGAATGAAGCTTGTCAGGAATGCCTCTTTGCTATGGTGTTGTCCCTAATCAGCATTCAGAATGAAGACTGGAGATCTGATTGCCTTGCATAAATAGCTAATCTAGCTGCGAATTTAATGCATTTATGAATCAGTGTTGTTAACATTAGCTACATACTGCAGAGAGAGTCAACCATTGAGCAGATACTACAGAAAGTGTCTATCATTTTATACTCATACTATTGTAACTTATACTATTTACTTTTTCACAATGAATCCAGCTTATAGATCCTACTCCAACATCAATTTTGCATATTTGGACAGTTTGTGATCGATTGATTTGCATGACTTTGAAGTGTCTATATGTGCTGTAGGGTTGTAGGAGTTACTTCCCTTGAATCTTGTGAATGTTGTTTCTTTTTCATGAGAACGTTGATCATATGGTATGATACAAGCAATAGATCATAGGTTCTCAAAATCCTGAAAATAATAATGAAAATTAATTTAAATTAAATTAAACAAAACCTGCTTAGGCGGACAGTATTAACACTGTAGAGCTTTCTGCTCTATCACCATAGTGTCAACAGGAGTTATTGCTGGGCGGAGGTCAATGTTAGGGGAATGACAAGGAGGGGTGACTGATCTCTCTCACAAGCTCCTCCATGGAGGATCTCTCTCTCCCTGTATGGAGAATAGACAATTCATATGCTGTAACAGTTGTCATGGCAACAAACGACAGTCCTTAAGATATATTTGGTCAAAGGTTTATTGATAAAACACAGAAAATAGTTACATTTGAGTAATAAACATTCATTGAAGATCTGTGATACCTTATTACATTTGTGTGGATGTTGATCAAGTACTGACAGTAGAATAGGGATTAGTCAGTTCCTTATAGAAGGATGATAGCCAAGGGAATTTAGCACACAATAGACTTTTGTTTGCAAAGCTGATAATAACTGCAGAGTCTTAACTCAAAGTTCGATAAAACTTGAATGTTTAACAATCCTATCAAACTGGATTTGATAAAATAGATAATCTTAACTGACCTCGGTGATAGGAGCCATGATGTCCAACCTGGACAATTTGTGCGAAGGACACCCAGCATTACTTCTTGTCCATCCTCCCCATTAGATCACAAGACCCCAGGTGGTACACAATCCCTCAGGAAGTACACAATGCCCTGCATCCAGCACTACCTGTAACGGAGATGTTCCTACCAGGTAGGTTGACATATCAGTTGTTGATCATCGGTCAGAACAGGGTCACCTGTCGCAGTAATGTAATCAGCATTAGTCAGGTATCCATCCACACACACATCCATCACAGAGTAATCAGCGACTGTTGACCTACCTGTCAGGTACAAGCATGAGGAACAGACTCACATGGTAAGACGGGTGTCGACCCAGTTTAGGAGAATGAACCTGGAGCTGAAGGGCCTGTAGGGCTGGCTGGGCAGTGTGGAGGTGTGCTCTGTTGATAAACATGATCTCCACTGAAGGGCTGGTGCGATGGGTTAGTTATGCAAGGGAGTGTGATTGTTGTTGTGCACGTGTATGTTTCTTGGGAATAGAATGTCTTCTGTGGCTGTTGTGACAAGGAGGAGGATCTTTGTGGGGATGTGATGGCCGCAAGTATTTGTAGATTAAACAGTGCTGAATTTCTGTGGTATTGGAAGTGGCTCTGTAGTTTTCCTCAGCCGTCTGTTCAGTATTATTCATCACTGTAAATCTCAATACTATAAGATGATTACTGGATGGGTTGGCAGATTCTGTAACTCCTGGTCTAGTTAGCAATCCTTGGTAATCATGGTTGACATCAAAATGTTCTATCTTGTGTGATTGAATAATGGAAACCTTTCCTTTGTTATTTCTCATCTGAACCCCTTTGCATCTAAACCCTTGTTCCTTGAGAATGATCTACAGACATTACATTTGAATTCTAGCCACATCTCACAGCTTTAGCTGGGACATGTTGAGAATATCATCAGTCTAGGAAGATGTAAACTGATGCTAACACACTGGATTGCTTGCATTGGACCTCGTCTCCGCCTTTTTTTGATGATCAATACATCCCCTCTGTTACTTCTGTGATATTGCTCACTCGTTCACAATGATTAGTTATAACAGTACCCTTGTTTGTTGTTTTCAGTTCAGCACCTATTTATTGATTATAATGTTTAAGTTCTGAACATGTATATCTAAATGTTGCCATTATGTTTCAGGAACAGGTGAAAGAGAAGCAGAAGTCGGCCACGCCCCCGAGTGATGAGAAAGATGATGACATGTCTAGCACACCCCCACATCCCGCCATGACGAAGCGGGCGAGGCGTGACGCAGTCAGCGCCGAGGTCTACAAAGAAGAAGATGCTGCTCAGTATGTCAAAAAGGTGAGATCGCCAGAGTTGCACTTACAGGGATACAGTGGAAACGGCTGTAGGCAGGAATAGTGACAACATATGACAAAAAAGTCTAAATTTCTACTAGTGAGTGAGTTTAGTTTTATGCCGCTTTTAGCAATATTCCAGCAATGTCACGGCGGGGGACACCAGAAATGGGCTTCACTCATTGTACCCATGTGGGGAATCGAACCCGGGTCTTCAGCGTGACGAGCGAACGCTTTGACCACTAGGCTACCCCACCGCCCCTAAATTTCTACTAACCCTCATGACTCAGTTTTCAGAATTTAGCATGAAGTCCAAGGGTCCTAGTGACTGGCATTCTGTTAAAACTTGAAGATTTGGGATTTCTGTAGATTCAGTGCTACAGGAATATACCATAGGAACAAATCTAAAAAAACCAGCACCAGCACCACTTGATTTGTTGATTCAGGAGTTTGTGGAGGAAGAGTATGGACGTGCAGGGTTTATATACATTTGAATGGTTCTAATCTGAGTAATGGATACTAGAAATAGAATGCAGAAATTCTTGTAAGGGTCTTAAGTTTGTTTAAAGCATTGTTCCCACAGCAGGAGGAGGAAAATAGTTTAAACAATGGACACAAGTAACACATGTCATGTAAAGAAAAGCAACGACAACAGACTCGTTTGCATCTTCAAAAAATCTGTATGTACCCAGATGAGTTACATATACCAATCAAAAGAAGTTAAGGACCAGCTGATGTTATCATATAACTATGCTTGCAATACTTAAGCACTGACAGCCTGTGGTGAATACACATGTACAGGTGTCCTCCCAGTACAGGTGGCATGTGAGGTGACAGTCTCCGAGTTCTATATCAGATTTCTGTTCTAACATGTCCTGATTATCATGCTAATCTGGGACGGTGGGGTAGCCTAGTGGCTAAAGCGTTCGCTCGTCATGCTGAAGACCTGGGTTCGATTCCCCACATGGGTACAATGAGTGAAGTCCAACTGGTGTCCCCCCGCCATGATTTTGCTGGAATATTGTGAAATGCAGCATAAAACTAAACTCACTCACTCATGCTAATCTTAACAGTTTCGAGATGCTGTAATACTGATTGAAGCAACATAAAATCATCCTCTCTTGCCTTTGTACATCTGAGACCTGATTCATCCCATACCAGCCTGACATAACAGACTGAAATAATTGAAACTGACATGTACTAACACACTTATTCAAATCCCAAAATGGTTGTTGTTGTCAAGCCTGGTGCTATGCATTATGGGAATAAGCCAAGGACTGGTCAGCTTTACTGCATCTTTGGGGTTTCCATGTTAAACTGTGTCATGGTATCACAGTGGGCTAGCACTATACAACCAGCCTGGACTCGACAGATGTGAGCACACACTTGCATAATCATGGGGTATTGTATAACGGCAGTTATCTTGAATGCAGCGTTCATCCCACATTCACCCTGCTTCAAAATTAACTTGGGATGATGTCGCTGAATGCTGTAGAAAGCATCATCAAACCCAACCCATTTCCCACAATACCCCTGTTTTGCTCACAGATCGGTGAGACTCAGTGAGTGTCAGCCTATTAAGTGTTGGGTCAATATTCACGTCAGTGGAGCATCAATGTTGTAACAACTGCTGGGCCCACTAGGACGGATTCACATAAGTCCTGTTTAATGATAACATTACTGGTAATCAATACACCATGGTTTAAACTGTCCACCTACCCACACATGCTAGCATAGCATTGCGTGACATGGTTACATCACACAGTTCTCACTGTAGCAATGACCATTGCCTGGCAACAAAAACTCACTATGTAAGGACAAAGTTTAAGTTACACCATTGAAGAATTATCAAATTTTTGCAAGTCACAAGTATGAACAGAGTATCCAAGGTTTTTAATTTGTTTTCTGACAGATTTTGAAAATCTTTTTGAATGATGTAAGAAGGCAGCCACAAGATTAAAGTGTGAATTTAACAGCTTTAGTTACTAGCAAATTGGTACAGATAATCCTGTTTGAGTATAAGGTTACAGCTATTATTGGCAATGCTTCTAAGGAAAGACCAGCATGACTTGTTGCACTAGCTGGTTAGATGTTTCATGAGTGAGTGAGTGAGTTTAGTTTTACGCCACACTCAGCAATATCCTAGCTATATGGCGGCGGTCTGTAAATAATCGAGTCTGGACCAGACAATCCAGTGATCAACAGCAAGATGTTTCATGGGTACTGTAAGGAGGCGCAGGGCTGTTCAGGATATTATACTTGTACAGTGAAATTGGAAAATAGGAAAAGTTTTTAGTTTGTAAATTTGTTCATGAATACATCTTTCTCTGTTGCACTTTGACCAGGTGTACTACAGAGTTCAAGATCTTAATCCACAAAGTGTTCATCGTACTACCTTGTAACCCTAGACACCTTCTGGATAAGGACCCTTCACTTTAGGTTTGACGATTTCAGTGCTTGAGCAAGATATTTTTTTTATATGCATCCCTGTTAAGATCATGAAAGTAACAGTTATATATTAATTATGTAGTATAGTTCTGTAATAATATTGCTAAAAGTTTGATTGAGTTTAAAGGTAAAGACATCACTATACTCAATCTATACTCAGTGGGTTGAGGTGGACTGAAACAGACTGTTGTGACCACTCAGTCATTTTACTGGAGATTCTCTCAACTGTCTCAGATTGTAATGTGGACATTCACAGCAAGGGAGTTTATTCATGAAAGAAGACAAATACCATATGTTCATGGGTGGACTACCTATACCTCAAGTGTCCAAAGACTTCATGCTGTTATAGGTTGTTATTTCTAAATTAATGGAGTAAATACTGTGAATGAAATGGGAGCTAGGTACAAGAATCCTTACCTGTCCTGTCAATGAAACATATGAACACTAACCCAAACATCTTGACGTCATTTTCAGAAGATGGTAATGTCATTATATGCTCTATGATTAGCTGAGCTTATAATACCTTACAGAATTTTGCTTCACCTGGCTTTGGACTAGAGGCTAAAATCAAAGACTGCTCTGTGTAGAATGTCAGTCTGTTCTGTTCAGCCCTGTCTCAGATGCCCTTCAAGTGTAACAATATTGGTATTGGGTTGTAAGGAACTATGTAATCAAACTCACAGACAGCTCTCCTCCATGACCATCCCATTCAGCTTGATGAGTGCCGGATATTGGGAAGCGAACATCCATTTCTTATCAAATATAGTTTATAATCCCCAAAACACACAATGAGGGAGTTCCAGGAGTGAAAAGAACCCCATTGCAATGTGTCTTCATATCCCAACAGTGAGGTATGTTACTCGAGCTATGAACCAGTGGTTTGTCTGGCCTTAATTCGAACAGTTATATACTGGCTGAACGTCTCACTCACTCTGAAAAACTCACCCTTCAAAATGACGTAAAGAGACATTTTTAATAGATGAGGTCTATGATATTCTAGGTAGTGATGTTCTCACGATGATCTGTAATCTCTTGATTACTGAATAATGCAATTATTTTGTAAGTGATCATAATCAGTATATCAATATACATTAATAATGTCTGAAAAATAAAACTTCATATCAAATTTTGTTCAACATATTCACTTATTTGTTTAATCTTTTGATGATATCATGAGAACACATTCATCACCTATATGCAACCAGTCATAATGTTCCCTTATGAAATATAAATCTTGATGTTAAAAACTAAATCCTTGATATACCAAATCTGGAAAACATACATACCAAACACCTGCTTCAGTTGGAGCAATCCAATTGTGACCATTGATCAAGGATAAAGTAGGAGGAGAAAATATATTTTGTTGACAGAGGTTTGTATCCTTATTCATTAAAATGATATATTTTTTTTCAAAATCTACAGAAAATGTTTTCCAGTGAACAGATTAAGAATTACAAGATGCTGAATGCTTAAACCTTAAGGAATTTGTGTTCCATGACTGTGCAGTTAATACAAATGTGCTTTTTAGTGGCATAAAATACATAGATTAACATAAAATACATAATTAACAAAAACACGAACATTTGGTACGCACTGAATTAAGAACTAATTCAGATGAGAACATATATTTTCTTATGGTAAGCATGCATAATACAAACGTATATGTTTTAATCACCTGACATGTATTTTTACATGCCTGAGCAGTGTTTGTCCCCTGTAAAATCTATGTTTTAACAGGTTATTCTGTATTTGCTTGCAGTGAAATGACATACATTGTAGGCTTGATTGGGAAGAATAAAAATATGAATAACCAAATTATGGTGACTGAATTTAAATATTTGACAACCTTAATCCTTTTAGGATTTGTTCTATGTCCAATATTCTTGCTCCTTGTATGTGAAGCTTATTGAACATGTTGGATGTAATGATAATTAAGCTGTTGACAAGCTGATCATAGGTGGTGATTCATTACATATCACCTGTCTTGACTGGCCTGCTTTAGTTTGTTAATGTGTCCTTCCGTTGAGGTGTTCCCTGTCACCAGCATTTTCCTTACTGCATTGATTTTTGTTAGTCCAATATGAACTGTCAACCATCAGAGAAAATCTCTACCTCGCTTTCATTCTGTGCCCAGCAACACTGCATCATGTCCAAGACGGTGCCTCTATATATTCATGAGATGTGGGTGTATATAAGGCATTTATACCCCACTTGGTCACTAACAAGCTGTAACTCTCTGATAGCGCCTACAGATCCTTGGGCATTTTCCTGTCATCCAGACATAATTTGTGCCACGTTCCAATATTGCTATGGAGAGAGAGGTTTGTTGCTCTTATTTTAGCGTAGGTGTAGGTTCCAATTTATGAAAATTGTTTTCAGAGATGTCTTCTTTTTTTTCAAAGAAATTTAAGTCATGTACATTAAATTGCTTAAAACTTGTTTGAAGTTATTTTCGAAATCTTATATAAAAATGAGCTTTTCTTGCAACATGGTGTAACTGAAGTTGGTATAAAGTTGTGTCAAGTTACTTTGAGGTTCTGTGTGGTGGTGCCGCTGAAGAAAATTCTTGTGGTTTTGAAAACTTTGTATATCTCTGTTTCTTTCAAGTTGTATATCTCTGTTTCTTTCAGGTTGTACCCAAAGACTACAAAACAATGGCGGCTCTGTCAAAAGCCATCTCAAAAAACGTCCTGTTCTGTCATCTGGATGATAACGAACGAAGGTGAGCCAAAGTTTTTAATTTGTTACTCTGAGATTTGAGATTGTCATTATCCCTGTGACTTGTATTAATCTTCCAGAGCTTGTCATATCATTTCAAGGCAATGAGTTGCATGTTTAAGATGTTTTCATACAGTCAGTATAATTAACTTTGTGAATGAATTCTCATCAAGAACCTTTCAATAAGTGATGTGGAATTGATTAGTGACTTTTTTGGGGGGAAAACTATCATCCACAAGGCAAAAAGAACTAAAGCATTAAATGTAAAGTTGATTCAACATTTAATGTAACTGTCACATATATTTGCTTATGAAGTCTTCGCTCAGACATTCTGTATTCGTTGTTCATAAGCTGACTAAGGGAATCAGGTGGTGGGGCTTGGTATCATGGTTGATACATGTCATCATATCCCAGTAAAGTCAGTACTTATGATGTACGTCATAGCAGTCACTTTAAGGAGCACATGATCTACAAATTGTAAGGAATAATGTTCAGTTTGCAATTGGTGTCAACCATTAGCAAAGGTATGAAATCTACACATGGTATAATAAAATGCTGCAAGACATACTGCCTTGAATGTACCATATATGACTGCAGACAAGCTGAATTTGGTTTGGATGTATGGTTATGTTATAGTGTGTTAAAACAGGGAACAAATGTCCTATCGTAAAAACACAAGCTTAGGAAAATGTATTACAGTTAAGTAAGTACAGCTAATAAGAGTTTATTATGAATATTACAGTGAATGTGTTGTTGTTTTGTGCTTTGTTAGAAAAAAAATCCTGTTTTTCCTGTTACCAATGAAGTTTTCTTGCAAAGGACCTTAGAGTCTCCTGGCTCTATTGCCTCTTCTGTAACAGGGGAAGCAGGAAATATAAATTATCAATTATAAAAAAAATATATTTCAGTCAGAATAAGATGAAAATGGTAATAACTCAAAGGCCAGGCAGCTGACTGCAGAGCATTGATGCAGTATTATAAGGTTTCATAAAAATACAATAAAACATAGACCAACCACATATAACATTTTAAAGAAAATAGTAAAAATTTCAGAGGCCCAGCTGCTGAAAATTATCACAAAAGTCGTGCAGGTAACGTGATTTGTATAGCAAAGTATCATCTATAGCAAACAGAGAGGTCACCGTAAGAACCAAATATCTTCAAGTCAGAATCTTACTTGGTTAGTGTCCCTCAGATGACCGGGTCAAGGGCACAATCAGCAGTCAGTACTCACAATATTGCTAAGTGTGTCCAAACTCAGTCAGCTGACATAGATATGCAGCTCTCAGGTAACCTTCGGTGGCATTAAGATGATACGTTCTTGAAGACTTTTCACTGCTTTAATCCAGATCACTCAGATAATCACAGGGGTTTACATATAATTATTTGAGAAAAAGTAAATATGTAACCACTTTTACAAGTACATTGTCAAAAAGGCAGCATTTTTCTATGTGGGATGACAGTTGGCGTCTGTGCCGACAATCCCAGAGTTTGTCACTTTGAAAGAGTTTCCATGACATGATACCCGTAATTCCAGTAAATATATATTGATGTTGATAAATTTGTGAGACATACGTTTAAAATGTTTAACCTGTTGTAGGCATGTGCTTGTGCTCTCTGATGAATTCATAAATTAAATTCGTGACCCATTAAAGCTCAATTTAAAACAATGAACTCTATGTAATATGTTATGTTTGGGATTACACATTTCCAGTAAAGTGCAGATTCTAGTACTTTCAGAGATGATAACCATTCAGGAGTTGTATGTAAATCATCACTGTATGTAAATGATCCCTGCATGTTTATCCCGTGGGGATAATCGGGGGATATAGTCATCCGCCTCATCCGTCTGCCCATCCATAATCATTTTGTTTCCGGAGCATAACTCTAAAAACTTTCAATAATTTTCAACAAAATTTGGTAGATATATGAAACAGAACCTAAGGTGGTGCCTTTTGCTATTTCCTGTTTTTGGCATTTTTATTTTTCTCGGTTTCCATGGAAACATTTTAATTTAGACTTAGTCTTAAAGGGAGGGATGGCTTCGTTTCTGGAGCATTCATCATTTTTCTCCAAAAATTGGTAGATATATCAAACAGAACCTAAAGTGGTGCCTTTTGCTATTTACAGATTTTTGTGATTTGTTACTTTCTCGGTTTCCATGGAACGATTTGGACTTTGTCTCAAAACAGAGTTGTAGGCTTCGTTTCTGGAGCACAACACGAAAATCGTTCAATATCTTTCAACAGAACATTGCAGATATATGAGACAGATCTTGAAGTGGTGCCTTTTGCTATTTACAGATTTTTGTCATTTATATTATTCTCAGTTTCCATGGAAACGATTTGGACTTAGTCTAAAATAAGTCAAGCTGGACTTTAAGTAACTGTCAGATGATTTGTTCTTTCAAATATATGGGGCGGGAATGGGGGTTATTTGTTTAGCCTAGTGGTTAAAGCGTCGTCAGTGGCACGCTTAAAGACCTGGGTTCGATTCCTGACATGGGTACATTGTGTGAAGCCCATTTCTGGTGTCCCATGCCGTGATAATGCTGGCATATTGCTAAAAGCAGCGTAAAACTAAACACTCACTATTTTGTGAATGCAATATTTAGCAGGAATTTCATTTTCATGACCTGAGACATCCCCGATCAGTTACCCATGTGATAACTAACACGTAATAACTAGCATGTGATAACTAACACGTGATAACTAACACGTGATATCTTACTGGTGAACCTGAAATCAAGTCTGTTTGTTCTTTCATCTATTAGCAAGTCGTAGATAATGAATGTATCAAAGACTGTTGAATAAACACTCTCATAGTTAAACAAAACTAAGACAAGCAAATTAAAACTTTAATGGAGATTGAATTACAGAAAATAGCGTCTCTTAGTCACACTAATTTCAGTTCTTAAAATGAACCCATTTTCTTAATGTCACCAATTTGGCACCATGCCAACACAGGAAATGGCGCTATGTGCTGGCGTTATAGAAAAAACACAGAAGACAAACTCGTTGTTAATGCAAATCTGGGGATTTTGGTGTCCTCGTTCTGTGTCAAGTCATAGACAGGGTATAAAAATTGGCTTCAGTTTTGAAGGTTTATACAAGGTTGTCATCTTTTACTTGGGGTGGGGTGGAGGTTGGGGGTGGGCTCTATACACGGCAATATATTGTATGTCACTAATTTTCTTGAGCAAATTATTGAATCCTTGCATTTTCTAAGATGTTGCATGCTCTCCTACATTTGATGAAGCTAATGTTATATGATGAAACTGAATCAAACTCCTCACTCACTCACTCTCCTACATTTGATGAAGCTAATGTTATATGATGAAACTGAATCAAACTCCACTCACTCACTCAAGTGCAGCAGTTCAATGCAGTCCTGGTTTATTTTATGAAATTGTATTCCATTCTCTGTTTCTTCTCTGATGATGACAATGTTACTAATTGGCTTCCATCTACATGTGGCTTCACCACAGGATCCCCATATCCAAATACTGTGTCTTTGTTGAACTTCTGAATAGGGCTTACTGCAACAGAGCAACATGGTTAACCTTACTTTCTGCAATAAAGTGCTTGTCTAGACAGGAATACCTACACAATAAAGTTCTATGTTGGAGTATTCTTTGAGGTCACATTCCAATGTTCCTGAGGTCTATCTTGAAGTATAAAATCTAACCAAGCTGCCAGTGGCAAGAAATGTATGTTTGGATGGAGTCATAGGTAGTCAAATGACCTACTGTAGTCATTCCAGGGATTGGGAAAGGCAGGGGCCATGGGCCATTTTGCACATTAGAATAAAAAATGGCCCTTTAAAATTTTGAAGTTAACTATTGATACAAGGGCAGTGGCCCATTCTAAATTCAGAAAATGGTTAATAATCTTGAAAATGGCCCATTGTCAAAATTCTCTAACCCAATCCCTGCATTCACCGATAAAGGAAAGCAAATGTGTTTCTTTCAGTGGTATCCATATAAATGTAGACTGTTTGTATCAAAATACTGCTCTTTTCTTGATCTAATTTCATGGTTAAAGCATCCACTCATCTCACTGAAAACATGGGTACGATTCCCCACATGGGTACAATGTGTGAAGCCCATCTCTGGTGTCACCTCTCTCACTCACTCTCACTCACTCTCACTCACTCTCACTCTCACTCACTCACTCACTCACTCACTCTCTCACGCACAGCTGTCTCCAACCATGGTTTTGCTGCACCAGGGTTGAACCTTCTTGTCTTGCCTCATACCTTTGCATGATTTGTACTTATGCGTTATTTAGGTTTTTTATAAATCACCTCTAAATTTACAAATTGAAATTTTCCATTTGCTAGGAAGAGTCAGTGAGAGCTGCTTCTGTGCTTTCATCAGAAAGTGTGTAATGAGCTGGACATGGCAGTTTCCCTGTTTTATGATATTGACAATTTGTGGGCTGATTAATCAGCTGTGAACTGCTCCAAATAAATGCATTGGATCTTAAAGGAAAATGAGAAATGCGAACTGGCGTGATAGAATCAGAATTACAAACTTGAAGTGCCACACTTGAGCCAAAATGCTAATTACATGGCTTGTTTAGTGGAATTAGGTCCGATTTGCTGGATAACGGGATACCAAAGCACGAGTGATAGTGTTTTATGATGGAGGTAGCCATATTGTCTGTAGATTAGATGATACCCTGATTGCTGGAAGGTTGGGAAAGGAGGGTTGGCAACAGAGTTTTAGGAAACATGTTATCTTGTTGGATATAAAGAAGGAGAAGAAATTTTGAAATATGTTATTAGACTCAAGTTACTTGAGGCCTCTGCAAAATGAGCATCATTTCTCTGAATGAAAGGTAGTAAAAAGAAGCTCTACATAGCTAATTTGGCAGCTAGGTCGCACTGGGATTTGATTGCAGTCATTTTATGATTAATTCAATATTTAATTCAATTATTCCCTGGATAAGTAAGTGATCTAACCCACTGAGTCACCGTGACTTTCACTGAAATAGCAGTCTGACAACTGGTTGTCCAGATCACATACATTGTGTCCCTCTCCAACAAGTAACAATTGGCATGGATTCCTTGGCTGTAATAGGAACATGAATCTGTACTTTAATGAGAAACTGTACTCCCAAATATAACATTACATTTGGCCACTTTCTAGATGGCATTGTGTATTCATAGCTTTAGGCAGTGGAAGCGGTGTCAATTAAGACTTGTCAGAGGGGCACCTGAGAGAAGGGACAATTTGTCTTGCATTTTAATTACGTTACCCCATCACAGTCGTGACTTCAGGGAAGGTTTTAAATTAAAAGAGTTTCAGGTTATCTGTCTCGTTTGAATGAATTCTGAAGTGTCATCCTATGCATCTTTCATGTGCTTGTGACAGACAATGGATCATACCTTGCAGCTGGTTTTCTAAATTGTCTCTAAAAAAGCCTCTCAGACTGAGTATTAAGTAACTTTTTGTTCTGTATATGGCAAATTATGCAAGCCGGTTTCTTCAACTTCAACCATGTCAAGTGTGATGAATATGTAGACTTTATACCTAGAATGGCTTCTTGTATTGTGTGTGCGTGCATGTCTTGTGTCTGTGGGTGGGTGTCTGTGTATGTATGTGTGGTTGCATGTGTGTGTGCATGCATGTGTGTGTCGTGTACGTATGTGTGGTTGCATGCATGTTTGTGTGTGTATGTGTGGTTGCATGTGTGTGCATGCATGTGTGTGTCGTGTATGTATGTGTGCATGCATGTTTGTGTGTGTGTGTGGTTGCATGTGTGCATGCATGTGTGGCTGTGTATGTATGTGTGGTTGCATGTGTGTGTCTGTGGTTGCATGTGTGTGTGCATGCATGTGTGGTTGCATGTGTGTGTATGCATGTGTGTGTCTGTGTATGTCCATGTGGTTGCATGTTTGGGTGGATGGGTGCATGTGTGAAGTTACTGTTTCCTTATGATCTTATGTTTATAACCAAAAGGACCAATACCATTCTCATAGTAATGGGGCCTCTAGGATCAAAAACAATTGATGGTTTGTTCCAGAAGTGCTGGAAGGTATAATCTTGCCGCATTATTTCCTTAATTCTTGTAATAATGAAGCAGCGTTGTGTGAACATTTGTATGGTCAGTCTTCAAATTACCTGGGGCGGTGGGGTAGCCTAATGGTTAAAGCGTTAGGTCGTCACGCCGAAGACCCGGGTTCGAATCCCCACATGGGCACAATGTGTGAAGCCCATTTCTGGTGTCCCCCGCCGTGATGTTGCTGGAATATTGCTAAAAGCGGCGTAAAACCATACTCAGTCAGTCAGTCAAATTACCTTACCTAGGACTTACCTGACTGCGAGACATACATTGTTCTTAGAACACTCTTTCTCATTAAAATGGTCTGCAAGTGTAATTTGGTTTAGAAAGAATGAGTAACTCGAGGATCTTGGTGACTGAACAGTTACTGGCTGCTATATTGTTGATGAGACTTGTAATGAAATCACCTTGAGTGGATCATCTGAAGCTGGTGACGGGAGACACCCGCACATCCTGAGGTATCATGTGAGGATACAATACAGGGGATGGTTTTGTTCTGTATCGATACAAGACAATACAGCCTGGCAAAGTAAATTACTTGCTAATTTTTCTATGATCCTCCAGTGTTTAAGTCTGTCAGATATTGAAATATATGTTGTGAATAGTATTCAAATAATAAAAGTCACCATTAATATGTCTCCACAGCTAGCATTTCACTAAGAACCTCTGAAATTAAATACTCAAGAAGCTTCCATATTTTTAATATAAAGATGCATATAGCAATACATATCATATCTTACTTACGTATCACCTACATATTGCGAAACGTATCAGATAATGTCTAAGGTTTGTGATACATATTGTATCATCACTTATGTATTATGATACGTATCACATCATGAACTTGCTGTATAGTTTCACCCCAAGAAGTTGGTTCAGCGTGAGCCACCTGATGTTTCATGTTTCATATTTATTTCATCAGCTGAAAGAAATATTCTCAAAGGTCAAACAGATCCATTTCCTCCAATTTCCCCTTAAAGCAATGAAGTGTTCCTTGTTATTGAGACCCGAACCTGGGGGCAGGCCCTATAGTCCACTGGTCAAGAAGCTATTAATCACCGTTTTCCAATCTTCATCAACAGGATGTTGATGTTTGTCACCATCTTGAATGGACAGCTCTGTAAAAGCCAATATCAGGATTGAATGGACAGATCCATGTATCATGGACTGGAGGTAGATTAACCCCTTGGTGCCAATATTTTACTAACTGTTTTCTGGCATACGACCATTTCAGAGTTGAAGCATTGACTAAAGCTTGGATGGTTAAAGTAGTGTTTTCCCTTGGGCCTTAGATGGTTTATGACAAAATGATATTGAGATGATCTGTTTTGTTGACTTGGCCAGTGATGGCTTGAGAAATGGATTTGATGACTACACATTCCAGTCTGTTTGTTGTCATCCTTGGGGCAAGCTTAATATCAGGGCCAATCCTGAGGTCATTTTGTTTTAGTATGTAACACACAAAAGCTGGTAGTTGACATGGCATAGTCTAGACCCTGTTTTCCTTGAGTGCAGTCCTGAGATTAATGAAATGCACGCTCTGTACAACTGACTGATAAGCCATTACAGTACTGTGACAGTTTCATGGGGTTTTCATGGTTTTGTCCTCTGATATGGAGTTTTTAGGAAAATGGAATACAATTACAAAATTTGGGGTTTTTTTAACTGTGAACATTGACTTCAAACACTTTATGAATGTCAGTGAAGGAGAGGGCTGGGGGGAAAGGAGCAATATATTTTTGTGACAAAGAAACAGGTTAGCCACAAACTGATTCCTACCCACGGCACAGCAATAACTTTCAACTGCTAAAGATTGTTAAGGTCAAACTGATTGCTTGCAAGCATTTGGTATGTGGGTGATGAAAGTTGTGAATGGCTTGTTTGTTCCATGTGCTTGTTGTGCAGTGTTTGCTAGTGTTCGCAGTGGTACAGTTCAGCTTCACAAAGATGGAGTATAATGCCATTATATCACATGTTTGGTTACATGAGGGTATATATTGTTGGCTATTAATTTGTATTATACAATACCTATTATGGATAATGTGTTCCAGAATGTCTGTGACAAAACCTTTATCCATGGGCCTTTCAGACAAGGATGCACACATACAAAGAATGTTTTTGTAATCTTCAATGGTTTGGTTTAATTTCTTTCTAACAACCTCTCTTCCATCCCCCAGACACATTAATGGGGTGTAATGGTTGTACCAAGATAAATGAAACTGCATTTATAGATTATGGACACTTTGTGTCAGTGAAAATGATGCAGGAGAATTAAGTTTCTGTATAGTGGTCCATGGATTTGAGTAACTGCTTGCTATATGGCTCCATGTCATATCACACAATTACTGCCCTTCATTGGTTGCCTCAGACTTGCCCTAACTGCTATCCCTCAAGTTTGTCCTTTGTAGTCCAAGTGAATGGTTGTCCTTATGTTTTCTTTCCCCTCAGTGGCTATATTCAAATTGTTCTTTTTATGTGATCTCTACTTGTTGCATCTATCCATCTCCTACTTGTCCTCCATGCTTGTTCCAGTGCTTTCCTCATTGTTGTCCTCCATGTTTGTTCCATCTAGTCATCCTCAATGTTGTCATCCATGCTTGTTCCATCTAGCCGTCCTCAATGTTGTCCTCCATGTTTGTTCCATCTAGTCATCCTCAATGTTGTCCTCCATGTTTGTTCCATCTAGTCATCCTCAATGTTGTCATCCATGCTTGTTCCATCTAGCCGTCCTCAATGTTGTCCTCCATGTTTGTTCCATCTAGTCATCCTCAATGTTGTCCTCCATGTTTGTTCCATCTAGTCATCCTCAATGTTGTCCTCCATGCTTGTTCCATCTAGCCATCCTCAATGTTGTCTTCGATGCTTGTTCCATCTAGCCATGCTCAATGTTGTCCTCCATGCTTGTTCCATCTAGCCATGCTCAATGTTGTCTTCCATGCTTGTTCCATCTAGCCGTCCTCAATGTTGTTCTCCATGCTTGTTCCAGTGGTTGTCCTCAATGTTGTCCTCCATGCTTGTTCCAGGGGTTGTCCTCAATGTTGTCCTCCATGCTTGTTCCATCTGGCCGTCCTCAATGTTGTCCTCCATGCTTGTTCCATCTAGCCGTCCTCAATGTTGTCCTCCATGCTTGTTCCATTGCTTGTCCTCAATGCTAGTTTTGTCTTCTATCCTTGTTCCATAATTGTATATTCTTAACTATGATTGTCCTCCAAGATGTCCTCCATGTTGGTGTTGATTTATATTTGTCTTGGCTGTGGTGCAGCAAGTTTGGCCGCTATGAAGCCTCAGATGACCTCAGTAATGAAGGCTGCGGCTATAATGGTATGGAGCTCTCTATTCTGCTCTGGCCAAGGGCATCCGGAATTTTTTTGCTTCCAACCAACCTGAGTAGTGTCATTAGCACACATGCTAAAAATGGTTGCTTTATTCAACTGAAACCTATATGTAACATCCTTTCAGACTATGAAATGCCGCCCAGAGTGTTTCATTGTCAATTATTGGTGTAGAACTTGTGGTGGCAGGATTTCTACAGCAAATGGCTCTTTTCTATACTTGCTGATCTTCATGTCAAGTGCACTTTGAGATCATTAGATCCAGATGGTTTGCATCAACACTCACCATAAAAGCAGTTATTTTATTCAGTTGGTGTGTGGTTCCAATTTCAGAACTGCATGAATTCGTGCCTGGTTATTTTTGCTTCAGGGTTGTTGAGAACAGATGATCCATGAAAAATATTCGATTTTGTTCACCAGTGAACATGAACCTGGGCAAACATTTCTCCATGATGGTGGTCTTGAGGCTATGTTCAGGATCAAATCCTAGGAGAGACACCAAATGTGTTCCATGCAGTGACCGTGGCACATAACATTAAAAGTAGATGCTGTTTTTCAACACTGAAATACCAACAGCTCATGAGTTTAATTTCATTAAATCTGATATCTCAGCCGAGCTGTTTACCGGTGCCACTCAGCCTTCAACCTTGAATGTTTCTTAGTTTAACAACTATTTTTTATGTCTAAAGATTGGTGTTCCTTTTCCCACATTGTGTTATAATTATCCTCATTTGTACGAGAACAGTCTGAAGGCAGCTAATAGTGGTTGGCCTATATCTGGATCTCCGTAGCCCACTGACCAGCACTCTGAAAGGCCATGTTCTTGGCCAGTCAGGAAACCAGGGGCTTCCCTGCATGTCTGATGCAATTACTGTGATTGCAGGTCTAGCCCTGTACTTCCAGGGAAGCACATTCTCAGCATTAACAATGCTTTAACAAAATGTCAAAGCATTCTGGACAGTTTATTTGACAAACAGGTTCTTTTGTATCTTGTTTTTGAGACTGTCACAGAAACTCAGCAGGAATCGATAACCAGTGGTACGCAGCGGTAACCAGCGTTAAACTATAACATCCAGCTATCACTAGAGACTTGAATTTAATTTCGACTAAAGTTTACTATAGTTGACTCACATGTGATGTCTAAACAAGGTTTTATGACAGTCAAAAAGGATATCACAAGAATTACAAGATGTTTATTGTTAACATTAAAGATAGGAGTCAATCTGTATGTCATCAAGGAAACCTTGCCGGTAAATGTTCACAATATCTGTAGTTGGATGTCTTGGTCAGGCATTAATACCCTCTAAAATAACATTTAAAAAACACAACAGGACTCCTTTTGTCACCCCCGAAAGCATATAACATGTGTAATGTTCTACTCGAAAGAAGTCAAAGAACACTGGATTATTTAATATTACTACAGTTGATACTCATGCCATGACATTGCTGTGTTTAGCTGGAAGAATTGGGTGTTCTGTACCTATTTCTATTAGAAAATATTGAATTTTACTTAAAACTTAAATAGATTTATGTATAATAATAATTCATTCTCACATTTTTCTTAAATATTACTAGTTATGTTATTATTCTATTTAAGTAAATTAAACTATGTTTATTGGAACATGTGCTTTGTCAGTTTGGTCTGCCAGCAACCAGTTCTGTATGATACTGTCTGGCCAAGTTATCCACTTGACCTGATTTGATTCTATAGCGATCCTATTCTTATTTTCAGTGATATTTTTGACGCCATGTTTCCAGTCCACCGGCATGCAGGAGAGGTGATCATCCAGCAAGGTGAGTATAGTCAGCTGATGGCCAGTAGGAGTACATGCTGGGGGGCATGTGTCGGCCAGTCGCCTACACTGACACAGTTTGCTGTACAGAGGTGTGTCCTATAGGCAGTCTAGAGACCAATGGTCATTGGATCAAGTCGAGTTAGGGCTACAGATCCACTTGAAAAACTCTGAATTTTAAAAATGTCATACAAATACAGTTCTCAGCTGATGACAAAAATGTTGCTTCTCATTTTAGTAAGATACGATAGATACCTGTGCACAAATACATACAAGACGAAATACATAATCAAATTGATATTGGTGGTTGCTGGTTTTATCAGGGCTGCTGCCATCTTTAAACCAAGTGCAAGTAACAGAAATAAACCTGTTGCATTAGCGACCTACCAAAGAAAACTTTGCCACTGTGCAGAAAGACGCAGAAAAACCCACATAATACCCCACTACCGAAACAGTACAAACGGCAACTTTAAATGGCTAAAACTGCATAAAAGAATGAAGAGCCTGCAACTTCGATTTTGCGCATGCGCACATGGAAGAGGAAGTCTCGACCGCATGTTGACATTTTCC
Source organism: Haliotis rubra (assembly GCF_003918875.1). Classification (NCBI taxonomy): domain Eukaryota; kingdom Metazoa; phylum Mollusca; class Gastropoda; order Lepetellida; family Haliotidae; genus Haliotis; species Haliotis rubra. The sequence continues at coordinate 1,921,281 of NW_025764948.1, read as the reverse complement.
AGCTTGGATATAAGTTACATTCCCTTTTTAAGTATTTCTGATGTGTTATTTGGCATTTATCATCATGATACTTGTGTGCACACTTGTTTAGTTTACTTTCCATTCATATGAAATGATTGACAGCAATTATTTTCGACATATTTAATACTTTTTCTACGAGAGGTGATTCACGGTTGCTCCGAAATTGGAAAGAAGCTCGGATCGCAATGCGCATGCACAGTAGAGGTCAAAGTTCGCTGATTATATAAATGTTGCAGTTTCATAGTCTTTCATTGCCGTTTTCACTGTTTCAGTAGCGAGGTATTATGTTTATGTTGCTATTTCCGCGATTAATGTGGGCTTTTCTGCATTTTTCTGCACAGTGGCCAAGTTTTCTTTGGTAGCCCTGATTATAGGGGTAATAGATTTTGATCAGACACTTGGATTGGTCAAACTGAAGGCTGATGATTTTAGTCAGTCAGTGTCGGTTAATGCTTTAAGGAAACCGCTAATGTTAAATCAACTCTATGACCCCAGCCATTGGCTCATTGTAACATGGGCAAGTTAGACCTTCTCGCACAATGGTAAATATGACTATTGGTAAATAACTGAAACTATGGACACATTGTAAGGGAGCCGTGCTTGTATGGCAAATCTGTGGTGGAAAAGTCTGATTGTTTCCAGGTTTGCATGCACTGTACCCATGGATACTCATGACATCCTCAAAGTGATAAATGTCACTCACTCACTCTAATTCACTGGAAGTGAAAGAATCAAGTATAGCTTCAGGAGGAATCCCAGAAACTCTTGGTCATGTCTGACTGTGGTCAGGTACAAAGAATATGTATAAAATTGTCAGTTTTTGCAAGGAAATTCATGATACCATTTTAAGCTTCCTTCAGATTAGCACAATTATACATACACCCGATTCAGTGGAACATGTGAAAAAGAAAGCCTGCTTTGGAATAAAAAAACCCCGTCTACTTTGATATTTGATACAAAAGTAGTGTAGGCTTATCCTCTTTGTCTGATCTGTAGAGAAAGTTGACAGTTGAAAAGCAAACTTTTTAACATTTTTAACAAAAAAAGGACTTCCCTCTACCATTTTACAAAAATCTTTTCCTTGTTTTGCTGTAGGAAACTAAGCTAAGAATACTGAATCTCAAGAATAATATGAAGAAACAATTTGATGTATAATTTCTCCATGAAGGTTGCAGCATTAAGTTTGTACCACAGTTTCAAAAGATTTCCCATGATCCTCGAGATGTGGACTACTTTACATAACCCCATTGAGCTTTTATCCAAATGTTTGAAATGTGTGTCTTCTCTGTTCGCCAGGTGATGAAGGCGACAACTTCTATGTGCTTGATCAAGGAGAGGTTGATGTAAGTATGTCTGTCTGTTGTACTCATCATCCCCAAATGCAGGGGATCTACTGGGATTTGTGTCATTGTTGGCTGCACGATTGTCACTGAAGGCTCAAATGTTTCCAAATGTCAAAGATCTTAGGTTTCATGAAATTGTGTTTTTGAAATGTTTGGTAGCTACTTTTGTTCGGTGATTTGTGGTAATCGTTCGTGGTCTGAGACAAGAGGGAACATTGAGTATTAGTTGTTCCCAACTGTCAACAGTTTAAATGCAATTGCTAATTATATTACAACCTTATCCAATACTGAAGGTTGTCACAGTTAATTCTCACCTTACACTGTCTGTAGATTCTCGAAAACAATCAAATCATAGTTGTACTTCTGTCTACCATATCAGGCATTATGTCTCACTTAAATGCGAAATATGTCACCTCTCCTCAGCAGTAAATGGATTTCTTCTCAATCCTGCATTGTCATTGGTTAATGCTTGTCTTCGCCTGTGGAGTGTTTGTTTTTTATCAAGACTCTGTTAAAGAGACAAGTTAGTATTGAATAGGTACAGATGAGAAATATATTTTGTCAAGGACCTGTTTTCCAATGAGATAGTCACCAAGTTTTCAGGACTTCAGTTGAACTAGAGACTCATGGTACTTTGCCCTGAGCTAAGGACAGTTGTAAGGTGTAGGAGCTGTGACCAGATAGACTGTACTGGTGAGCTGACTGAAATAGAATTATCCACACTGACATACAAAGACATGTGTCTGGGCTGAGAAGCTGGTGGGATTAGACATCTGTGGTGGGCCTCAAACCTGGCTGTGTGGAGGCATCACAACACAGCAGCCGCATTTCTTCAAGAATCCTGGCCATTACTGGCATTATGTGTTTCAGAGAAAGAGTATTATTTTATCAAGCTTGCTAGTGCTAATGTGCACATCAGACTTGCCACAGGTGTCCCTGCTTCCCTCAAAACCAGGACAGTGGGGTAGCCTAGTGGTTTAAGGCGTTGGCTCGTCACACCGATGACCCGGGGTTCGATTCCCCACATGGGTACAGTGTATGAAGCCCATTTCTGGTGTCTCCCGCTTTGATGTTGCTGGAATATTGCTAAAAGTGATGTGAAACCATACTTACTCACTCACTCACTTTCCCCAAAACCAACAGGATTCTACGACAAACAACAAAACAAAACAGCCAAAGAAATTAAGTCATGCCATAGAGGAATAGTTTGGTCTTTGTAGTGCTCTGGGTCCCAATCCACAAAGCATTCGTAGTGCTATGGTAAACTATAGAGTTGCGACCATTTTGTGGATCAGAACCCAGAACTGTGTACTATATATATTATGGTATGGGATTTCAGTCAGTCAACTGTCCCACCTGATATGTGTTATAGTATGGGTGTTTGGGCACTTCTTCAGATATATATCATGGTATCATTGTATGGGAGTTTGCTCGTTAGAGAATTCCCCTAACAAATGTTGTGGTATGAAGGATCATCTAGTCAGCGCAGGAATCAGTTAATGGAAAAGGCCTTTGGAACAGAAGTGACCTAATTTTCTGTCACTGCATGTAAAGTCAATCAGCTCTGTTGGTGCTCACTCCTTGTCAGACCTTGACTTCACTCTTGTTGGGGACGTGGTCCCTTGGAGACGCGAAACACACATAGTAAACACGGTGTAACCACAAGCTTGAGACTCATGGTTGGATATGTTGCTGGTTACCTTTCGTTCACAAAACAAATCAAAAGAAATCACTTTTAGTATGATTAAAGTTTCAGTTCATGTAAATTTGATTTAATAATCTTACAGAATATGACCGCTATAACCCAGATAGCATTCGGACGTTGGGCCAATGTTGGCAATGTTGGCAAAACCATTTGCCAACGTTGGGCCAACAGCTGAATGCTATCTGGGAACCTCTTTCTCTCTCCTTTTGTCCCTCACTCCCTCCCTCCCTCCCTCCCCAAATGGACTGAAAGCAATGGCGGGCACTATTATCACTTCACGGGTCCATTAACATTAACGGAACTCACTTTCAGTCCTGCCGCTGTGATTGCTGCACAAATAGCATCCTCTGTAATTACCTACGGTTTTTTCCCTCCATCATTTTCAGCAATTTGTTGTTGAAGAGCTTTTCAAATGAAGTCTTAAATATGTTTGTCAGGACGTAAGTGAATTAGGTGCCATACTTCTCCCTAAACAATCACCTGTTTACTTGCCTTTCATAACATTTGCTTCCAAGATGGAGAAGTTCAAATCAGTAAATGAATTGATGAATCCCTGAAATGTTGACAGGGTGTTTGTCTTTAAAATTCGTTTTCCTTTAAAACTAACTTTGTAATGAGTTTTGAATGTGAAATTCACTTTGTTTAGCAGTTGAGGTTGAGATGAAATTGCAAAAGATTGATTTCAGCAAAACATATTAGTAGGGCTATGTTTGATATTTGATCATGGCTTACTTCCACATGTAAAATACAAAGTAGTGAAAAGTTGGAAAATTTTCAAATATGTCGCTGAAGAATTCTGCTGTAATTGTGGCAATGGTGTTAGTATTCTGTACTTCTCTTTCCATGTGGTGATTTAACTTTGCATAAATTATAACAGCATTGGTAAAGAAATAATTTGCATGTCATGTCTTGGTAAATACTGCTTCAAAAGAAAAACATAAGAACATCTTTAAACCAGTGTTTACTTTTAGACTTCCCCATAGAAACTTTTAGATGAGGCTCTACCTAAAACTAAAGTGAAGCAATGAAAAGCCCTGATAGCTCACACATCTCTGGTCGGACTCGCATCCTTCTCTATAGTGACATTGTTAAATAATGACCAGTCTGATAATGGCATTCCTGGACAAGAGAAACCCATTGGTGGGGGAATTATTACCACAGAGAAAAGATGGAATATAAGTGATTTTAGTTTTCTTTTTTTAATATGTGTCAGTCGCAGCTGTCATGTAATATATGCTGATTGTATTACTGATTCAAAATAACCCAAAGGAAAGGTATTATTTCCTTCTTGCCCGTAGGATATTACAGACAGAGTTATGTGACATGGAGCCATGCATCACTCCCTCACGAGTAAGTGTTGATGGATGGACTTAGTGAAGTCCACATGCTTTACAATATGCAGGGTAGGAAGAAATGGCTTGAAGCCCAACTGATATATGACGACATGATGCCCAAATTATTATCAATGGATGGATATCTTCTTTTTGTCTCCGTATTTGAGTGTCACACAAAAGGTTTGTGGTGTCTAATATGTTCCCAATTTTCACTCTGAACCGATTCTTTAAGATGAACTATTGATTTGCCTTTGCATGTGTTTGTGCTGGTGAATACACTTGGTTATACCTCGTATCACAAGGTGATAGTGATTCATAAACACATGCTGACCTGGTGTCATCACTCTTCAATGGTGATTCAGAGACATGATGTGGAAAACAAAATTTGGGATTCAAGATGTTTGTTGTGTTAAATGAAATCTTTTAAACTTGTGGTGAATGTTTTGGGGACTTCTTTTCTGGAGGCTAAAGAAGAATGTGGGTGAAGGCAACACATTGGTATATTTATATCTTAAATAAAACATTTTCACAATTTGCTTCGATAGAATTTCTTATTTATCAATAACTCACTATCTGTCATGCTGTGAAACCTTGGCTTCCACTGCTTTCTCCATCATGGACATGACCCTAAAGTTACAGCCGTGTCAGTAGATGTGACATTGTGATATTTTTCACATAAAGGCCTGTGGCAATCAAAGGCATGGAAGTGTTTCTACCCTGCATGGCGGAATGGGTTGCCAATAGCCATATACTTCTTATATTGGCTGCAACAAGCCATCATACGAAAGAAACAAAAGCTGTGATTGGCTCTTAAATGAGATTACTAGTTTGCAGTAGCTGAACAGTGATAGAAATCATGGCAATGAATTCATGGCCACTTTATTTAACTGCCCTTAGGGAAGATTACTGTAATAAAATAGTGATAAGTTTGAAGAGGTAATATCCAGGGATATTTGCCACAGTTATTCCCAGCAAATACCTTAAATGGAAGCTTAGAGCTTTACCTCTGCTGGGGCTTCATGCGTTTTTGAGGGACAACATTTTGAGGAGCTTATCATTGCATTGGGACTCAGTTAGTTCCTTCTTCCTGCTGTTTTAGGCGAGAATACGACTTGCGAATTTGGTAAGAAATCCCACAGATTCTATTTCAGTGGGAAAGGTTTCTTTTTTCTCTTCAGTCATGTAGTTTTTTTCAGTTGACATTGGAGTTGTTAAGCTGTGACCTTACAAGAAGCTGTGTTGACTGTAGCTGTTGATTTAGATGCCAGCAGGTGATTGACACTTGGATAGTCTCTTCAAGTAGGAGAAGATGAACGTTGTATCAGTGGAGCAACCGTGAATCAGAAAAGTGTGTGTAAGATGAACGTTGTATTCTAGGAGCAAACTTGAATCAGAAAAGTGTGTTTAAGAAATAGCTGGCAAGTCGAGCCATTTCAGTTTAAGGAATTGGAAGATGCCACCACCATCTGCAATTTATAATAGTAACAGAACCTCTTGCTAGTTGATTATTGTTGAGATGGTTAAAATGTAAACCAAACTGGATAACAATGTAGTCTCTTCTGGCTGCAGATAAATACTCATAACATCCCCTCACCAGTTTCATGATGGTTTTAATTCTGTTCAGTAAAACTGAATTTGATTCATGATTTATCATTTGCTTGCTTTTCTTTGTCAGTGTTGATGTAATTTTTAAACCACTTAACTATGCAGGGGTGGAAATAACCCATTGCCCGACGCCCCAGTCCAGTGTTTTTTTCTGTCGGGCAAGCAAATTTATATATTACACTGTACCGGTGTCCAGTTGACTTTCCAATGTTAATTATGTTGTTTATTTTAAAAATCAACAAGAAAATCGGCCAGTTTAGTGGAAAAATTATCAGGGCAAGTGATTTTACATGTGCCACTGTACCGGAGTACACTGGCAATTTTAAAGTTATTTCCACCCCTGCTATGAGTAGATTATTGATGATGTCTGTTTAACTAGGTGAGCTCCATGATTTATCGGTACATGGTCCAATGGTCTAATTCCTTTGCAGCTGACTTGTTGCATCACATGTACAAAGAATGTGTATATGGAGTATAATTATATGGTGCTAGAAATATGTTGAAGAACACCTGAATCTTCCCAATTACCACATGTAATCCATCATGGCCCATGAAGCTGTCATTAGATCTTTGGCTAGTACAGTCTCTTGGTGTAAATCGTCAGGGTATGATACTAACGTTGACTCACTGCACTGACAATCTTCTCCATGGAGTCACACTGTTCTAAACTTTCCTTGAACTGTTTTCACCTTTACAGCACGATGATTAATAACTAGTTCAGTGTCAAACTGACTGCATTACATTTGACATTTGAATAAATCCTAACACTGACAATAGACTCAGAATAAATGTAATTTGCATCTACCCTTTTTATGAAAGAACAGGAACAGTTGAATCCTTCATTTTGAGTTTGCTTTGAACATTTCAATATGCCTCGGTGAGTACCATTGGGCAGCTAGACGTGCTAGCTAATGGTTCTTGCTTACAAAGATGGATGTCCTTCCTTTGGAGCGGATGCATCAGTGTAACTCTGAAAACCTGAATTAGCCTCCTTTCAGAAGGCTACATATGAGAGGCTGTCACTCAGCCTAGGCTTGAGTTAGGGAAAGCCGATGTTAAGGTTGGCCATTGCTGCCAGCCAGCTTGCTGCCAGATTGGCTATAATGAGACATATAGGAGAAGTGTAAGCAGCTTGATGGAAGCCGTGGCTGCAGGGGGGCCATTGTATAGATTGTCATCATAACATGGACACACCTGTTGAAGACCACTCTACAACAAGTAGAATCCTGAAACAGTAGATGGGAACGATGGTAAGGAAGGAAGCGCTGGATTTCAAGGACACTTGAGAAAGTTGTAATTTAGTCGTTGACAGATCATCCTTCAGAAAACTTTTAAGGGTATCCAGGATGAATTTAAAACAGTGTTCTTGTTAAGACACTCTTCCAGATGTTTAAGGCAGCTGTTATAAAGTTTCGAGTGCCGTAAGTGAACTTGGCAATCTAGATCTGTAGACTCCTACTAAGTTGTCTACTATTCAGTTGAGTGTCTCCTGACATTATTCATCTCAGCGCTTCGGATATGACCTGGTTCCTCCTTCATAACCAAATTACCCATAGGATGTTGTGAGGCTTATAGCGAGTTGTGTAGAAGTAAGAGGTCAGTGGTCAAAACAAGACAGGTAGAAATAAGTAGTCAAAAGTCAGATTAAGTTGTATAGAAGTAAGTGGTCAAAAAAGAGTCAAGCCAGTTAGTAATATATTGTCAAAGGTCACAACAAGTTCCGTAGAAATATGTGCTCAGAGATCATGGCAAGTCAGAAATTTGGGGGCATTCCATGTCTCCTGGCAGAATGGAGAGAAAGGGTGTTTAGTGTTTGTATGTACTGAATAGAATATTCAGGATGGCGGTTTAGTGTCAGTGTTGGCTTGGAGCCCATTCTTGGTTGAAACAAAATCTAATACAACATTTATCAACAATTTTATGTTTCAAACATTCTTTCCATTAACCTTTGGAGTGAGTGAGTTTAGTTTTACGCTGCACTCAGCGATATTCCAGCTATATGGCAGTGATCTGTAAATAATGGAGTCTGGACCAGACAATCCAGTGATCAATTGCATGAGCATCGATCTGCACAATTGGGAACCGATGACATGTGTCAACCAAGCCAGCGAGCCTGAGCGACCGATCCCGTTAGTCGCCTCTTACGACAAGCATGGGTTACTGAAGATTCATTCTAACCCGGACCTTCACGGGTCCCATTTACATTTGGAAAGGAAACAGGCTTAAAATATCTCTTGCAGACATGCATCTTCTTGAAAAATAGATTCCTGAAAGCATTATGATGTGTGATCTCTGTCGCCTGGTAGTTAACTCTCTGTGCTGCAGATATGAAGGTTTCCGGTTCACTACACAGACATTTATTGAAGACATTTGTTGTTATGTTTTACATCAATCCTCTCATTGTCATCAATGAGATTGTGTTCAAATGTAACATAAATCTCCCGGAAGGGGCATGCACATGTTACACATCATAGGAGCTTGCATTTATGAATTCCCTTGGTTATTGTAACGTTCCTGTGTATGAGATTTAAGCTGATTGGAAAATGAGGAGAACATCACAGGATGTTTCTAATACAGCATGAACATCCTGCAGTTTGCTCATGTTCTTGAGATTCCATGAGTTTTGGAGATTCAGTTACAAAATGTAGAGAATATATTTATTGATGTTTTTTCCTGATCAGCCTATTTCCTTAGGAACCTGAATCAATGTTCATGCATCAAAGGGTTTGAGGAATATTATGTCATTAAGCCAGACTAATTCATCTATTCCCCATCAAAAAGGACATTTGGAGCAGTGAGTTTATCTCATCAATGAGTAAATGGGCTGTCTTCACTTTCTTTGACCCTTATAGATAAAGATGTCAAACTCTGTCCATATTTACTTCCTTCATCAACATCTTCTCAGCATCTACTCAGACATGAGATGCGTATCTTTCCCCATAATTGCTTCATTTTCATCAAGATTTAGTTTTAATTACCCTTGGGAACTACAGATCTGCTATAAAAGGGTGAAATATATGTCATTGGATGGCACTTATACCATCGAGCGGCAGGGACGGAGTGACTGTGGTGTGTCCCTGTTGGGGTTTTATTGCAGGGCTCTGATTGGGCAGTGAGATGTTTATAAGTGGTGAAGTCTGTAGTTAGACCACCTTGACATCAAACTAGCTGAAACCTTTTTGGGAAACCAGAAATGTTCTGACATATACTGCAACCCCGTCAGCTGACTGGATATTCTAAAAATTGAAGTATCCCAAAATGTCCTTTAAGTTGATTCGAGGAGATAAATCAGGGCTGGCTGATGTTTGAGCTTGTAATCGTTTCCTCTTGTTTAATCAGCTACTTAGGGTCTGTCTATGCCAGCACCATAGTAAAATATACAAAGAACTTCCTCTGTGTGTCAGAGTTCAGGACTACACATAAAACTGTTTGAGACAACTTCATTAAGGTATACACAGTTGGCATTTGGTATTTAGATTATTAAAATTTCAGAATTTAACAGTTGTAATGGAAATAAGGGTTGGGCACATTACCAGAGCAGAACTCAAAATTAAGTGCAACATATTCTTCAAAGACGAAGAGCCTCGTCTTGATGATTTACTCTGATATCTTCTAACCCTTTTGTGTGCAATTCAGGACAGGTGCCCCTATGAAACCTAGTTGAAACATGACACATGGTATTAGTTGAATCTCTGTTTGATAATGTTCACTTCTGACCCTTTGTTTATGGTATTTTAGGCAACAATTTTACCAGGAAGGATTCAGCATCTTCAGTTGAAGAATTGACTGAATTTTTAGGAATCTGAAATAGTTTGTGTTTGCTGCTGTTTTACACTATGTTTTATGTTTCAGATCTATGTCAACAGCGAGCATGTAACAACAATAGGTGAGGGTGGTAGTTTCGGGGAGCTGGCCCTCATCTATGGAACACCCAGAGCAGCTACAGTCAAGGTGAGTCACTGGCTGGCTGGCTGGATGGTGTGGTCAGTTCCGTTTACCTTGACTGGATTTCAAGCACAGGGTCATGGTAATTCTAGAGTGTTGTCCTGACCTGTGATGTAACCTACTGACACATATCTTACATCAATCACCAGTTTAGTCACCTCATACCTAATCTGGGTAATTTGTAGGGAACCCATGTCAATGGTATCAATAAAATGACTGACACAGTCGCTACCCTCAGGGTGCCAACATTACAGGTTGGTACATCTCGGTTGAACTACCTCATCCTACAAATTGATGAAGTAAGGGTATCAATTTTGTCTTTAGAGACTTATACTTCGTATGAGGGATGATTTCGAATTCAGGACGTTAGTTTTGAGTTCTCTTATGCCCTGAAGTCTGATGTAATTCATACTGATCAGCTACATGGATTTGTTAGCACATTGATAGCAGAAAGAGGGTAATCATTTTCAGGTAATCTTTTGATCTTTTGTGGAATAAAACATTGAAACAAACAGGTTGATGAAATGTGTGATGTTATCAATATGAGTTCAAATTATTATTGAAACTCTGTTTACAGGAATCTGATACATATTCTTTCCGATCTTATTTCCATCATTTACCAGAACTATATGTTTCTCGTACTACTTTCAGTATTAGAGTGTACCATGTATTTGTGATAACCTTTTCATCCAATACACAAAACATACTGTGCTCAGCCTAAAGCGGCCTTCACAAGGAAAACTAAAGTTTTACAACACATGTTGTTAACACTTTGAAAGTTGTCAAACTTGCTTTTTCACATGTCAAACAAATGTTGTCAATCAAACTCAAGTTTGACAACACCGAAAGTTTGATGGAAAAGTTGCTGAGAATAGAGACCGATCCTATTCCTCGACAACTGTTTTACAACTCTGAAATTGGTGTTGGTGGCAAGTTGTTGGAATCTTCACACTCCCAAAATCGAGTTTGACAACATGTGTAGTCATAATTTAGTTTGCCATGTGAAGGCCGCTTAACAGTACAGTAGCAGTTGCCTAGACTGCAACATACTAATGAGCACTACACTCTCTACAAAATTCTTCTTGAAGTCATGGAATAATATATCTCAACACCTAATATTGGTCAGACTTTTCAACAATATGAGGAATGTTATTTTTAAGCCATGCTACTATGAAAGAATCCTAAATACATTTCCCTGTAACTGTGATATCAATGCTTTACTTTGAAGTGATATACATGATGCTGTAGAAATAACCAGATACCCAACAAGCATAATAGAAATAGGTTCATTCTCTTTTTTGAAGAGAAACCTTGTTAGAGGCTGTCATTATAATTTGTGCCAGCACCATGATGCAGACAGAAAATAGCTTATCTGTGAAGTAACCTGGTCGAGTTGAGCCCAAAATACACAGAATGCATGATGGTTAGGTTTCCTGTCTTTGTGGCAGCCTGAGATTCCCTGACAGTGGGAAGCCATGTCTTGGTCTTCTGGCGTCATTGTCCATCCAGAAGGATTCCAATAATGTCTTCAGCTATCATCAGAGCAGAGTCGAGAGGTTGACAACAAATTGCTGGCTTATTGAAGACATAGGGTAGCATAAGCTGGAGGCAGTTCAGAACATCGCACAGTCTGTCATCCAAACTGGGCTAGCTAAATACTTCACTTTCTTCTTTACCTCTTGTAGGCTTGGATTATTTTAATAATCGTTTTTTAGGGTTTTATCAAGGTCATGGCCATTGCTGATTTTTGCGTTTTGTTAGGTTTAGTCTATCAGTAGATTGATGAAGATCAACAATCAGTAATTGCTGGAAAGTTGTAACCAGTGGACTAATAAATAACAACTAATGAAAGTATCAGGATCTAAGGTATCACACCTTTCTGGTAAGGTTGCAGACTAGTGTGTCTCTTGTACTGCTCATCCAGTCCAGCTAATCAGCCTTATCATTACTGCACTGCTCGTCCTTGCTAATCAGTCTGTTGTAATGCAATACCATGGGCCTGCATTCATGAGTGGGGAGAAAATACCAGAAAAAGAAACTACCAATTGTCTCTTTTCTGATACTGTCTGAAACCAATTACAAGGTCATGATCAGTTTTTTAAGATGTTGGACAAACATTGCCAGGCCAATTATTGGGTAAATATTGACGCGCATATGCCTTCATCATGTTTTTTGTGAACATTGATGTATAGGATCGAAGAGTATGTGCAACAGACAGTGTGGACCAACATGCCTAGTGTCTCCATATTGCTGCATGATTAGAAGCACCTTGTCTTTAAGCAAATGTCACATAAATTGGTGGCACGGTCTGTAATTCTGTTGCTGAAGATAGGGCGCTAATGATGGGGCGTAATGGAACAGTGTGCTGTGTCAACTTGCCACAAGCCAGCCAGAATGATGTCGTCAACTTACTTGGGTTCTTGAAGTATTGCGTAGTTAATCGCCTAGTGGAAGAGCGTTTCCGTAAACACTTCCCAATTGGTGACTAAAGTGTGGTTGCTGCTATGGGCTCGGTGTAAGATTCTCCTGCCACTCCATGTTTTTATTGTAAATCACAGGGCTAAGAGACAAAACATGTTTTTTTGTCAGTTCTTTAAGATGTTGAAATGCCCCTGAGGTCAAAAGTAATTGGTTTTGAAAAAGGTAATAGTGGATGGTAATATGCTTGCTGGAATGGAAATATAGAGTTTTGTAGCTGTTGGCAAGGTGGCTTTGCAAGTATTTAGGTAAATTAATGTGGATTTTTTTGGTCATATGATGTGGGCTCCTTTGAAAGCATTGCCAAACTGGTTTGAAATGATTATGTATTTGTCCTTGAATTTCTGCTCTTTTAGAACAAAATGTATTTTTGTACTTTTAAGTTTTGTCCTTGAATTGCTGTTTTGCAATCTTTTCAAAGACATCTATGCCTAACAATGATTATAGAAGATATGACTATGTATGCAAAAAAGTGCTATACTTAGTACAGAGATGAGTACATTTGATTACCTTATGGATTCTGCTTGGATCTATTGATCCCAAATACATTGAATAAGGTTGGGTAGCCCAGTCATATAGGATTTGTAAAATGGGAAGCAAATTCTTAGATTGATGAGGAATTAGTTTGTCACAGTAATTCTCTGTCTTTAACACCTGTGGTAGATTACTAATATTCACTGCTAGTTGGTTCGTTTGCATTACTGACCAGGGACATAGATCTTTAATATCCTGACTGTCGTGAAGCTGCATTTACTGTAGCTGGGTTGTAACTTTATTAGGTACATTTTTTCTCAAAGGTCAAAGGCACCCAAGAGTCAGAATGTCACTTGTGTAACAATTATGTTTTCTATAACATTGCACTTGTCTCTCTGATATTCAAAGCCATAAAATGCTTATATAGGGCCAGACCAATTTTATTTCTTGTTTTACGGATCCACCAGTCGTTGTTTTTTTCAAGAATAAGAAAAAAATAAATTTCCCGCTCAAAAAAATAAAATCCTAATGTTTTTATTGGCCAAAAATGTAAACTTACCCCCAAAAAAATTTTCATTGTTTTTTGCCCCTTATACACTTCAAAAATTGCCAAAAGTAAAATACTTTTAGTATTTAAAAGGAATATTACTTTGATTGGTTATTTTATTTATTTATTTATTTATTTATTTATTTTTCTCTTGCCTTTAGGTTTTCTTAGGACAAAAATCCGTAAAACAAATTGGTGTAGCCTAGTTTTGTTTTTCAAGTGGAATAAACATTTCCCCTTATCGTGTGTTTCAGGCCAAGAGTGATGTGAAACTGTGGGGAATAGACCGGGACAGCTACAGGAGGATCCTCATGGTGAGTGCTTTGGTTGTGGTACACTCATTGTACTCCATCATTGTGGATACACTCATTGTACTCCATCATTGTGGTACACTCATTGTATTCCATCATTGTGGACACATTCATTGTACTCTGTCATGGCGGTACACTCATTGTACTCCATTGTGGATACACTCATTGTACTCCGTCATTGTGGTACACTCATTGTACTCCATCATTGTGGATACACTCATTGTGGTACACTCATTGTATTCCATCATTGTGGATACACTCATTGTACTCCGTCACTGTGGTACGCTCATTGTACTCCATCATTGTGGTACACTCATTGTACTCCATCATTGTGGATACACTCATTGTACTCTGTCATTGTGGATACACTAATTGTACTCTGTCATTGTGGTACACTCATTGTACTCCGTCATGGCAGTACACTCATTGTACTCTGTCATGGCGGTACACTCATTGTACTCCGTCATGGCGGTACACTCATTGTACTCTGTCATGGCGGTACACTCATTGTACTCCGTCATGGCAGTACACTCATTGTACTCTGTCATGGCGGTACACTCATTGTACTCCGTCATTTTGCTATACTCATTGTACTCTGTCATGGCAGTACACTCATTGTACTCCATCATTGTGGTACACTCATTGTACTCTGTCATGGTGGTACACTCATTGTACTCTGTCATGGCGGTACACTCATTGTAATTCCGTCATTTTGCTATACTCATTGTACACATTTGTCATGGCAGTACACTCATTGCACTCTGTCATGGTGGTACACTCATTGTAATTGCCATTTTGCTATACTCATTGTACTCTGTCATGGCAGTACACTCATGGGTACACTCATTGTAATCTGTCATGGCGGTACACTCATTGTACTCTGTCATGGTGGTACACTCATTGTACTCCGTCATGGCGGTACACTCATTGTACTCCGTCATCGTGGTACACTCATTGTACTCTGTCATGGCGGTACACTCATTGTACTCCGTCATTTTGCTATACTCATTGTACTCTGTCATGGCAGTACACTCATTGTACTCCATCATTGTGGTACACTCATTGTACTCTGTCATGGTGGTACACTCATTGTACTCCGTCATTTTGCTATACTCATTGTACTCTGTCATGGCAGTACACTCATTGTACTCTGTCATGGCGGTACACTCATTGTACTCCGTCATTTTGCTATACTCATTGTACTCCATCATGGCAGTACACTCATTGTACTCTGTCATGGCGGTACACTCATTGTAATCTGTCATGGCGGTACACTCATTGTACTCTGTCATGGTGGTACACTCATTGTACTCTGTCATGGCGGTACACTCATTGTAATCTGTCATGGCGGTACACTCATTGTACTCTGTCATGGTGGTACACTCATTGTACTCCGTCATGGCGGTACACTCATTGTACTCCATCATCGTGGTACACTCATTGTACTCTGTCATGGCAGTACGCTCATTGTACTCAATCATTGTGGTACACTCATTGTACTCTGTCATGGCGGTACACTCATTGTACTCTGTCATGGCGGTACACTCATTGTACTCTGTCCTTGTGTTTGCACTTGTAGTACTAAATCATTGTGGATACAGTCAAACATTGTTGTGTCTAGATTGAAGGGACTTGCGTAAATACTTGTCTGATGTTTGACACAAATGCAAAATGATAACTTCATAACGCCTGTGCAGGGACAAAGGTTTTGCTTCAAGTCAACCATAAGTTTGACACAACCATTGTACTCAGTCACTGTGGTCATTGTTGCAATCTTGTACTCCGTCACTGTGCAGATGTTTCTCTAAAATCATTGTACACTGACACAGTACAGATATACTCTAATACCATGGTACCCTGTCACCGTGTTCATATGTTCCACAACCACCGTACACTACTCAATAAATATATATGCACGTAAATACCTTGTCAGACTAAAATGTGTGTACATTCATGTCATTGCCAATATGTAATATATTTCACTGTAAATATTTGTCTTTCAGGGAAGTACAATCAGGAAAAGGAAGATGTATGAAGAATTTCTTGGGAAAGTATCAATTCTTGGTAAGAATGTAATTTCTTCTACTTATGGTGAAATCTTTGAGACTGTCTGTTAATTGAAACCAGGTTAGATAGTGGTAAAATATGTAAGGTGACACTCAACAATATTCCAGCTGCATCAGCATAATTTTGTCACTTTCTGCTCAAATGATATCAGAATGGAATTCAAGTAAGGGGCATTGAGGTGACTATTTTGGGGGTAAAGAAGTAGCTGAGAGCCTGCTTGACATTAATGGACACACTTTCTATCTGACAGAGAACCTGGACAAGTGGGAGCGTCTCACAGTCGCAGACGCCCTGGAGCCCGTCATGTTCGAGGACGGAGAAGAAATTGTACGGCAAGGGGAGCCAGGAGAAGACTTCTTCATCATTTTGGAGGTAAGCGCCTTGTCTCACTGTTGTCTTCATAATTGTGGAGGTAAGAGCCTTTGTCTGACTATTGTCTTCATAATTGTGGAGATAAGAGCCTTTGTCTGACTATTGTCTACAGCATTGTGCTGGTAAGAGCCTTTGTCTATCTTCATTGTCTTGGCAATAAGAACCTTTGTCCAGCTGTTTGTTATCGAGGTGAGCTGTAAATGAGGAATGTGACGCACCCATACAAACTCTGTTGTCTATTGTATTTCATCCAGCCTCATATTCACTTCACTACATTACCAGAGCTGTGGTGACTATGTGCCCATGAGCTAAATTTGTCCAGAGTGAACACTCGACAGGCTTCCCAGTCATGGAATCCGTACTGTAGTAAAGGTAATTGATTAAAATAGAAAAAACACTGTTATATTGAGGTTGTTCAAAACAATGTTGAGTGTATTGATGTAGAGGTGTTGTGAATAAGGCATTGTTAGGGCAGCAGGATGTGACTGGGAGAGTTGTTACCTAGTCTCTGGTGCCTTGTGAACTTCCTCTCTCCTATTGTAGTATTTTCACTTACTATAGGAGAACGACAAACAACCTGTCATCAAATTACTCGAACAACCTTGAACACAGTCAAAGTTTAAAATTATCTGAAAGTGCATCTGTGTTATCATATCTGGGTTGGATTTTGATAACAATGTATCTGAAGTCTTATTTCTTATTTCATTAGTTACTATGGTATTCGGACAGAATGTTATTTAGAAAAACTTTGGATCAGTGATGGCATTTGAGCCTGTGTTGTAAGGAGCAAAAAGAGCTGGGAAGCTGGTGGTGGTGTGGGTATTAATGGCATAACGCTGCCGTGATCGATCAGTCTTATTGACTGGGTATTGAGCAGGGTTGATTACACAAAGGTCACACCACGGGATGGACGTAAGCTGCATGTCTTGACCTTTACTTCAGACTTGTTACATCTTAGGGAAATGCTGTGATTCAGGTCCGGTAAAATTGTACACATGTTGTTTTCTATTTTACAAAATTTCCTTCTAAGCTAGTGAAAAGGTGATCTGTTAGTGTTTAGTCGTCGCCTCGTCCGTCTGTTTGTCCGTAATCATTTTGTTTCCAGAGCATAACTCCAAAACCTTTCAATATTTTTCAACAAAAATTGGTAGAAATATCAAACAGAACCTAAGGTGGTGCCTTTTGCTATTTACAGATTTTTGTCATTTTTATTTTTCTCGGTTTCCATGGAAACGTTTTGGACTTAGTCTTAAAGTGTGTGTGTGGGGGGGGGGCTTCGTTTCCGGAGCATAACTCAACAACCGTTCAATATTTTTCAACAAAACTTCGTAGATATATCAAACAGAACCTTAAGTGGTGCTTTTTGCTATTTGCAGATTTTTGGCATTTTTATTTTTTCTAGTTTCCATGGAAAAGATTCGGACTTAGTCCCAAAAGGGAGGGGTGGATTTCGTTTCCGGAGCACAACTGGAAAACTTCTAATATCTTTCAGCAAAACTCGGCAGATATGTGAGGCAGATCCCAAAGTGGTGCCTTTTGCTATTTGCAGATTTTTGTGATTTATTATTTTCTCAGTTTCCATGGAAACGATTCGGACTTAGTCCCAAGAGGGAGGGGTGGGTTTCGTTTCTGGAGCTCAACTGGAAAACTTCTTAATATCTTTCAGCAAAACTTGGCAGATATGTGAGGCAGATGCCAAAGTAGTGCCTTTTGCTATTTGGCAGATTTTTGGTATATTAATTTTTCCCGGTTTCCATGGAAACGATTAGGACTTAGTCCCAAAAGGGAGGGTGGGCTTCATTTCCAGTGCACAACTCGAAAAGCATTCAGTATCTTTCAACAGAACTTGGCAGATATATTAGGTAAATTTTGAAATGGTGCCTTTTGCTATTTACAGATTTTTGGCATTTATATTTCTCATGATTTCCAGGGAAACGATTTGGATATAATTTAAAAAAAAGTCAAGCTGGACAAGTAACTGTCAGATGATTTGTTCTTTCAAAAATGTGGGGGCCGGGAAATATATGTCATCTTCTGATGACTCTTGTTCTACTTAGTCATTGAGGGGCGGTGGGATAACCTAGTGGTTTAAGGCATTGGCTCGTCACTCCGAAGACTCAGGTTCGAGTCCCCAAATGGGTACAATGTGTGAAGCCCATCTCTGGTGTCCCCTGCCGTGATATTGCTGGAATATTGTTAATAGCGGCGTTAATCTAAATTCACTCACTCACTCAGTCATCGAAACAGGTAGTTGAGATAAAATCATTGAACATACACCAGACCTTGAATACATGCCTGGCATGGAATACATGCCAGAGTTGTGCTGTACTTGTACACATTGTCATTGACTGTTGTAGGGTCAGGCTGCGGTCTTACAAAGAAGATCGGACAACGAAGAGCCAGTAGAAGTGGGCAGACTTGGGACATCCGACTACTTCGGTAAGTCTTCCATCCAGGGCATGTACAGATTACCATCAGCATAGGCAGTCAGGGAGTTAGCTTCAGCTCAAGGAAGCAACACCACAACTAATTGTTTAAATTAGCATGTCAGCAAGTGGAACTATGAATTCTGATATGTCCGAGCTGCAATATGCCACCGTATCAGGCAGTGAAACTGATTGAATTCAGTGTGCTATTTTACACATCTGATCCAATCCCAGACACTGGTGGATTAGAATGCATGCTTCTATTGTAATCGTAAACTAAAGCTGTACTAAGTCCTTCCTTGCCATTGCTCGAAGCATCCCAGAGAAACCCAGATCCACATCAGTAAGGTTGTAATCGCTCACAGAACAGGAACAGTGCCCAGATAGACAAGCATCACAACCTTCCTAATAAGGTGTACGGAAAATAATTGTCTCACAGCTGTCTCCTCAGTTCGGAATTGGAGATCCCCGCCAATTTGTTGTTGGTGTAGATGTACGAGACTGATTGGTGATGTGCTGGTGGCGAAGTTGTCACAGGAAATCTTGTTTCCTGCTTGGAATGATGTAACGGATGGTTTTTATTCCGGAGACATTACCTCATCTTCCAATGACAAGAGTTACTAATGATGTTTTCCCCACAGTTTTGTCTCAAAAGAAACTGATTGATAGTGCCGGGGAATAGTATTATGTTAGTGTAGGTAGGCTTTTGGAGGCATTAAGTGCACATATTGGTCCTACGACTAGATGCCTTTGTTGATGAGAAAGATTAAATTTATTCAAAGAAAACAAATCACTGTATCTGATGTTTTGTAGTTCTGCCTCATGTTTGGTGTTGGAGGCAAATTAGGATTGACTGATCACACTGTGTCATTGTACGGTGATGGATCATCAGTTAGCTTTCAACTCTTTTAAGGCAGCGATGATATATTTTGTTGACATACAGCCAGTCTTTCTCCTCAAACATACCCCATAATTGTCAACATTTTAGGTTTCTGTGTTGATGCATGTTTCATATCTATGATATTGATGTTAGAAAGAAGTGAGATACCCTGACTGAACATGAGCATTTAGGGAGGGAGGTACTATTTGTATCTCAACTAGTTATGGTTAATTAACAGTGAGAAGACTTCTGTTGAAAAGATGCTGGCCAAAAAACAAGATCTATGTGACTGTTGTAGTAGAGGTAGGGTTAACAATTAGCTAGTGTTTTATTCTCTTGTTTTAGGTGAGATTGCTCTGTTACTGGACCGACCCAGAGCAGCAACCGTTGTCTCTCGAGGCCCTCTCAAATGTGTCAAAATGGATCGTGGGCGCTTTGAGCGTGTCCTTGGACCCTGTGCCGACATCCTGAAAAGAAATATCTCTCAGTACAACAGCTTCGTATCTCTGTCAGTCTGAGGGCAGAGGTCACAGATGCATGCTGGGATCTGTGTGTCGCTTCTGCGTCCCCATCAGGCCGTTTTGCCGCCGTCTTGAAACGGTGGAACCATGTACTAACATTGATGACTCGTCTCGTGTACTTAAACTCTCCTTTAAGACAGATTGTTCCATAAGGAACAGTGGTTATGTGTTTTGGCCGAAGTGTTACATTCTAAACGTGATGGACTCCAGACTGCAGTTTTATACCAATGATATTAATTCCAAAGAATCCTACAATAGTTACTGATGTACTTCAGGAAACCTTTGGTCCTTGATTACACTTTCTTTCATCTGTTATCTTTCAGTACTATTTGTTGAATGGTCAAAACCAAATCTTTGTATACTGTCTTTTTCCCAATTCCATTTCTACTAAACACCTGGCCAATGAAAAGTCTTCTTTGCATGGAAGGTAAATTTTGAAAAGAGAAGTCTGCACACTGTCAGTACAAGTGGTTTTGAATGATTTGTCACAATCATGCAATGTTTCGGATTGCTTGGATGGAGCACAGCCACCTCAGGGGTTAGAGTCTGGGTTTGAATCTCAGCAAGGATCTGCTTATAATCAAATATATAAAGTAATAAATATGAAATTGTTTATTAAAAAGAATATTTCTTAGAGGTTTTCCTTTAAGGGAGATAAATGTTCTTGGCCAGGTGTGAAATATGACATCAGTTGTAAACCAGCAGCGGAGCAAGCATACACAATCAGTAATAATTTTCATTATATGGGCAGCAGAGTTGCTTTTAGTTATTGTACTCAAGTATTAATTTCATGGTAATGTTTGTAATCAGAAACCCTGCTTGTCTTGTGTTTATAGTGTGAAATGCCAGCATGATCCAAAACTGTCAACCCGATGTAGATACAAAATATCTCCAAACCTCTTCCAAACAATCATGATTTGTCCAAATAGTGGTAACCACATTTTATCAATAAAAAAAAGAGGGTATTTATTTGTTTTGCTGCTTCTAATATTTCATAAAATATATGATATATCTTGTGAGTACGGGTTGTTATGAAGGGAAAAACAAAATAGAAATTAAAACCATGGCAGCTCCGTTAGGTATGTCTCAGTTTGATATTGAAGTTAGTCTGTTGTGAAGGGTACCTGGTGATGAACAAGCTAACACTGTCAGGAACTGGACACCACCACTGTCATGGCGATGGATTGAACTACCACATTACCCTACCAGTTGTGTTGTATACCAGCTGTAATATGGCCTTACATTTTTTACTAGGTTTACTGTTACAGCAACCTTGAAAATATTCAGAAAAAACATACCTGAGAATAACAATTTATTTTTGTATTGGGATGGTAAAGATTTGCTTTGACAATGAAATTCTGCTGTCAGATTTGAGATTTGTAATGTTCATAAGGACCCAAACCTACGAATCCAAATGTGATTATAAAATTGTTTGCAAACTGAAGGAAAATTGTCTGTGCTTAAGGTTTAGATCCCTGTGAAACTAACTGACAAAATTACAATTTAGAACAAATTGTGAGTTTACTGAGCTATAGTTCCATCTGTCATCAGTTCTGGGTCTCAGAACGCCAGACTCTTGGGTCACATGAATAGTACTCATTTAAGTCCATTTTGAATTCCCACGCAAGGCCCAATAAAGTATAGTCCAGGTGTCCTTGGTCATGCCAGCTACTGGCAGCTGGAGTCCAGGTATCTGTGTAGGCATCCAGGTACTGGGAGCTGGTGTCCAGGTACTCTGTGTTGGCATCCAGCTACTGGCAGCTGGTGTCCAGGTACTGGCAGCTGGAATCTAGGTACTCTGTGTAAGCGTCCAGGTACTCTGTGTAGAAGTGGGGTGACACTGTGGTATTTTGTGTATTGCTGTAAGAACATGGCATTAATTGTACAAATATGACCCAAATGAACCAGATATTGAACCAGAGACTTTAGCTGTGCTGCAAAAGAATTGTTGGACTTATTTTCAAGGTCTGGATGGAGAAATTATGTCGACTAGTATCTTGGCTTTTATCTATATATAAATATATAAAAAGTAAAATCTGATATTCCTAGTGTTGTAGCAGATTCAGTATTTGAGCCAGTACTTTATTCCAAAATAGGTCGTGAGTGAAATGTTGCTACGCAACTATAGTAAATATTGTTTATCAGGCTGAATCAGGAGCACTTGTAACAGGTCAATTTGCTGCCTTGTGTATTTATTTTGTTATTTATTTTATGTAGACGAGATATTAAACCACTTGTTTTCAAACTAGTCATAGTTTGGTGTATAGAATAAAGCTGTTCTAGGTGGATGATAGTCATTGGTTGTCATGGTAACCTTGTTATATGAAATGATCATGTTATTCTTTTCAGTCCATCTGTGAATATCATATTTCAGCTGCAATATTAATTTTCAAATAATTACAGTTATTGTATACATGTCAGGGAGAAGATCAGTTCCATATTAATGTTGATGTGCTCCAAGCTGCTTCAAGCACACATATGCTGACAAGTGTATATAGATATACCACAATGTACAGATACATGCGTAACTGCCACCACTTTTAGTCAGCTATAAAAATTCCCATATTTGGGAAATGTGTTTGTTATAAATTTTGTAAAAACCTTGAATTTTTGTTAATTACAGGTCATATTTTGTTATTGCTGTTTCTAAAGAAAGAACTTATTTTGAAAATTGCAATACATGTACATGACAAACCAATTCCTAGCTTTCATAATGCTTGGTGTATAGGAAAATATTACAGGCCGTTTGATATTTCAAACATTGAGTGTAGCACATGTATTCAAACGGAAGGCTTGGTAGCAATCATGGTCAGTCCAGGTACTTGTATTCATGGCATATTTTGCTTATATAGCTGGATATCTCGTAATCTTTCATGTCAGAACTTTTGTCTTTAAATATGGTTATCTTGAACAGATCTCACATTATTTCAACATAAATGGGCCAAATATTCTGAAAAGGGGGATAGTTTAACCATGTGTATCTTCTGTCTTGGAGGTGTTGGGGTAGCTCAGATCCTTTGTTACATTTTGTTATGAATTTTATTAGTACTTTACTACATCTTCTTTTTTTAAAAATGTAAACAATTGCGTTATGCACAGAAACCGCTATTCAACTAGAAGTGTTGACAATAGCCTCAAGTAGGACAATAGGGCTCTACAAAGAAGTCAGCTGTATTCAAGAGATCACTCATTGTTTGTTTTATCTGTGATGACACTGTATATATACTACCCAAAGGAAATTAAGGAACATCCTATTTTTTCATATGACTATAGTGAATGCATCATGGCTGGTTGACACTGCAACCATAGCCTTCCAATTATAGGTGTTGTTTAATTTGTTTTGAGTCATAATGGAGACCTTGGCCTCCAGAAGGGTTTGTATATTTTAAAATGTCATCATACACAAGAATAGAATATAGATTTTAGTCTCGCTCCGCCTCGGCCCCGCCCTTCTTCCCCACCCCCTTCTGCTGACTGTGAACATACAGCTGTGTGCATGTACGTATGTGTTAACCATGTGGCCCCAACCCTGGATAGGCCAGACAGTATGTGTGGCCCTAACCCAGGATAGGCCAGACAGTATTTGTTATCTAACAGAGTGGATATGTTTATGTGCTTTGCTGGCAACTAACCATTGTATGATGACTTTAGATAGCTGAGACCTGTTGTAGTTGTAGCCAATCACAGGGCTGGTTAGATCTGTTTTAACCAATCAGGTTGGCCAATATGTACAACGTTTGGTTCAGGTTAAACAGGTGTATTTTACAAGTGTCACAGATCGTTGTTCTGTATAGATCAAACCAAGCTAAAACAACATACCTGAATAAATGATAATTTATGCCCTGTTTGTCTGAGTTTGTTCTCTTGTTTTGTTGATAAGGAAAATGAAATGTTGTAAACTTTATTATTCATAAAAATAGATAATGTAAGATCCAATGTCTTTGTTGCATTCACAACGCCTGATGGACCCCACATACATTACATGCACTTCACATAAACGGACAGAACATTCTTATCTTCACTCAACATGTAAAACAAGCTGTTGTATGGTTGGTTTGTTGTTTTACACTGCTTTAGGCAGTATTCCAGCTGTCAGATGGCTGTCTGTGACTGGACCAGACAGGCCAGTGGGTGACGTCATGAGCATCGATCTGCATTACTGGGAGATGATTACATGCATCAACCAAGTCACTATTTGTGACAAGCATGGATTGCTGACTACGTGTAACGGGGCTTTTCACAGGAGCTCAACACCTTAGAACAAGCAATAATGAGGACTAAATATAGATGTCTTTAACACTGAAGCTGTGAAGTCATGTTGCTCATGTCATCCTGGATCCTCCACACCCAGTATAATGAACACAGGTGTTGCTCTAGTACTCCTGGTGTTTACTTCTCAGTATGGTGGGATTCAGTGTCAGACCCTAGCTCTCATACCTGGGCAGGTAATTGGATTGGCAGGCAATCGGATGGACAGATGGCCAGGCAATTGAGCAGACAGGTGGTCGGGCAATCGGATGGACAGATGGCCAGGCAATTGAGCAGACAGGTGGTCGGGCAATCGGGTGGCCAGATGGCCAGGCAATCGGGCAGACAGGTGGGTGGGCAATCGGATGGACAGATGGCCAGGCAATCGGGCAGACAGGTGGGTGGGCAATCGGATGGACAGATGGCCAGGCAATTGGGCAGACAGGTGGGTGGACAATCGGATGGACAGATGGCCAGGCAATTGGGCACACAGGTGGGTGGGCAATCGGATGGACAGATGGCCAGGCAATCGGGCAGACAGGTGGGTGGGCAATTGGGCAGACAGGTGGTCGGGCAATCAGATGGGCTGGCAATTGGGCAGACAGGTGGTCGGGCAATCGGATGGACAGATGGCCAGGCAATTGGGCACACAGGTGGGTGGGCAATCGGATGGACAGATGGCCAGGCAATTGGGCAGACAGGTGGGTGGGCAATCGGATGGACAGATGGCCAGGCAATTGGGCAGACAAGTGGGTGGACAATCGGATGGACAGATGGCCAGGCAATTGGGCAGACAGGTGGGTGGGCAATCGGATGGACAGATGGCCAGGCAATTGGGCAGACAAGTGGTCGGGCAATCAGATGGGTTGGCAATTGGGCACACAGGTGGTCAGGGAATCGGATGGACAGATGGCCAGGCAATTGGGCAGACAGGTGGGTGGGCAATCGGATGGACAGATGGCCAGGCAATTGGGCAGACAGGTGGGTGGGCAATCGGATGGACAGATGGCCCGGCAATTGGGCAGACAAGTGGGTGGACAATCGGATGGCCAGGCAATTGGGCAGACAGGTGGGTGGGCAATCAGATGGACAGATGGCCAGGCAATTGGGCAGACAGATGGGTGGGCAATCGGGTGGTCAGATGGCCAGGCAATTGGGCAGACAGGTGGTCGGGCAATCGGGTGGTCAGATGGCAGGCTTTGCAATCCATCACACCTGTATAGAATGGGTTATCGCTCATACTGTCAACCACTTGTTTGCTAGCCCAGACTTACAGGCCGCCATGACAGTTGGAATACTGCTGACTGGGGCTTAAAACAAGGAACTCAAACAATGTCATCAATCACAATCATGACGGTATATACTGTTATACTGACAACCACTTACTTCCTATTACAATGTACCTTAGATATACAGTGTTTACTCCTAAGCCAAAAGTAGAGATAACATCATTATCAGGTAATATGATACACCAGGCCTTATCACCCATACTGCATATCCTGATCATGTTGAACATCAGTGCTTGTCATCGTCCATTAAACCATGTGGTTAATACTCATGCAGTTGGTCTATGAACATGTGGACACTGTTTCAACAGCGTGGGTAAACCTTGTTTGTTTTCAGCAACCTGATACATTCTGTGTCTAGTTCCACATTGACAAGAATCTCTGGAAGGTGGGAGTTGTCATACCAATTACTGGATAATGCTTTTACTGCTGCTGAGAGATCCTAACAGATAGGGACTTTTCTAACATTTGGCCTAGGACTATGTTTGGATTATTGCTCCTTTAAAAAGTATTTTGGTTGTATCACAACATTCTGCTGATCCTGGCATGACAATAAAGGATGCAACTCAGCACACCAAGACTTATAGACCTATATATATCTACATAGAAAAATTGGTAAAACTGCATGAGGTAGTGATGTCAAGGTCAACTTCTAAGCAGTGAACATAACTTACTGTAGGGTTAGTGATTCAAAAGCTGAAAAAATTTGAGATACAAAATAAGAAAAAAGACACAATTCATGAACAACTAGAAATGCCACTATATAATGCTTGTCAGGTTTAGCTTGTGCCTTTAAGAACCCCAGAAAAGTTGTTAAAACCTTTAAAAAAAATACTGAGCTTGTCAGAGATTCTCTGGGAACTATGTATTACAGAATAAAAGTTAAAAAAACACTTAAAAAAGATCATTTCTGAGACTAAACCATTCTCTGGTTTACCATTTGTCATAGACATTTCTACTGGAACTGTTGTTATAATAAGTATATATAAACTGACAATGAGAGGTACAATACTTCATGTTTCAAGGTCAAATGTCAGTGAAGCCGAAGTTCTTTTAAACCAGTCTGTATCAAAAGGAGAATATTTCTACACCATGTTGGAACATTTGTACTTATCTATTAAATTATTGACAGATAAAAATGTTAAAAATATATGGATTTTATACTAAATAATACTGGCATGTAAAACTAATTAAAGACAGTTGGTAATAAAGACATAATTAGACACGCAATGAGTAGACCGATGATGATGTTCTCGATACTGTATCGCAGCCCTGATGTCCGAGGCTTGTGGTAGACACGCCCCATCTTCTGGTAGTACCGCACCACCTCTGTCATGTCGTTCTGCACGGTGGGGCTGTACCCCAGCTGGCTGTGTGCCTTCGCGATGCTGAACGTGTGGGTCACTCCTGTCTTGTACACCTGGTGAGGAGGAGTGATGCACAGTCTCAGTCTTGGAGTGAGTGAGTGAGTTTAGTTTTACACCGCGACTCAGCAATATTCCAGCTATATGGCGGTCTGTAAATAATCGAGTCTGGACCCGCAATCCAGTGATCAAAAGCATGAGCATCGATCTGCGCAATTGGAAACGATGACATGTGTCAACCAAGTCAGCGAGCCTGACCACCGATCCGTTAGTCGCCTCTTACAACAAGCATAGTCAGCCTTTTGTGGCAAGCGTGGGTTGCTGAAGACCAATTCTACCCGGATCTTCACGGGCCCTCAGTCTTGGAGATGTCACAGTGAATGAGTTGTGTTTAAACACTTCAACTCTGTGAACCAGTTCAACCATCTACAAATCCATTCAATCATCCAATTCTTAAATCTCCAGAACCACTCATTCAACCAACACACCTCTTCACACACCCCCACAAAACAACAACTCAACAATGAACACTCCCGGTATACACACCCACTCCACTGACAAACTCAACAATCCACTTATACTCCACCACCCGCCTCCCCACACCACCTCACATCTACCAACTGACCTCTGTCCTAGTCAGCAAGGGCTGGAAGTTGTAGATGCGACGACCAATGACAGAATGGACAATTTCTGTTATGAAAGCTGCAACACAGAAAACAGACATGTCTGGAAGCGACCCTGTCATCATGCCAAGATATTTCCACAAAGGACACACACCACACATAACACTATGCACTTTAACAAAAACATGTTATATATCTGAACATAAGTGACAGTAGGCTAGCGTGTTATAACAAGAACAATCACTATATGTGATTTCATCTCTGTTGAGATAAGAACTGTGACAGGGACCTGCGTTGTGTTCCTACTTACGAAAATAAAACACAGGAGTGAGTGGAAGGTTCACAGTGGGGTACCGGTAGCCCTAGACCCTCGATCTGCAAGGAAAGGATCAGTCTAAATGTCTGAACAGCAACCATATTCGCGACCCATCATCTCCGTCCTGGACAAGTCATCCTGTTGTAGCCATTTACCAACTTCGTTCCAGGCATTGCAAAACAAACCACATTACTTTCCCACAGACGATTGATGGATAGATCTACTTGCAGGCAATGTAAGGAGGAAGGTGGCGATGAAGAAGGAAGCTATCTAGTCCACTACATCTTCATCAAACACTACATTAATCTGCTTCTGTAGTTCTGGTTGACATGAGGCTCTGGATGGATCTGTCATCAAGCACTGTTTTAGTAGCTTCTTGGTATTCCATTAAACCCATCAGAAAGTGATAGGAAGTTTGGAAGGTTGGAAATACCAGTCTGACCAGATACAAATGGTTACCATGGAGATGTTTGCATTCCTCAAAGATTAAACATCAGTATTTTCTCACAAAATGGCATTTCATGTTGTTCCTTATTAAAGTGTGATAAAAACCCAACAAGAATGGCCGAATGTTGGTCAGCCATTAAAATTGTACCATCGGACCTTGGCAACTGGTAAACTGGAAAAAATCACATGTGTCAGAATATGGACAAGCAGCTTTTCACTCGTCATTAGAGAGCAGTATCATTAAACTTCCTGGAGTGAAATAAACTTGAATCTTGAAATAATCTTATAAAACTACAGTTGTATCAGTGAGGAGATTTTATGTGCACTTCATTTCACACCATGCTGGCTTTATCTGCCTTTGAAACAGTTACTTTTGCTGTCTCAAGTCTAACTACAACTAAATAGATCCATTATCCACACAATAGGTACAGCCATCAGAAACCATCACAGTAATAATAATATATTGTTAGGTTAACACTGCGGTTAGGCTTGTTATGGAGAGCAGAGGTCAGTAGTATTCCAGTTTTTCCCAGCTATCTGTAAATAACCAGTGATTACTATTAAGAGTAAAGCCCCATACAGACACACAGTAAACCAAGGTGCCATCTAATCAATTACACTGTCTCTTAAACCAGGATAGTTAGGTTACTGAGGACCAATTCATATCCAGATCCCCATGCATGGAACTCACAACTTGAAGAGCAGTAGACCCGATACATTGTTGGTTCAGCTAAATGAACATTGAAGACATCACTGTGTATCTTGCCTCACGCATAAATGTCGTTTTCTTGATTGCCTGAGTGTTCTTCTATTATTTTCAATGTACCTCGCTTACAAGTGAGTAACATTTTCTATGTACCCTGGCTGGGAGTGCGGAACTCATTTGGTACTTCATAGTAGTAATTCTTTATCTTGAATAACATTGAATCCGCATTATGATGTACGGAAATTACCAATGTTTTGCGAAAAGGGAGATAACTCTAAATTTGTTTTTCTTGTCGTCTTGTAATCCACACTATGATCTGATACCCATGCTTCAAACAGTTCAAAACTTACCATTGAGGTGTTTGGTAAGATAAATATGTTGTTCACCCGGTCCCTCGGGGCCCATGGGTTGATGTACCTCGATTTTTCTTTATGTTTCACCTAAGCCCTTCGGGGCTCTGACATCGAGGGGTACATCAGCCCATGTCCCCACCTCGAGACCAGTGAACAACTTATATTATCATACTTGTTGTTCTACTTTTGAAATTATATTTGACAATGATTTACAGCCATAAGAACTAATTGCAATGACTGGGTACTGGAGCAGGTATAAAATTATCACTGACTCTAAAACATTTCAAAAGTTCTAAACTGAGATTTCCATTTTAAAGTTTACACATCCAATATGTTACGGATCTGGACCCGATTAGAAACCTTAATTAAAAATAGCTGTTGACCCTGGATATCCAGGTTACCAGTCATGAGATAATCCTAGAGGGAGGGACCTGTTTTGGTGGCTGACTGTATGACATCCAGGTTACCTGTCAAGTGAGACAAATCCTACAGGAGCACCTGTTTTAGTGGCTGACTGAATGACATCCAGGTTACCTGTCATTAGACAATCCTAGAGGAGCACCTGTTTTAGTGGCTGACTGTATGACATCCAGGTTACCTGTCATGTCTGATTGCCTAACATGAGAATTCTAGTAGAGACAATCCTAGAGGGAGTACCCGTTGTAACAGGCCAAACTTTCCCCTGGCCAAACCTTCCCTGGGAAACTTTTGGCCAGTGTCAGCCCGATCTGTGGACAAATGAAAATAGGATGTCCCTAACCATCGATAGGAAACAAAACCTGGAGTGTCGACATCAGCGTGGTCAACAAACCCGTGGCGGTGTTAATTAATGAAAGAGAATGTTTGCTTAGTGGTTTGCAAGCGGCTATGGTGGCTACAGCTATGCTCGTATTATCATGAGTAAAATGAATTAAAGTTGATTAAAGAGAATATGTTTTAACAATTTGCAAGAGAATTAAGGTTGCAAAAACAGACTATTATTTTACGTTATGCGAAGTGGAAGGATTACCATTACCAACTTGGAATCATTTTGAAAATGATGGACACAGAACTAACAATAATTTGGAAGGTTGGCACAACAAAATCAACAAGTATGCCATGAAGACACATCCGAGGCGTATTTGAGGGTTGTGCAGAATGTTACAAAAAGAACAGTCATCTACTGAAGTAAAAAATTCAGCAGATCCAAGGACAGCAGTGAGATCCGGTCCGTAGGCATTAAGCTACCGAATCATCGGCGCTTAGGATTCGATCCTTGAAGGCGACCTTCTTGCCGACAGACAGACTTACTGACTTGAATTACACAGACCATGTGTCAGAGTTGCTTCATCTTGGCTGAACATTCAGATTACTTTAGTGCACATATAAAGGAGTTTTGGCAAGAAGAAATAACTGGACTATCTTTTATATATTTATTACTTATACACCTGCAGAAATCACTTATTTATATAAAACACACACACAAATATATTGTGTCAGCTTTATGAAATATATATACAAATATGTTATATTGTGTGACATATGATACATGCATGATACATGCATGTTGTTATATTGACTAAATAAATAAATATATTGTCTTCTAAATATATAGCACTCTGTTTTTAATTGGTTTGTCAATTCCGAGAACACTGGGCCTGAAGTCACTCATGTAGAACATCATCTCCCTTTCCCGGACTGTCGACAAGTAATTTGGACCGGATTATTTGTTGTTGTCGACAGTCCGGGCATAACCCTTTAGCCTAGGCCAAACTTTCCCCACCCTTGAATCAGCTTTAAAGGCTACTTGTTTCAAACCCTTGTTCTTATATCAAAGAGGGAGATTCTGGCCAAGCTAGGCTATTAGTTCCCAAACCTTGTTTTCATGTTTATGTTCGTCCTGAAGAAGTCAAAAACAAAACCAAGACATAGCTATTCACATGAACACATTGATAAGATATTCATGTGGATGTCAAGTTCCATTAACAGGTCATCTTCATCTTCATATATAACATGTACATGGTTCACATTTTGTTTCAATACCCTTCTATAAGGTGAGATCAAAAAGAAAACCAAGCATAAAAGCAAAGATATTATATCTTTACTATTGTTTTATATTATCATTTACTTATTTTTTATATTTCAATAATTTACTTATCCCCACTTACTCCAGATTGGCTTATCTCAAAATCATTACTATATTCGAAACTTCAACTCAATGCCCAGTTTTACTTGCATGTCCATATCCATTCAAAATGTTATTCCCTCAAGCTCATGGCTTTAAATATGGCATCCACGTGGGCGACATCAATTTAACAGTTGGAAGCAGATGTAAACATCAACACAACAACAACAACACAACACAATATCTGTATCAAATGCTGTATCATCTATCATTCCACTATATTGACTTACGGTATTCTAAATTCAAAAGACAAGGTTTGATAAGGGGTATACTTGGCCCTTGGATATCTGAATCATATTTCATTCACCAAAAGTGATTATGGATTAGTAAACAAGCTTATGTGAATAATGTTCCATTACATTTATTTATAAAATATAACAAATATTAGATAATAAACAGCATGATAAGAGAGCAAGCAACCTGTGTATATTACATCTTATTTACCCATCAAATGTGCGATTGAATGTTTACATCTTATGGTGACATGATTTGGACAGATGAAGAACTAATGCAATGTGTCTTCATAGGAATGGCGGCAGGAGCAGGATGGATTTAGAGATATATGCCGTTCAAACATGTATGCATTCAAATCACTACACCCAAGTCAGAGGCAAAAATGGACTATTTGGTAAAAATGTGTACCAAAATATATGTCAAAACTACTGTCGGTTTATAAGAGCAAGCAGGGCCGTAGGGCAGCTGTAGCCTAGGCCAGAATTGTACAAATTTTTTTTATGCATTAAAGGAAGAAGTAGCCTAGGTAGGCCAGAATCTCCCCTTTTGATATAAAACAAGGGTGTGGAAGAAGTAGCCTAGGTAGGCCAGAATCTCCCCTTTTGATATAAAAACAAGGGTGGGAAGAAGTAGCCTAGGTAGGCCAGAATCTCCCCCTTTTGATATAAAAACAAGGGTGTGGGAAGAAGTAGCCTAGGTAGGCCAGAATCTCCCCTTTTGATATAAAAACAAGGGTGGGGAAGAAGTAGCCTAGGTAGGCCAGAATCTCCCCTTTTGATATAAGAACAAGGGTGGGAAGAAGTAGCCTAGCTAGGCCAGAATCTCCCCTTTTGATATAAAAACAAGGGTGGGGAAGAAGTAGCCTAGGTAGGCCAGAATCTCCCCCTTTTGATATAAAACAAGGGTGGGGAAGAAGTAGCCTAGGTAGGCCAGAATCTCCCCCTTTTGATATAAAAACAAGGGTGGGGAAGAAGTAGCCTAGGTAGGCCAGAATCTCCCTTTTGATATAAAAAAACAAGGGTGGGGAAGAAGTAGCCTAGGTAGGCCAGAATCTCCCCTTTGATATAAAAACAAGGGTGGGGAAGAAGTAGCCTAGGTAGGCCAGAATCTCCCCTTTTGATATAAAAACAAGGGTGGGGAAGAAGTAGCCTAGGTAGGCCAGAATCTCCCCTTTTGATAAAAACAAGGGGTGGGGAAGAAGTAGCCTAGGTAGGCCAGAATCTCCCCTTTTGATATAAAAACAAGGGTGGGGGGAAGAAGTAGCCTAGGTAGGCCAGAATCTCCCCTTTGATATAAAAACAAGGGTGGGGAAGAAGTAGCCTAGGTAGGCCCAGAATCTCCCCTTTTGATATAAAAACAAGGGTGAGGAAGAAGTAGCCTAGGTAGGCCAGAATCTCCCCCTTTTGATATAAAAACAAGGGTGGGGGAAGAAGTAGCCTAGGTAGGCCAGAATCTCCCCTTTTGATATAAAAAAAGGGTGGGGAAACGTAGCAAGGGTCTCCCCTTTTGATGGGTGGGGAGAAGTAGCCTAGGTAGGCCAGAATCTCCCCCTTTTGATATAAAAACAAGGGTGGGGAAGAAGTAGCCTAGGTAGGCCAGAATCTCCCCCTTTTGATATAAAAACAAGGGTGAGGAAGAAGTAGCCTAGGTAGGCCAGAATCTCCCCCTTTTGATATAAAAAACAAGGGTGGGGAAGAAGTAGCCTAGGTAGGCCAGAATCTCCCCTTTTGATATAAAACAAGGGTGTGGGAAGAAGTAGCCTAGGTAGGCCAGAATCTCCCCTTTTGATATAAAAACAAGGGTGGGGAAGAAGTAGCCTAGGTAGGCCAGAATCTCCCTTTTGATATAAAAACAAGGGTGGGAAAGAAGTAGCCTAGGTAGGCCAGAATCTCCCCTTTTGATATAAAAACAAAGGGTGAGGGAAGAAGTAGCCTAGGTAGGCCAGAATCTCCCCTTTTGATATAAAAACAAGGGTGGGAAGAAGTAGCCTAGGTAGGCCAGAATCTCCCCTTTTGATATAAAAACAAGGGTGTGGGAAGAAGTAGCCTAGGTAGGCCAGAATCTCCCCCTTTTGATATAAAAACAAGGGTGGGGAAGAAGTAGCCTAGCTAGGCCAGAATCTCCCTCTTTTGATATAAAAACAAGGGTGGGGAAGAAGTAGCCTAGCTAGGCCAGAATCTCCCTCTTTTGATATAAAAACAAGGGTGGGGAAGAAGTAGCCTAGGTAGGCCAGAATCTCCCCCTTTTGATATAAAAACAAGGGTGGGGAAGAAGTAGCCTAGCTAGGCCAGAATCTCCCTTGATATAAAAACAAGGGTGTGGGAAGAAGTAGCCTAGGTAGGCCAGAATCTCCCTTTTTGATATAAAAACAAGGGTGAGGGAAGAAGTAGCCTAGGTAGGCCAGAATCTCCCCTTTTGATATAAAAACAAGGGTGAGAAAGAAGTAGCCTAGGTAGGCCAGAATCTCCCTCTTTTGATATAAAAAACAAGGGTGTGGAAGAAGTAGCCTAGGTAGGCCAGAATCTCCCCTTTTGATATAAAAAACAAGGGTGTGGAAGAAGTAGCCAAGGTAGGCCAGAATCTCCGATATAAAACAAGGGTGTGGAAGAAGTAGCCTAGGTAGGCCAGAATCTCCCTCTTTTGATATAAAAACAAGGGTGTGGAAGAAGTAGCCTAGGTAGGCCAGAATCTCCCTCTTTGATATAAAAAACAAGGGTGTGGAAGAAGTAGCCTAGGTAGGCCAGAATCTCCCCTTTTTGATATAAAAACAAGGGTGAGAAAGAAGTAGCCTAGGTAGGCCAGAATCTCCCTTTTTGATATAAAAACAAGGGTGTGGAAGAAGTAGCCTAGGTAGGCCAGAATCTCCCCTTTGATATAAAAAACAAGGGTGAGGAAAGAAGTAGCCTAGGTAGGCCAGAATCTCCCCTTTGATATAAAAACAAGGGTGTGGAAGAAGTAGCCTAGGTAGGCCAGAATCTCCCCTTTGATATAAAAACAAAGGGTGTGGAAGAAGTAGCCAAGCCGAGGCCAGAATCTCCCCTTTTGATATAAAAACAAGGGTGTGGAAGAAGTAGCCTAGGTAGGCCAGAATCTCCCCTTTTTCATATAAAATCAAGGGTGTGGAAGAAGTAGCCTAGGCTAAGCCAGAATTGCCCCACTTTTCATAGAAAACAGAACAAACTATCCTAGTTTAAACAGGGGGGAAAGTTTGGCCTAGGGGAAACTTGAGCCTAGCCCAAACTTTCCCAGGGAAAGAATATCCTAGGACAAAAGTTTAGACAGGGGAAGAAATGGCCTGCTACACTGGTTTCAACCACTGGGCGTGTCAAGGTGAGATACATTCAGCGCAAGAATATGTCTACACGATACATCGGCTCTATAGATGACGGTTAACAAGGTTTAACAAGTTGGATGGGAGTATGAATACACACAGGTGAGAGTCTCGTGATGTCACAAACTACTACATGATAGGCAGAGAAAATAAACTTTTCTAAAGCAAAACTATTTTAGCCAGTTGTGTCAATATTTTATGTATGCTTCACTTCAGTCATCAAGCATTGTCGCCGGTATAACAATAAAAGGGTAAATGTTACTTCAGGTTATGGGATGCAAGATACCAAATCACAGACACAGATGCGGTGATTGCAAAAATCAAGTTACATCCATTCAATCCGTGACTGACAGCATGAAACAATGACATACCATACATACAATACCAAGTCACACAGTCTAACTACCTAAAGTACTCTCGGAAATAGAAACAAACTTTTTCACATTTATATCTACAATTGATGTAGTTAATATGTGAAAGTGTGAAATATCTGATAACCTAAGTTCGTCCTAACTACAGTCTCAGTGATAGGGAGATATGAAGCATAAAAACAAGACTTTATTGAGGAGAGATTAGTGCAGAAATGAGCAATGCAGGTTTTTTTCTAAGTCCAAAGCGACTTATTTGGAACAGACCATGGCTTTATGCAAATTAGTGTGTGATGATGTTGTATTACAAAGGACACTTTTAAATGCCGATGTTGAATTAAATTTAGCTTCATTATAAACGATAACTGAGGTAAAAACTAATTAACTTTTATACTGAAACTATTAAGGATGTAGTTACCATGGAGTCTCACTGTCAGTACAACAAGAAACAGGGTAGGAGGGTCGCCTCAAAAGCAAAACCAGGATGGGTGTCGCAGACGGTGGTTGGGGTCGGGCTGGGGGACAGAGATATCAGCTTAAATAAGATAATCCTTTTGGGGAATTAAACTGGGGAAGTAAACAGCATGTCATAACATTTTACAAATCATGTCCAGTCCAGGTGGTCATGCCACCGGTATATTTTGAGACATTTAATACGATGGCTGATTTAAGCTTTCTATGGGTATCATACTCTTGTTTTATCTCAACATAAAACTTATAAGAGAAAGACAGGTGCTTTGATGTTAATCAATAGATGAAACATATTCAACACACATGAAAAGCATTAATTATCTTTAGGATGACCCCTTGTGCCTGTAGGCAGCACGGTAACAGGTTAGGGCTCAGGACGTCGACCTTTGGTCAACTCATCATGGATGAGTGAAGAAAAAAGTTCTACTTCCAGTGTGTTTTGAAATTTTAGCAATTAACATTAGATTATACAATGACGGGTCTACGAAGTTGTTAGAAGAGGATAATCCGGATTATCTTGGATGAGAGCACACCTAATGAAAAAAATGAGCCAAATATATGTCTAAAGATAGTGTTTTATTTCAGTCTCAGTTCACTTAGTATATATACATTAAAATATAAAACATAAAATAAAATACATAGTAGGCTTAAGCCACGAGGGGTAACGAGAGAGACTATACAGACAGGTTGTATTTAACCATGTCACGTTTAGGAGATAAACATCATGTGTTGGCCAATTTCCGGGTGTTATTGAGTATTTGAAGCACGGGAATTCATTTGGAACCGACAGCGTCAGCAGTGAAGTGTCATCAGCTGGCCGATTCAGCTGGTTCCCATGGTAGCATCTGGAACT
Source organism: Haliotis rubra (assembly GCF_003918875.1). Lineage (NCBI taxonomy): Eukaryota > Metazoa > Mollusca > Gastropoda > Lepetellida > Haliotidae > Haliotis > Haliotis rubra. Next base: position 1,884,488 of record NW_025764948.1, on the reverse strand, counting down.
GCTCATTTGTGACGTCATTCCGACTTTACGTCACAATATGATTTGAATGATGTCACCACTGCTGACGACACAACAATACAATTGTGTGCAATATTTGTACATGTCAATACGCAGTGAATAGTCTTGCAATTTCCGGGAATCGAATACCATTTGATCACGTTATTCAACCAATCAGATTAAAGAACATGGTGACTTTTGGTTTACAATCTACAGGAATTAATACTAGCTACAAAATACTACAAAATTTTACAAATACATACACTATTTGACACCTTTATACAAATACATTAGGAATTTATGACAGATGCAAAAGTTAAGACGCTGAGTCAGCGAACTGCTTGACTGTTAATTGTCCATTTTGAAGCTGGTGACTCATTTCTTGAACATGACGTTCCAGGTGTGGGTATTTCTTCTTCTTCATGGGTTGTCTTTGACCTCCGGCATAAGGCCTTCTTCGTAGAGGGACGGCATCGGGGAGAGGGCCGATGATGCATTTACCTTCAGCTTTTCCAAGGTTCCTTCACCTAAAAACAAACAGAATTTCGATCTTATATGTTGATGTAAAGTAGTAGGTCAAGTAAAAAACACATCGATCTTTGTATAATTGCATGATTGCAAGAATTAAGCTATGGAACATTGAGAAAATGTTTACCTTAATGTTGATTGGACGTTCGGATGAGTGTGGTCATCTGTCACCATGGTGACATCAGTCACAGTTGTGGAATTACAGTCCTCTCTCCATTCTCGTGTCCTTTTGTCGAGTCTATAGTTGAATCCAGCGACACATAAATAACAACCACCTCAAGATGTAGGAATAAATGTATGTTCAAGTTTAATGTATACCGTCATGTGTCTTCTCATTATACATCCCCATGTAGTTAAATGTGTTCATCATTGATTTATTTGATTCCGATGAGTTCACTTCATAAATAGTGTTCACTATTATTTTAATTATTTAAGGTATTTTTGAGTGAGCGATCAGTTGATTTTCCGTGTGTGATGTGTTCACTTCCATCAACGACCAATCTTGTCACAACATATCAGAGGAGATTAGCCATGTGCTAAACTAACATCGAAACTTCAAAGCGTACCAATTGTCAATGTCTTGAGCCTTATAAATAGCACATGCATTTCATACAAACCGCTGTCATACCTGGCTGAGAGACTTAATTGCCATCTATAGTCTAATATATTGTTTTCAGCAGGTAGTTGTATTTTTTTCTAAGTGTTGCCCAATTTTACGACTAAACATGCTTTTCTGGATATCCTATTACGATCCCACTGAGAACTTCCAGTTAGGGCTGATGTGGGTTATTTCGACATATGCTATTTGCAATTGTGTAAATTTTAGGATACAGAGTAAGAGCCTAAAAAAAATAAAACCTATTTCCAACAGTACTTTTAGTCCCCATTTTATGACAAGCATGAAGTACAGGAAGTACATCTATTATACATACTAGGCCAACAAAACAAATTATGGGTTGACAGATAAAAACATCAATAATAGCTGAAACAGCTATTAATTTATGTGTGTGTTTACATGTACAATTCATTCACTCCAAGTCATATTCTTTCAGTTGAATAAATAAATATATACAGACCCATACCAGTTATTTTGGGACACTTGACGTAATGTCCATAGACTTACATGTTATTTTAGTGTAGTATAAATAATTTTCATGAAGTAAGTTTAGGATGGATCTGTGTAAAATTTGACAGGCAAATTTGACATCATCTCTGCTCTGTGCACATAATTTCAGATCAATTCTCCGACCAATATTTAACTAATGACATCACTTTTATCAACTTGCGTATAGATCCACAATCCACAATCCCATAGGCCGCCATGTTAAAGGAGTTCACGGCACTGTACATATGTTGATTAAATTGTTGCCATTCAATAAATAAGCAACGGAAAATTAAACAGAAATTATGTGATTGTAGGTAAGATGATTCCTCACACGTGTGCAAAATGTGATTTGGATCTTACGAAAATTAAATTCATGAAAATGATTTATGCTACACTAAATTAACATGTAAGTCTATGGAAATTACGTCAAGTGTCCGAATATAACTGGCACAGGTCTGTATGTTAAATTGAGAGACAATGTCACATAGCATTACAGGTGGAAACAGTGTAAGTGTTAAGTTCACAAATTAGACATCATGTGTAGATTATATGAATGCTTCACTCAGATAAGGGAATTAGAACTGACAACTCTTAATAACTAATATGTGAACTCTCACTCATTCTCCATAACAGGCCTGCATGATCTAAAGAATCTTCAAACCTTTCATAATCACTTCAAGTAATTAAATATCTTTGACATTATTTTATTACTGAATAATCTATAAACCGACAGACCATTGAGTACTCTGACCAATGACTGCTTAGACCAATGACTGCTCAGACCAGTGACTTGCCAGACCAATGACTGCTCAGACCAGTTACTTGCCAGACCAATGACTGCATGACTACTCAGACCAATGAGAACACAGACCATTGAGTGCTCACACCAATGAGTGCTCAGACCAGTGAGTCTTCAGAGCATTGATACTAAGACCAATGACTGCTCACGTCAAGGACTGCTCAGACCAGTGAGTCTCCAGAGCATTGATACTAAGACCATGACTGCTCACGTCAAGGACTGGAGTCTCAGACCAGTGAGTCTCCAGAGCATTGATACTAAGACCATGACTGCTCAGACCAGTGAGTCTCCAGAGCATTGATACTAAGACCATGACTGCTCAGACCAGTGAGTCTCCAGAGCATTGATACTAAGACCATGACTGCTCAGACCAGTGAGTCTCCAGAGCATTGATACTAAGACCATGACTGCTCAGACCAGTGAGTCTCCAGAGCATTGATACTAAGACCATGACTGCTCAGACCAGCGAGTCTCCAGAGCATTGATACTAAGACCATGACTGCTCACTTCAAGGACTGCTCAGACCAGTGAGTCTCCAGAGCATTGATACTAAGACCATGACTGCTCAGACCAGCGAGTCTCCAGAGCATTGATACTAAGACCATGACTGCTCACGTCAAGGACTGCTCAGACCAGTGAGTCTCCAGAGCATTGATACTAAGACCATGACTGCTCAGACCAGTGAGTCTCCAGAGCATTGATACTAAGACCATGACTGCTCAGACCAGTGAGTCTCCAGAGCATTGATACTAAGACAATGACTGCTCAGACCAGTGAGTCTCCAGAGCATTGATACTAAGACCATGACTGCTCAGACCAGTGAGTCTCCAGAGCATTGATACTAAGACCATGACTGCTCAGACCAGTGAGTCTCCAGAGCATTGATACTAAGACCATGACTGCTCAGACCAGTGAGTCTCCAGAGCATTGATACTAAGACAATGACTGCTCCGTCACGGACTGCTCAGACCAGTGAGTCTCCAGAGCATTGATACTAAGACCATGACTGCTCAGACCAGCGAGTCTCCAGAGCATTGATACTAAGACCATGACTGCTCACGTCAAGGACTGCTCAGACCAGTGAGTCTCCAGAGCATTGATACTAAGACCATGACTGCTCAGACCAGCGAGTCTCCAGAGCATTGATACTAAGACCATGACTGCTCAGACCAGTGAGTCTCCAGAGCATTAAATACTAAAGTACTGTCGGAAATAGAAAAAAACTGTTTTTAGGCTTTTAGTCTGTATCCCTAAAATTTACACATTTGCAAATAGCATATGTCGAAATAACCCACATTGGCCTAACTGGGCGTTCAGTGGGATGCGTAGTAGGATATCCAGAAAAGCATGTTTAGTCGTAAAATCGGGCAACACTTAGAAAAAATATGAACAGCTGCTGAAAACAACAGATCAGACTATAGATGGCAATTAGGTCACTCAGCCAGGTATGATGAGAGACCGTGAACTGACTTGGCATAAAATGGACATGCTGCCCACAGACACAAGGGATCATCTCAAATATCTTTTATGCTTTTTCATGTGTATTTAATATGTCTCTACTGATTATCCAATCTTAGCTAATATCTCTATCCCCAAGCCCGACCCCAACTCGGTGGGGTAGCCTAGTGGTTAAAGCGTTCGCTCATCGCGACGGCCCAGGTTCGAACATACATTTGTTATACAATATCATTGCACACCCCTGTCCTGGTTTTGCTTTTGAGACCTTTTTAACGATCTCCTACCACTCCTACCTGTTTCTTTTATAGTGATATAAATGTGAGACTCAATGGTGGTATCTACATCCTTGAGTCTTCAGTGAGTTCAGTATTAAAGTTGTTATTTTGTGCTGTATCGTGGTACTGCTATCATTTATAGTGCTGTCACTTGTTTGATGCAAACAGACTGAAGTATGCTAATTTCATGAAGAGTGGACTGTGCTGTTGTAATTTACTTTCAATAAGTGTATACATTTGTTGTGTTGCAGTTTTAATGACAATATCATCGCACACTAATTTGCATAACAGAAAGAAACCCTGATGGCTGAAAATGGTAAACAGTCTGCATGAGATGTCTGCCTGAAATGTTCTGTGTCAATCGTCTATCTCCAAAACAGATGGTTGTCATCTGGTTGTAGACCACACAAGTTTGGACCATTGGACCATAAACTAATGCAAAAACAGTATCTGAAAATATATAATTCTGACAGAAACAAACACCTACATCTGAATAGAAAAAGGGGTTCCACTGGTGTCGGAGATTAGAGTCTGTGGAGAAACCTTGCTTCCTACAGACTATAGCAATATGGTAAGGGCTGGGCAGAAGGAATAAGGTGTGGTTCAGGGACCTTGGAACCGACTTGTATACTTCCAGTAATCCTACTTTAGCAGGCATGGAGTTCTTTCACACGTTGTCAGGCCATCGTAGTGTAGTTCTCATACGATGGAGTAATCACTTAAAGTAAACTGTAATGATTGATCTTGTAGCAAGCCATGGTGCGAGATCCTTCCAGCGTGTGTGTGTTTCCAATGAGGAGACGTGACCTATCCCGGCAACTGATGGGGGGACATTTGTTTTGCTCTAATTTTCACATTAAAAAATGAACATCAATACCTGGTCCAGGAATTCATCTTGAAATCAGGAACAGAAAACAATATTGATTTTTTTTTTCTCAGAATGCAACTGTTGAGACACTGAGTATATCACCATGGTAAATCCTTGAATAACATTGTTGGGTGATCATGTCATCCCCTGCGTTATTGGATGTGACAAGTATTAAACTTACACAAGCCAGGCGAGTGGCTTTCATAACATTTCCATCACTGTTAAGATGGAGGATGGCAGCTCAAGATCTGAGTATGATCACAGGCCAGGTTTCTGTGACAGGACAAAGACTCTTCTCAGCTACACACAGAACACTGTGTCAGTGTATGTAGGCTAGAAACCTGGCACGCCACCTTTACCAACATCCAAGCAATATCAGGGTGAAAGCAAGAATGGGTCTCCCAGTGAGTACCCATGCATGTTAGGAATCATACCCTGTACAATGAGCCATGCTGAGCCTAAAGCTATGTCTGTACAGCTACCCAGGGTGTGAGATATAGTATGACCAGAAATTATCATGTATTGAGAATTTTAGGAATATGTTTGATTGGATTTCTAGTATAAACAACCTTGACCAGCTATCAAGTGCTTGGTTTCATTCAAGAGAGACAACTCCGTTAATCCTTTTTCATTAGTTTGTGAAGAGTTATCCCCCCTTTGTTTTCAGTGATCCTCAGTATGGATGATTTAGAGAAGAGGTAGTTGATTTTAGAGTATTATAACAAGGACATCAGATCAGCTAAAGTGATTTCAAGTAGAACAGGCATCCCTTTGTCCACTGTTTATCGTGTTTTGAAAAATACTGCAAATGGATATGGCATTGAGAAAATTGACTGTCGGTGACAGGAGGTGGCTTGGTATTCTTGTTTCTAAAAACAAACGAAGGAGTTTAGAAAACTTAAGACTGGCTGTCTGTAAGGAGACAATTAGAACTGAGCTGCATGCAATTGGTTGGCAGAAAAGTCGAGGAATTCCATCACCGATCATGAAACCTGAACAAAAAGAGCGAAGGTTGAACTGGTGCTTACAGCATAGAAATTTTAACTGGGACAATGTGATTTTCTCAGATGAAAGTTCTGTGTGGCTGTTTCCTAATACACTGAAATTCTGAACCAAACAAACTGAAAAACCTTTGTATCAGCGCCCAAAGTACAGTCCGAAATTTAACGTGTGGTATGGCATATGTGTGTTAGGGGCAACGCCCCTCTGTGTATTTGAAGGGAATATGAACAGTGAGCGGTACACAGATATTCTAAAGGTACATTTACTTCCATCTGCTCACATGTTCTATGGAAATGTTTGGATTTTCCAGCAGGACAACGACCCAAAACATTGTTCAAAGCATTCACAGGCCTGGTTTCGGACCCAAAATATGACATTATTAGATTGGCCAAGCTATAGCCCTGACCTAAATCCAACAGAAAATGTTTGGGCACTTATGAAGGAACGCTTCAATAAGAAAAATCTGACAAATATTGCTGAAATGAAAGAAGAGGTGGTCCGATAATGGGACAGCATGGACCACGACTTTCTAACTTCTTTGATCAGTAGTATGCCCCGCCGCATTGAAGCCTGCATTGCTGCCCATGCTGACTTGACAAAATACTAACTGTTCACCTGTATTTGAATCTGGAGTTATGTTCTGCTAATATTCACATTTAATACGTGAGTAATGAGTGAAAAAAATAAAAAAATAACAATCTTTAAATTCTCAATAATTTCTGGTTGTACTGTAGCTTAGTGGTTAAAGTGTTGCTGTGATGCGGGCCCTCACATAGACTTGCACAAGTCTCTAAGGTAATGACTAATAGTATAAATGATAACTTCTAAAATATACAGATAAAATTAACACATTTTCAGACAACAGACTGGCGTCCTTACTGTCTACTTATCGGGACTTATCTTGAAAGGATAAAATTACTATGCATCAATTGGCTTAGCTCTCTGTGCAGACTTGGAATAAGGATACTCTTCCCCCTCTCCTCACAGTGTGTAGCTCTTCCTTTACTATGGTAATATTTTCTGTCTTTTTATTCAGATCAGTTTCTATGGAAAATTAAAGAATGAGAACTGGTCCAGAATTATAGTCCACCCATGCTACCACCCATGAAGATCCGAGTTAGAATTGATCTTCAGTTACCCATGCTTGTTGTAAGAGGCGACTAACGGGATCAGGGTGGTCAGGCTAGCAGACTTGGTTGACACATGTCATCATATCCCAATTGCACAGATCGATGCTCATGCTATTCGTCACTGGATTGTCTGGTCCAGACTCGATTAATTACAGATTGCCGCCATATAGCAGGAATTTTGCTGAGTGTGGCGTAAAACTAAACTCACTCACTTACTCCTTTTCTACCAGTCAATGAGGAATACTATCATCACATTACTACTTGACCTCAGTACGATTTAGTGGTCTCGGGCTAATGGACTAGCTTGAACTTACACAGCTGCAAATGTTTCTGTTTTCTAAAATGCAGGAAAGTTCAGCTGATGCAGGCAGTGATCTGTGGAGTAATGCCGATGTCTCAACAGCAGCATCAGCGCCGCCATGAGTGATGCAGTGCCGGCCGAGGTTCAAGCAGCAACTAGACTTTTGTTGCATTCATCCACTGTACATACCAATATGAGTATATTTAACATTAGTAAAGCCAGCCCTCAGGTCACAGGTGTGAACTGTAGATGGTGTCATGATAGCAGACTTAATGTGTCAGCAAAACATGTCACCATTACACCTGTCTTGGAACATTTGTTTCAGTTTTGTCTATATCAAGCAACAAAAGTTGTATTTTCACATCAAAATACTTGTTTCCAATTATAAAACATCACTTCTTAGCTGTGCATTTTATTATTCATCCTGCCCTTTGACAAGCAGAGCCACCTGATAAAACAACAGCACAAGCAGGAACACTCAGCAATATTCCAGTTACAGTGGCATGTAAATAATCCACTCTGGACCAGACAATCCAGTGACAACTAAAGCATTGATGTACACACTTGAAATACAGTAACACGCATCTATGAAGTAAGTAATTGACGTTCATGAGTACCAGTTTACACAGTTGGAGTACGATGACAAAGTCAGCAAGGCTGACAAATCTGGGTCTTAAACTCTGAGTGGTTCCTGGCTCAACCAAGGGATGCAACTCTGCATAGTGAATTTTTGCCACTGTGACACAAACAACCAGACAGGCTTTGACAGTGCAATCCGACATTGCTTCAGCAAACTTTCATCATAGCTTTACATCAAAGGTGATGGACAAGATGACAGACATTCAAATTCAAACATATGACAGCCTGTATTCAACGACACACTATCTGCTGTGCCAACCATACGCCCTTCCTTGGGGTCCTAGTGACAGCGATCCCTGGCCAACTCAGCTAAGAATCAGCAGTGTTATTCCTTATTCCTCTGTTGTCATGGAGACCAAGTCAGATGTTGACAGCATCAAATTACAACATCGGATAACATGATACACAATAATATCACATCGACACAAACGTTCCGTAAGAAAAACCTGCATTCATACTAATTTGTTAGTTTGGTGAAATTTCATTCAATCAATAACTAGTGACAGGTGACTCGTTAATTTCAGATAATTAGTTCACTTACCAGGGGTCTGAAGAACTGGAAGTTGTTGATTGGTTTGTCATCACAGATGAAGTAAGCTTGGCCGGCCTGAAATTGACAATGACAGGCGATGTTGACAGTCTGACAGCCACGTCAGTGACAGCAGACGTGCACACTAGGCATTACTACAGGGACAAAAAACTATTTACACTTTTTGAGCTCATTTAACATATATAAAAGAAGAATTCTGGTGGATATTTGTATTCTAGATTACACAGGAACCTTGTTGGGCTGGACAGTTCTGTCCTTGTGGAATATTATTAAATAACACTGTTGTAATGTTGTGGTGTAACCATGGTATGTAACAGAATCTTTTCACGTGTCTTTCATCTGAGGCTTGAGGAGTTTGAAGTTTAGAGTGATTGATTGAGTGAGTGAGTTTAGTTTTAATATTCCAGCTTTATGGCAGCGGTCTGTAAAAAATCGAGTCTGGACCAGACAATCCAATGATCAACAGCACGAGAATCGATCTACGCAGTTGAGATACGATGACATGTGTCAACAAAGTCAGCGAGCCTGACCACCCGATCCTGTTAGTCGCCTCTTACGGTAAGCATGGGTTACTGAAGATCATTTCTAACACGGATCTTCATGGGTTTGAAGTTTATAATGATGAGTGTTGATATATATATGAAATCAAAAGATGTGATGGTGAGATTTAATTTATCATGCAACTTATTCTTCCAACTTTTTCAGATTGTAAACAGCGAAACTAGTGCCTTCCATGTAGAAACAGGAGATAACCTGCTACAGGAGTCTGTCATTTAATTGTCAAGTCATGTAACTGATGATGTTGTAATAATTTGCAAAGCATTGTGATGCAATTTCATTGTAGATCTATTTTCTAGAAGCGTTAACGTCCCTGCAAACCAGTTTAGGATGATAAACTTTAGTCCAGTGAGATGGGACCTTATGAAGTAACACACATGTTCTTGCTAAATTCTGATGTAACAAGGGGAAACGTTGGTGGCACAAACTTGCTTTGTAGAGTAATACCTCTTATGTCTGCCAGAAACCCCCCTTGGTTGGAATCTTGATTTGCCCTGATTCTTTGATCTGTTAGCACCATACCCAAGTCAGATGGTTTCAGTGAGTGAGTGAGTTTGGTTTTTTACACCGCTTTTAGCAATATTCCAGCAATATCATGGCGGGGGACACCAGAAATGGGCTTCACACATTGTACCCATGTGGGGAATCAAACCCAGGTCTTCAGTGTGACGAGCGAACGCTTTAACCACTAGGCTACCCCACCACCCCTTTGCTCGTTTCACGGAAGTGGCGAAGGTCTAAGGTCTGTATCACATCAGGTTGTCCTAACACATTCAGCTGACACACAGAGACATAAACGAACATTAGCCAAAGATGCATTGAATTAAACTCACTCACTCACTCAAAGGGAACGGTCTATATGTTATCCCTTCTGTGAAATATATGATTGTACATATGGTACTGACTAAACAGGAATCATACTCAGGGCAAATCTGGAAATCAAACCATGACCCCAGGATCCTGGCATGTTCATGGGAGACAACTCTACACTGAAACTTGGGACAACAATGTGACCACTGTGCTCCCCCCTGAGTCTGACCAGGTATCTCTATGATGGTTGAGACATTCATCAGATCAGCTTAGAAGATGATGTTAAATGAAATTCCAAAACCATCAATATGATGAATCCTACTTGAAGAGCTGATCAACACAGCACATCTCTGCTTTAGGTATGATGCAGTAATACTATCAAACTGGCTAGGTAACTTTATCACAACAAAACCCAGATTTCCTTATGTTGTATGTTTGCTTGATATACACAGATAACACTAAGTTTCTATTTAGTCATTTACAGTTGACAAGACCTGGTGATGGTGATACTCACAGCTATGTGGCCCTTGTTCTCAGATAGTCCACGGCCGGCCAGCATGTGGGCCTGGACCAGATTGTCCACATGGAGGAAGTCCACCAGGGAATCCTTGGCACCGTAGGTGACGGCCACCAGACCCTGCTCCAGATAGGACTGAAACAAGAGACAACAGTCAAACAGTATATTTTACAAGGAATCCTTGGCACTGTAGGTGACGGCCACCAGACTCTGCTCCAGATAGGACTGACAAGATCTGTGATGTTGAGTTCTGAAACAAGAGACAACAGTCAAACAGTATATTTTACAAGGAATCCTTGGCACAGTAGGTGACGGCCACCAGACCCTGCTCCAGATAGGACTGACAAGATCTGTGATGTTGAGTTCTGAAACAAGAGACAACAGTCAAACAGTATATTTTACAAGGAATCCTTGGCACTGTAGGTGACAGCCACCAGAACCTGCTCCAGATAGGACTGAAACAAGAGACAACAGTCAAACAGTATATTTTACAAGGAATCCTTGGCACTGTAGGTGACGGCCACCAGACCCTGCACCAGACAAGACTGACAAGATCTGTGATGTTGAGTTCTGAAACAAGAGACAACAGTCAAACAGTATATTTTACAAGGAATCCTTGGCACTGTAGGTGACGCCACTAGACCCTGCTCCAGATAGGACTGAAACAAGAGACAACAGTCAAACAGTATATTTTACAAGGAATCCTTGGCACTGTAGGTGACGGCCACCAGACTCTGCTCCAGATAGGACTGACAAGATCTGTGATGTTGAGTTCTGAAACAAGAGACAACAGTCAAACAGTATATTTTACAAGGAATCCTTGGCACTGTAGGTGACGGCCACTAGACCCTGCTCCAGATAGGACTGAAACAAGAGACAACAGTCAAACAGTATATTTTACAAGGAATCCTTGGCACTGTAGGTGACGGCCACCAGACCCTGCTCCAGATAGGACTGAAACAAGAGACAACAGTCAAACAGTATATTTTACAAGGAATCCTTGGCACTGTAGGTGACGGCCACTAGACCCTGCTCCAGATAGGACTGAAACAAGATACAGGCAAACAGTATATTTTACAAGGAATCCTTGGCACTGTAGGTGACGGCCACCAGACTCTGCTCCAGATAGGACTGACAAGATCTGTGATGTTGAGTTCTGAAACAAGAGACAACAGTCAAACAGTATATTTTACAAGGAATCCTTGGCACAGTAGGTGACGGCCACCAGACCCTGCTCCAGATAGGACTGACAAGATCTGTGATGTTGAGTTCTGAAACAAGAGACAACAGTCAAACAGTATATTTTACAAGGAATCCTTGGCACTGTAGGTGACAGCCACCAGAACCTGCTCCAGATAGGACTGAAACAAGAGACAACAGTCAAACAGTATATTTTACAAGGAATCCTTGGCACTGTAGGTGACGGCCACCAGACCCTGCACCAGACAAGACTGACAAGATCTGTGATGTTGAGTTCTGAAACAAGAGACAACAGTCAAACAGTATATTTTACAAGGAATCCTTGGCACTGTAGGTGACGGCCACTAGACCCTGCTCCAGATAGGACTGAAACAAGAGACAACAGTCAAACAGTATATTTTACAAGGAATCCTTGGCACTGTAGGTGACGGCCACCAGACTCTGCTCCAGATAGGACTGACAAGATCTGTGATGTTGAGTTCTGAAACAAGAGACAACAGTCAAACAGTATATTTTACAAGGAATCCTTGGCACTGTAGGTGACAGCCACCAGAACCTGCTCCAGATAGGACTGAAACAAGAGACAACAGTCAAACAGTATATTTTACAAGGAATCCTTGGCACTGTAGGTGACAGCCACCAGACCCTGCACCAGATAGGACTGACAAGATCTGTGATGTTGAGTTCTGAAACAAGAGACAACAGTCAAACAGTATATTTTACAAGGAATCCTTGGCACTGTAGGTGACGGCCACTAGACCCTGCTCCAGATAGGACTGAAACAAGAGACAACAGTCAAACAGTATATTTTACAAGGAATCCTTGGCACTGTAGGTGACGGCCACCAGACCCTGCTCCAGATAGGACTGAAACAAGAGACAACAGTCAAACAGTATATTTTACAAGGAATCCTTGGCACTGTAGGTGACGGCCACTAGACCCTGCTCCAGATAGGACTGAAACAAGATACAGGCAAACAGTATATTTTACAAGGAATCCTTGGCACTGTAGGTGACGGCCACCAGACTCTGCTCCAGATAGGACTGACAAGATCTGTGATGTTGAGTTCTGAAACAAGAGACAACAGTCAAACAGTATATTTTACAAGGAATCCTTGGCACAGTAGGTGACGGCCACCAGACCCTGCTCCAGATAGGACTGACAAGATCTGTGATGTTGAGTTCTGAAACAAGAGACAACAGTCAAACAGTATATTTTACAAGGAATCCTTGGCACTGTAGGTGACAGCCACCAGAACCTGCTCCAGATAGGACTGAAACAAGAGACAACAGTCAAACAGTATATTTTACAAGGAATCCTTGGCACTGTAGGTGTGACGGCCACCAGACCCTGCACCAGACAAGACTGACAAGATCTGTGATGTTGAGTTCTGAAACAAGAGACAACAGTCAAACAGTATATTTTACAAGGAATCCTTGGCACTGTAGGTGACGGCCACTAGACCCTGCTCCAGATAGGACTGAAACAAGAGACAACAGTCAAACAGTATATTTTACAAGGAATCCTTGGCACTGTAGGTGACGGCCACCAGACTCTGCTCCAGATAGGACTGACAAGATCTGTGATGTTGAGTTCTGAAACAAGAGACAACAGTCAAACAGTATATTTTACAAGGAATCCTTGGCACTGTAGGTGACAGCCACCAGAACCTGCTCCAGATAGGACTGAAACAAGAGACAACAGTCAAACAGTATATTTTACAAGGAATCCTTGGCACTGTAGGTGACGGCCACCAGACCCTGCACCAGACAAGACTGACAAGATCTGTGATGTTGAGTTCTGAAACAAGAGACAACAGTCAAACAGTATATTTTACAAGGAATCCTTGGCACTGTAGGTGACGGCCACTAGACCCTGCTCCAGATAGGACTGAAACAAGAGACAACAGTCAAACAGTATATTTTACAAGGAATCCTTGGCACTGTAGGTGACGGCCACCAGACTCTGCTCCAGATAGGACTGACAAGATCTGTGATGTTGAGTTCTGAAACAAGAGACAACAGTCAAACAGTATATTTTACTAGGAATCCTTGGCACTGTAGGTGACGGCCACCAGACCCTGCTCCAGATAGGACTGAAACAAGAGACAACAGTCAAACAGTATATTTTACAAGGAATCCTTGGCACTGTAGGTGACGGCCACTAGACCCTGCTCCAGATAGGACTGAAACAAGAGACAACAGTCAAACAGTATATTTTACAAGGAATCCTTGGCACTGTAGGTGACGGCCACCAGACTCTGCTCCAGATAGGACTGACAAGATCTGCGATGTTGAGTTCTGAAACAAGAGACAACAGTCAAACAGTATATTTTACAAGGAATCCTTGGCACCGTAGGTGACGGCCACCAGACCCTGCTCCAGATAGGACTGAAACAAGAGACAACAGTCAAACAGTATATTTTACAAGGAATCCTTGGCACTGTAGGTGACGGCCACCAGACTCTGCTCCAGATAGGACTGACAAGATCTGTGATGTTGAGTTCTGAAACAAGAGACAACAGTCAAACAGTATATTTTACAAGGAATCCTTGGCACCGTAGGTGACGGCCACCAGACCCTGCTCCAGATAGGACTGAAACAAGAGACAACAGTCAAACAGTATATTTTACAAGGAATCCTTGGCACTGTAGGTGACGGCCACCAGGACCTGCTCCAGACAAGACTGACAAGATCTGTGATGTTGAGTTCTGAAACAATATTTACAAGTCAAACAGTAAATATTACGAGAATCCTTGGCACTGTAAGTGGATATTCTTTACAGGATATTCTTTACAAAGTAACAGTTTGATGAGTCACTGTGGATGACCTCGCCCAGTCTTGCACAAGAAAACAACTTGGATATTAAGACCTGACAGTCACACTACAAGAAATGTAACTTTTAATGAGTCAAAATCTGGATATACATATCCCTTTTCTGACAACTGACATCAGTAGTGGAAATCTGATCTTGACTGCCTGAAATGATTGTGAGTTGATGCCACCTGCCAATCAATTCACAAAAAATTTCACTAAAATAAATGAAAACAACATTGATTGAAATTCCAAATAAAATGATAATTACAATACAAAACATAAACCTGAAATAAATTCCATAACCAGATGGCGCATAACATTGTTACTTGCGTACTTCAGTACCGTTTTGATGACGCTGTATCCCAGTGTTAACTGCATACAGACATTTCTGCATGTTATGCATGTATTTGCTTGTATCACAAGACCAGAGGGTTATCTGTGATGCTGTGGCCTCATAACGGGATGAGAAAGTATAGGGTTATGTGTTGTTGAGTTCTCATCATGAGGGCTGTAGGGTTATCATCACAAAACCAGGGGATTATCTGTGATGTTGAGTTCTCATAATGCTAATAAAGGGTTATCTGTGAATAGAGTCCTTATCATGTGACTAAGGGTTATCAGTGATGTGTCCTTATCATGTGACTAAGGGTTATCAGTCATGTGTCCTTATCATGTGACTTAAGGGTTATCAGTGATGTGTCCTTATCATGTGACTTAAGGGTTATCAGTGATGTGTCCTTATCATGTGACTTAAGGGTTATCAGTCATGTGTCCTTATCATGTGACTTAAGGGTTATCAGTCATGTGTCCTTATCATGTGACTTAAGGGTTATCAGTCATGTGTCCTTATCATGTGACTAAGGGTTATCAGTGATGTGTCCTTATCATGTGACTAAAGGGTTATCAGTCATGTGTCCTTATCATGTGACTTAAGGGTTATCAGTCATGTGTCCTTATCATGTGACTTAAGGGTTATCAGTCATGTGTCCTTATCATGTGACTTAAGGGTTATCAGTCA
Organism: Haliotis rubra; assembly: GCF_003918875.1. Lineage (NCBI taxonomy): Eukaryota > Metazoa > Mollusca > Gastropoda > Lepetellida > Haliotidae > Haliotis > Haliotis rubra. The sequence continues at coordinate 1,868,917 of NW_025764948.1, read as the reverse complement.
TGTGTCCTTATCATGTGACTTAAGGGTTATCAGTCATGTGTCCTTATCATGTGACTTAAGGGTTATCAGTCATGTGTCCTTATCATGTGACTTAAGGGTTATCAGTCATGTGTCCTTATCATGTGACTAAGGGTTATCAGTCATGTGTCCTTATCATGTGACTTAAGGGTTATCAGTCATGTGTCCTTATCATGTGACTTAAGGGTTATCAGTCATGTGTCCTTATCATGTGACTTAAGGGTTATCAGTGATGTGTCCTTATCATGTGACTTAAGGGTTATCAGTCATGTGTCCTTATCATGTGACTTAAGGGTTATCAGTCATGTGTCCTTATCATGTGACTTAAGGGTTATCAGTGATGTGTCCTTATCATGTGACTTAAGGGTTATCAGTTATCCTTATCATGTGATGGTTATCAGTCCTGTGTCCTTATCATGTGACTTAAAGGGTTATCAGTGATGTGTCCTTATCATGTGACTTAAGGGTTATCAGTTATCAGTGATGTGTCCTTATCATGTGACTTAAGGGTTATCAGTCATGTGTCCTTATCATGTGACTTAAGGGTTATCAGTCATGTGTCCTTATCATGTGACTTAAGGGTTATCAGTGATGTGTCCTTATCATGTGATGTGTCCTTATCATGTGACTTAAGGGTTATCAGTCATGTGTCCTTATCATGTGACTAAAGGGTTATCAGTGATGTGTCATGTGACCTTATCATCATGTGACTAAAGGGTTATCAGTCATGTGTCCTTATCATGTGACTAAAGGGTTATCAGTGATGTGTCCTTATCATGTGACTTAAGGGTTATCAGTCATGTGTCCTTATCATGTGACTTAAGGGTTATCAGTCATGTGTCCTTATCATGTGACTTAAGGGTTATCATCATGTCATGTATGTGACTAAGGGTTATCAGTCATGTATCCTTATCATGTGACTTAAGGGTTATCAGTCATGTGTCCTTATCATGTGACTTAAGGGTTATCAGTCATGTGTCCTTATCATGTGACTTAAGGGTTATCAGTCATGTGTCCTTATCATGTGACTTAAGGGTTATCAGTCATGTGTCCTTATCATGTGACTTAAGGGTTATCAGTGATGTGTCCTTATCATGTGACTAAAGGGTTATCAGTCATGTGTCCTTATCATGTGACTTAAGGGTTATCAGTCATGTGTCCTTATCATGTGACTTAAGGGTTATCAGTCATGTGTCCTTATCATGTGACTTAAGGGTTATCAGTCATGTGTCCCTATCATGTGACTAAAGGTTATCAGTGATGTGTCCTTATCATGTGACTTAAGGGTTATCGGAAAAGCTGACTTCTCATCAACCCCATCATTGTACGTTTGATCTGATGACAGCATCAGTCTCTGCCTATCACGTGACTCGGCCAGCCACCGGCATGAGTTTCCTAAGTGGTCAGCCATCTAAGTCAATACCCTCTTTAGTTGATTCGGCCACAGAGACGATCCCCATGTTATCCATCTATTACAGGGATGGAGACAAATTCAATTCCTAATTCCAGTGGGACAACCACAGAAGGAGATCTGAATATATTCTCAGAGCCAGACTAAATGTGCTATAGGATACAAATGTCTTGGGGGAGTGTTTGGGACAAATGCTAACACACTGACAATACTTTCAGGCAAGACGTATCAAAAGCAGCCTCTGTTTCAGATGCTGTGCTCAAGTACCAATACACAGAAGTTTAAGTCTCAATTATTTGCCCTACACAGATTGAATAGCCAAAAGTCAGAAGTGTGACACAAATAATAGACCACAGAAAATCTTTGATGACACCAGGTGTTTGTGAAAATGGTCAGCATGTAGCAAACACCGCTCACTATATATGCATTAAAAAGTGTTTATTAAGCAAAATGCAAAGAGATGCAAGAACAGAAGTGTAGCTTCAATTCAATATGGCACAGAATCAGACTTCCATAAATTTTACCTTCACCAGCTACAAGACGGAAATAACAGTCAGTGATTCAGGACAAATGAACAGATGAACAGGACAGTCAGATGAAACATTATATTACCTTTACCTCGACATGCAAGTCAGTGGATTCAAAATGGCCTGTTGAACTTTGCATATAAAAATTAATTTAGTGTAACCAGCCCATGAGAGTTTGTAAACATAACCTGAGATGCCCGTGGCACATAAAGTCGCGTGCAGCGCCAGAAACAGATGTTTGCACGTAATGTTTGCACAATGTATTCATGACATCCAGTCAGACAAGCACGCTGTGTGTTTGCTTTGATGACATCCCCAGGGCAATGTTCATCAGTCTCTCTTTTTCTAGTCATACTCATTTTTTGTTAGTTGTGCAAAAATGAGAGGTTCGGTCACACTTCCTATTTCATGGTTTATTAGCCTGAGGAGGACAGTATTGAAATAAACATACATTTGTGTTCAGAATAATAATATATTTGTCATGCCCTAACACATGCAGTTATCAACATATCAAAACAACCATCGTAAACAGAAATAATCTATAAATAATTTTAACCCATATTGGTCAGTTTCAAATTTCACCAAAAAAATGCACTAGTTACTTCGTCCCCAAAATGTTTAACTTGGGTAGTCAATGTGATTCCAGCAACACTACCAATCAAAGCAGGCTTGTTATGCACAGTGTCACAGAGACTCAAGATGAAGGAAGACTTTAATCATTGAACATCAATTCCTTACGGATATTAATTTATATTTTTTGCATATATATGATCATATTGATCTAACGAAATGCACAAACCTCTTCGATGTTAATCATCAAAGGTGAGCATAAAAAATCCCTATTAAAATTATTTCTGTAGCCAGTTTGACAGGAGACTTAAGCACTTTTAGCTTGACAGAAATGTTATAGCTAGTGGCCAGGTGGCCATTTTGCACACTAATATAAAGCAAAATGAAAAACTATTATTTTCATCAGCGTTTAAGAAAATGTAGTTTTAATGTTTATTCTGTACATTTTGAAACAAACTGTCCAAGTCAGTGGTAACTGATTGGCAATTATGGAGTGATGAGATTCACACAATGACAAGTCTATTCCCAACACAGACACATTTGGTAATGACAGGTGCTTGTCACCAACAGGTTGTCAATTTCACCCACTGTGAGTGTCTTAACCACGAGCTGACTGTTGTCATGCTTGACACTGTTTCAGTCATTTCACAAAGTGATGCAACTAGGGTACAAATGTGGTCACTGTCTTCATGTGTAGACAGTTGTGGACAATACAGTTGCCTTAAGCAATGTCCCAGATAAATGAATATGATGGCAGTCAGGAAAGAATCAAGTCTGGACAAGAGGTTCCAGTGATTGACATCATGAGCATCAAGCCACAAACAATGTGGACACGATGACATGCAATCCACATACAATGTGGACACGATGACATGCAATCCACCGATTCCATTAGTCCACACTTTCAACAAGTTAGGGTTGCTGGGATGTAACCGTTCAAATATCATATAATGCTTTGAACTGTTACACCAATTTATACTACTCTAGATCACTTAGGCTGCAAAAAAGACAAAGTTTTCTCTTTGACAATGTCCAATAATAAACATAAACATATACACCATCCATTGAAGATATTTCTTGAGAAGCTTTTGAACATTACAAGATGCCACCCCATTTGAACTCATGACATCAAACCTTATCACAAGACAAAGAATATCTGCCCAACAGAAGTGTAGAAACAACACTGATGATCTCAGGGTCCAATAGTTGTCCTGTCTGATCGATCATACAAATGTTCCCCTAACACTGACCGAAACTTATCCTGATTAAAATACAGATCACAGAACTGTTGAGTGTGCTTTAGTCTTGCAAACACAATGAGGTAAATGGGAAGAAACAATCATTGCCAGATTTCTTCTCAAATTAACCAGGGTATTTGTTAGAACAACAGAGACAAAGACAGCAGCTCCCTTCACCATCAACAAGGTGATAAAACTCATGGCCTTTTGCAGGAAATTTTGTAAAACGTCAAACAAGTTTTGCGCCATCGTAGCCTTGATCTGGTCATAGCTTCGGTTATCTACACAGGATTCCAATAATAAGATTGCAAGTTTGCCCAACCAAGAGCAGCAAAGGCATTAATTACCCGAAATACAACATTGACTCTTTGATAAACGAAGGAAGGAAAGTGAATGATGTGATCTTGGATCATACAACTGTCTATTATGAAGCTAATTCACGTCTATAGTCTTGTAAACAGAATTACTTCTTCTCCGATCAAACATTAATATCTGACAAGCAAGCAACCCGTTTGCTTAGTTTGCCAGACTGATGACCAATATTTGAAATCAGAGCTACAGATTTCAAACATGATGATGGAAATCGTCATACACTAAACTAATGATGACTCCTTGTTCGAAGTTAAAATTGGATTAAGTTTCCCTGAAAAACTTCCAGTCCGTTTGTTAAATTTTACAAGATTAAGCAGCATGTAATTTGTCAAACTGACTCAGAGTCTAAATAAGAAGAATGTTACAAAAATATTGATGTGGTGCACATCGGCCTTGAACCTTCGGATCTGCCTTCCAGAAAGTGACGTTATGTATAGACATGAGTAACCAAAAATATTTCCAAACACAATAAACACTGATCGAGCTTGAAGATGTGCAAATTGTAAAGACAGAGTTCGCATACAAAGTTTTACAATCCTTAGAATTATGCAACAAAGCGGGATTGTATATCACATGAAGCAAGGTGAAATTCCTCAGAAATAGAATCAATAGGAATATTTGGTGATGGATTATTTGAGAAGCTATTCCCTTTCTTCAAACCATGAGGAAACAGATCGCAAGTAGCCTTTGCTTGGGTTTGAGCAGGGAGTCTTGTGTGCAGGTTTCAGAAGGTGACAGGACCAATGTTCTGCTGCTTTCAATAGCAGAACACTGACCATTTAATGTATAAGTGAGTGAAAGGGCTTTGAGGCCATTGTCAATGGTTGAATAAGGGATCATTTAACCATTAGTAAAATTTGGCTATGAAGTATTTGTTTCTTTGTTTGTTGTTTAATGTTGTGCTCAGCAATATTCTAGCTGTATAGGGTGGTCTGTAAATAACCGAGTCTTGACGAGACAATCCAGTGATCAACAGCATGAGCATCGATCGAAACAGTTGGGATACAATGACATGTGTCAACCAAGTCAGTGTGGCTGACCACCCCACCCATTTGGTCCACTCTCATGACAAGAGTTGCTGCATACCAATTTTAACCCTGATCTTCATAAGAGAGCTATAAAGAAACTCTATTGTTTACCTGTTGATAATCTGTGGCAAGTTGACAATGCCCTCACCTGCTTTCTCTAATTAGATTGGAATGATGCATTGTTTGGAGATCATAGCTAAGCAGGCTCCAGAAAGTCTACTTTGACTTTAGACATGGTAAATTTAACACATTACCCTGTGATTTAATCTAATAAAAACAGACTAACATGAATAAATAATGATGACTTCCTTTTCTTCTACTACACTACACTGATCAATTCCATTTACTCCATGTGTTCCAGCTGAAGCAGCCATGGGATATTTCCAGGAAACTGAAGAGCTCTGAAGAGATTCTAAGGTGTCAAATCCCCATGCATTTTTATGGTACAGACAAACCATGGATTTGAACCATTGCTCAGTGCACCCACAGTTGCCTTAAGGGGTTTCCACACCTTCAACACCTCGGCCACACTGCCTGCACCACACTATCCCATGATTAATATTTATTTACCTATTTCAGAGACTGATTACATGATGGCATCACCTCATTGACCAACCAGTAACACTTGCAGGAGATCAGTTCTAATCCGGAATTTCTTAAAAGATGAAATGGGATTATATTGATGACCATCATATCACTTATAAAAAATCATTAGTCTTCTACTGTCCAGCTGAAAACACGTCTCCATATTGATTCATGTGCATATGAGCCAGTTAACAGAAGTATTTGAAAGAACTAGGTGAGACTAAAATGTTTATAAAAACCACTGACTGGTCTGTGTAGGACACACTTGTACACACCTATGACATTTACTGACAAGATATGTACATCTGTGCAACTAAAGGTCAGCGTGCCTTTCCCTTCTGCAATCTAAATTGTGTGGTAAGAATAACAATATTAACACGTAACACTGCTCTGTTCCCTGTTTTTTTCCTAGAATTTTTTCAAACAACAATCACAATTTCACATCATCCGGCCAGATACTTCCCTAAAAACTCCGCTTTCAATTACCCGTCTTCCTTTCACATTTGAAGTAAATCAGAACTCTTCTTTGAAAAAGCACAAAAAAATACTCGTATCAATCAGATTCCTTCCACGATTGCAGAAAAACTGTATCTCCGAAATGATTCCATTCCCTGATTTCTTCTGAGACCCAAGCAGGCCAACTGGACATGACCTAAATTGGTTTAAAAAGTTTGCCTTTGAACTGTGATGGCTTTAAGATAAGGGCCAGGCATGTTGCTTGTGTTATTTTATCAAACTCAATAATGCTGTTCTTGGCTGTTGTGGAATCCTCACTGCAGAATAGAATCGACTTCATCATGTCTAAATCTGACCTGGCCTGCCGTTGCCTTGTTGGTAAGGCCAAAGCAAAAACGACCACTTTGGTCTATTACTGAGTAGAATCAAAGCAAACATTGATTTGGAATCAGAGCCCTACGACTTTGATAATCACAACACACTCCCTGACAAATATAATTACGTTTTCTAAACAGCCCAGGACATGCAACAAGGCACGGGGACTAAATCCTAGAAGAAGAAAGGAGACGAATACTAGCTAATACAAACATTATTACTGGACAAATTGATGGGACCTCCCGTCTCCAATACCGAAATTATAACCTCCCTGGTCGGATTATCGTCAAATTGATCATAAGTCAGTTAAACCATACAGGCTTTGGACAATGCTGGGCAGAGGTTTCTTCAAACGCCATTATTACTATTGCACGGAAAGTACTAAGATGTCAATGACGGTCTATTTGCCAGGAGGTGCGGTTGTGATTAAAAAACAAACGTAGGGCCGGTTTGGTCAATCTTGGCTGGAAAACTCAAGATGAAATCTTCAAAAGAGATTTGAGCAATATGTTACACGTAGAAGTACTCTTGTGACTTCTTCTTGGGACAAATACGCTGCCTGAATTCCAAATTTGTTTCAATTTGTTTGACTTCCAACATGGACATGTAAAGACTGTTTATATAACGAGTTACCAAAAATCAATTTCTTTTTTCCTTCAGCTCAACAAGTTGGTTCAGCCACATGGCAACCTGTTGGAATTAACTTTGACAATTTGCACCGGTTTCTCAAAGGAATGTTCGATGATTTCAACAGAAAACTTTTTTCCATTTTCAAAAAAAAGACCATTCAACAATTTCCATTGGAAACACAATAGATTTTTCTCAAAATAGTTGCAATGAGAGTAGTGTAAGTTCAGACTTGGCATCATTCATGAAGGATTTAGTCAATCCTACAATACATAATGATATAAAATCACCATAAACATCTAAAAGCACCTGTAAGTATTAACCACCATTAAAGCACAAGCATTTGAGAGCATCTGCAACATTTCTTAGCATTCATAGGCTCATATTAACATACACATCATGGAAAATCATGGAACACCATCTCACTTGCTTTCTTCCAAAATGTTTCATGTTACATAAGCCTCTTGTCCACACTGACTGACTGACTGAGTTTAGTTTTACGCCGCTTTTAGCAATATTCCAGCAATATCACGGCGGGGGACACCAGAAAATGGGCTTAACACATTGTGCCCATGTGGGGAATCGAACCCGGGTCTTCGGCGTGACGAGCCAACGCTTTAACCACTAGGCTACCCCACCGCCCCTGTCCACAATGAAGTTAGGACCGGTTGGAATCAACTCCTCATGTCTAACCATTGTGTTCCTCTGTAGCTCTAATGGTATAAGATAATCTGCTACCATTTGTAACGATAATAGACCCACATTGAGCATCCTGAAGTAAACTTTAGTAACCTAAATATAATATACAACCACTTTCAACATCTACTAGCAAAGTCCACCACTATAAATAGCTCTAATATATACAGCTACCAAGTTCAGTAACCTGTTAACAAAGAAATCTACCAGTATAAATAGCTCTAATATATACCGCTACCAAGTTCAGTAACCTGTTAACAAAGAAATCTACCACTATAAATAGCTCTAATATATACAGCTACCAAGTTCAGTAACCTGTTAACAAAGAAATCTACCACTATAAATAGCTCTAATATATACAGCTACCAAGTTCAGTAACCTGTTAACAAAGAAATCTACCACTATAAATAGCTCTAATATATACAGCTACCAAGTTCAGTAACCTGTTAACAAAGAAATCAGCTACCAAGTTCACCACTATAAATAGCTCTAATATATACAGCTACCAAGTTCAGTAACCTGTTAACAAAGAAATCTACCACTATAAATAGCTCTAATATATACAGCTACCAAGTTCAGTAACCTGTTAACAAAGAAATCTACCACTATAAATAACTCTAATATATACAGCTACCAAGTTCAGTAACCAGTTAACAAAGATAAGTACCATGAGCATATACATGTGTAACTCTAAGATAATTTAGTCTTATTTGTTTCAATTTAAGAACAAAAGGATGAACCTTAAACTTCTCTAATATATACAGGAATACCTGTATAGGCTTCCAGATTAAACTTCAAGGAATACCTGTATAGGCTTCCAGAAGCATAATGCAATGATAATAATTATCAACATTCATAAAGCGCCTGCATCCACACATGCTAAAAGCGCTATGACATTATTACCAGTACCCCATTTAACTCTGGTTGCCTGTGAGGGGCTGGAAGGTTAGTCACATGACTTATCCCACCAGGTACACATTCACTGCTGGGTGAACAGAGGCAATTTTGAACAAACTCACTTGCGTAGGTGAGACCACATGTGTCACATGTGCTTCGTTGTGGGGCAGGACAGAAGTCGTAGAAACTCTCAGGAGTCAAGCTGCCAAACATGGTCACCCATCTCAAGGACTCTCTGTGACCTACGTTGCTTAACTTCAACTGATTTGTGACTAGGCTCTATGCGAAGGCAACACCACCACCACCACTACATCAATAACCATCTTCATACAACCACCTCAGTATGTGATTCAGAGCATCTATGTATGTCTCTGTAACCACCAATACAAGTCTCCTTTGAAATGACTTCAAATGACCACACCCTATCCCACATATGGGTTCAACCCCCACTCCATGCCCCTCCTCACCAGCAGCTCAGCAACCTAGATAAGTTTCCTACAGTGCAGTTTGAGAAATTCATCTAGAAATGGAGATTGGGTAATTTGTTTCGCTTCCTACTTCTCATCTGGCTTGTTCCCGTGATGGGGCAAGATCCAACCTTGACTGCCAGTCATCAAATATTGATGATCAACTTTGACAGCTCACACATCTCGAGATAAAGACATGATTCCAATATTCAAGTTCCTATATTTTTTTATCACAAAGGAATTGATTCTCTTAGATCACGCTATAGGATACATTTTGAGTTTGGAATATATGCCTACAACTATGGTCTGCATGACCTTGTAACTGCTTCAATACAGTTGTTCATGTGATCTTGACAAAACCTTGATTCTGAAGTTCAAGTAGGTCATATTAAACATCACCAACAGAGAATAAACAGTCAGATTCCAATGGGCATGAAAGTCAGACAAATAGTGAAATATATACAAAACATTACAATGGAGCACTAAAGATGTCCTAAACCACTTACTGTTGTCATATGTTTTCACAAGACAGTCTCCTGATATATATCCCTGTAAAGTGTGTTACCAATTCAACATGGACTTTAGGCCAGACCAATCATATTTCTTGTCTTCAAGATTTTTGTCCTCAGAAAATCTAAGGGCAGGAAGGAACAAAAAATAGATTTAAAAAATCACCAGTCATGTAATATTCCTTTTAAACACTAAAAGTATTTTACTTTTGGCAATTTATGAAGTGTATATGGGGCAAAAATCAATCTAAAAAAAATATTCTTGTATGTTTACATTTTTGGCCAATAAAAACATTAGGATTTTATTCATTTTATTTTTTTCTTATTCTTGAAAACCATGATCAGTGGATCCATAAAACAAGAAATAAAATTGGTCTTGTTTATAATGTAATAAAATCTATAGCGGTCATCTGAGTGGCCAGTCTTCATCTTGTGAAAACAACAAAATATTGTTACATTCACTCTTAGCTACACCCGAGTTGACTGGCAGTCTCAAGACTGACCATTGCTGTAACATACAAATACCTCATCTGATAGATGTCCTAAGACTGACCATTGCTGTAACATACAAATACCTCATCTGATAGATGTCCCAAGACTGACCATTGCTGTAACATACAAATACCTCATCTGATAGATGTCCCAAGACTGACCATTGCTGTAACATACAAATACCTCATCTGATAGATGTCCCAAGACTGACCATTGCTGTAACATACAAACATCTGATAGATGTCCCAAGACTCATCTGTAACATAGATGTCCCAATGTCCCACTGACCATTGCTGTAACACACAAGTACCTCATCTGATAGATGTCCCAAGACTGACCATTGCTGTAACATACAAATACCTCATCTGATAGATGTCCCAAGACTGACCATTGCTGTAACATACAAATACCTCAACTGATAGATGTCCCAAGACTGACCATTGCTGTAACATACAAATACCTCATCTGATAGATGTCCCAAGACTGACCATTGCTGTAACATACAAATACCTCATCTGATAGATGTCCCAAGACTGACCATTGCTGTAACATACAAATACCTCATCTGATAGATGTCCCAAGACTGACCATTGCTGTAACACACAAGTACCTCATCTGATAGATGTCCCAAGACTGACCATTGCTGTAACATACAAATACCTCATCTGATAGATGTCCCAAGACTGACCATTGCTGTAACATACAAATACCTCATCTGATAGATGTCCCAAGACTGACCATTGCTGTAACATACAAATACCTCATCTGATAGATGTCCCAAGACTGACCATTGCTGTAACATACAAATACCTCATCTGATAGATGTCCCAAGACTGACCATTGCTGTAACATACAAATACCTCATCTGATGATGTCCCAAGATGTCCCAAGATAGATGTCCCAAGACTGACCATTGCTGTAACATACAAATACCTCATCTGATAGATGTCCCAAGACTGACCATTGCTGTAACACACAAGTACCTCATCTGATAGATGTCCCAAGACTGACCATTGCTGTAACACACAAATACCTCATCTGATAGATGTCTCAAGACTGACCATTGCTGTAACACACAAATACCTCATCTGATAGATGTCTCAAGACTGACCATTGCTGTAACACACAAATACCTCATCTGATAGATGTCCCAAGACTGACCATTGCTGTAACACACAAGTACCTCATCTGATAGATGTCCCAAGACTGACCATTGCTGTAACACACAAGTACCTCATCTGATAGATGTCTCAAGACTGACCATTGCTGTAACATACAAATACCTCATCTGATATATGTCCCAAGACTGACCATTGCTGTAACACATAAATACCTCATCTGATAGATGTCTCAAGACTGACCATTGCTGTAACACACAAGTACCTCATCTGATAGATGTCCCAAGACTGACCATTGCTGTAACACACAAGTACCTCATCTGATAGATGTCCCAAGACTGACCATTGCTGTAACATACAAATACCTCATCTGATAGATGTCCCAAGACTGACCATTGCTGTAACACACAAATACCTCATCTGATAGATGTCCCAAGACTGACCATTGCTGTAACATACAAATACCTCATCTGATAGATGTCCCAAGACTGACCATTGCTGTAACACACAAGTACCTCATCTGATATATGTCCCAAGACTGACCATTGCTGTAACACACAAATACCTCATCTGATATATGTCCCAAGACTGACCATTGCTGTAACACACAAATACCTCATCTGATATATGTCCCAAGACTGACCATTGCTGTAACACACAAGTACCTCATCTGATATATGTCCCAAGACTGACCATTGCTGTAACATACAAATACCTCATCTGATATATGTCCCAAGACTGACCATTGCTGTAACATACAAATACCTCATCTGATAGATGTCCCAAGACTGACCATTGCTGTAACACACAAATACCTCATCTGATAGATGTCTCAAGACTGACCATTGCTGTAACACACAAGTACCTCATCTGATAGATGTCCCAAGACTGACCATTGCTGTAACACACAAATACCTCATCTGATAGATGTCCCAAGACTGACCATTGCTGTAACACACAAGTACCTCATCTGATAGATGTCCCAAGACTGACCATTGCTGTAACACACAAGTACCTCATCTGATAGATGTCCCAAGACTGACCATTGCTGTAACACACAAATACCTCATCTGATAGATGTCCCAAGACTGACCATTGCTGTAACACACAAATACCTCATCTGATATATGTCCCAAGACTGACCATTGCTGTAACACACAAATACCTCATCTGATAGATGTCTCAAGACTGACCATTGCTGTAACACAAGTACCTCATCTGATAAATGTCCCAAGACTGACCATTGCTGTAACACACAAATACCTCATCTGATAGATGTCCCAAGACTGACCATTGCTGTAACACACAAAATACCTCATCTGATAGATGTCTCAAGACTGACCATTGCTGTAACACACAAATACCTCATCTGATAGATGTCTCAAGACTGACCATTGCTGTAACACACAAATACCTCATCTGATAGATGTCCCAAGACTGACCATTGCTGTAACATACAAATACCTCATCTGATAGATGTCCCAAGACTGACCATTGCTGTAACACACAAATACCTCATCTGATAGATGTCCCAAGACTGACCATTGCTGTAACATACAAATACTTCATCTGATAGATGTCCCAAGACTGACCATTGCTGTAACACACAAATACCTCATCTGATAGATGTCCCAAGACTGACCATTGCTGTAACATTGCTGTGAAATACCTCATCTGATAGATGTCCCAAGACTGACCATTGCTGTAACATACAAATACCTCATCTGATAGATGTCCCAAGACTGACCATTGCTGTAACACACAAGTACCTCATCTGATAGATGTGTCTCAAGACTGACCATTGCTGTAACACACAAATACCTCATCTGATAGATGTCCCAAGACTGACCATTGCTGTAACACACAAGTACCTCATCTGATAGATGTCCCAAGACTGACCATTGCTGTAACACACAAGTACCTCATCTGATAGATGTCCCAAGACTGACCATTGCTGTAACACACAAGTACCTCATCTGATAGATGTCCCAAGACTGACCATTGCTGTAACACACAAGTACCTCATCTGATAGATGTCCCAAGACTGACCATTGCTGTAACACACAAATACCTCATCTGATAGATGTCTCAAGACTGACCATTGCTGTAACACACAAATACCTCATCTGATAGATGTCCCAAGACTGACCATTGCTGTAACACACAAATACCTCATCTGATAGATGTCTCAAGACTGACCATTGCTGTAACACACAAGTACCTCATCTGATAGATGTCCCAAGACTGACCATTGCTGTAACACACAAATACCTCATCTGATAGATGTCCCAAGACTGACCATTGCTGTAACACACAAGTACCTCATCTGATAGATGTCCCAAGACTGACCATTGCTGTAACACACAAATACCTCATCTGATAGATGTCTCAAGACTGACCATTGCTGTAACACACAAGTACCTCATCTGATAGATGTCCCAAGACTGACCATTGCTGTAACACACAAATACCTCATCTGATAGATGTCTCAAGACTGACCATTGCTGTAACACACAAATTGAAGACCATTGCTGTAACACACAAATACCTCATCTGATAGATGTCCCAAGACTGACCATTGCTGTAACACACAAATACCTCATCTGATAGATGTCCCAAGACTGACCATTGCTGTAACACACAAATACCTCATCTGATAGATGTCCCAAGACCAAATACCTCATTGCATCTGATAGATGTCCCAAGACTGACCATTGCTGTAACACATAAATACCTCATCTGATAGATGTCCCAAGACTGACCATTGCTGTAACACACAAATACCTCATCTGATAGATGTCCCAAGACTGACCATTGCTGTAACACACAAGTACCTCATCTGATAGATGTCTCAAGACTGACCATTGCTGTAACACACAAATACCTCATCTGATAGATGTCTCAAGAGACTGACCATTGCTGTAATGTCCCACACCAGTACACACAAAATACCTCATCTGATAGATGTCCCAAGACTGACCATTGCTGTAACACACAAGTACCTCATCTGATAGATGTCCCAAGACTGACCATTGCTGTAACACACAAATACCTCATCTGATAGATGTCCCAAGACTGACCATTGCTGTAACATACAAATACCTCATCTGATAGATGTCCCAAGACTGACCATTGCTGTAACACACAAGTACCTCATCTGATAGATGTCCCAAGACTGACCATTGCTGTAACACACAAATACCTCATCTGATAGATGTCCCAAGACTGACCATTGCTGTAACATACAAATACCTCATCTGATAGATGTCCCAAGACTGACCATTGCTGTAACACACAAGTACCTCATCTGATAGATGTCTCAAGACTGACCATTGCTGTAACATACAAATACCTCATCTGATAGATGTCTCAAGACTGACCATTGCTGTAACATACAACAACCTCATCTGATAGATGTCCCAAGACATTGCTGTAACATTACAAAACATACAAGTACCTCATCTGATAGATGTCTCAAGACTGACCATTGCTGTAACACACAAGTACCTCATCTGATAGATGTCTCAAGACTGACCATTGCTGTAACATACAAATACCTCATCTGATAGATGTCCCAAGACTGACCATTGCTGTAACACACAAATACCTCATCTGATAGATGTCCCAAGACTGACCATTGCTGTAACACACAAATACCTCATCTGATAGATGTCTCTGCTACTTGTGACCATGTAGTGTTAAATTTGTTACATGAGTCGATACCAGAGTGTTCAGGGATTTGGTGACCTTCAGGCTCAGAGTACAAGTCCATTCAACTCACAGTACCCTTTCACATGTAACAAAATATCCTCAAGTGATATTACCTTATATGTCAATCCACTCCCACCTCATATGATTCATTCATGCTACATTGACTCACAAAAACATAATCACACTAAACAAACCTGTGGTACTTCTTTGATGTGTTATACTTGGTGTATGTACATGGTGGTGTTGTAATGAAGCAACTGTGTTCAGTCAGCTGGGCAATACATGAACATTCATAATGAAATATTGCACTATTCACTTGCTGGCTTTCCAAAAGTATCTACCTCCTTGAAATGATCTTGCACAGTTGACATAAAAAGCAAACAGTCTGCCATCAAACGTGTTCGTCTCAGCACAGTTCACACATAAGGCAATTGCTTTGTCAACAATTGTTTGCTTTTTATGTGAACTGTGCACAGGTGAACACATTTGATGGCAACCGATTGCCTTGTATGTGAACTGTGCACAGTTGAACACATTTGTTGACAAAAGCAAGTGCCTTATGTGTGAACTGTGCTGAGATGAACACATTTGATGGCAGACTGTTTGTTAAGCCTTTCTTGGAGTTTAGTATGTCACCTGCTACAAATTGCATTATTTAATACCTGTGCACAGTTCACATACAAGGCAATCAGTTGTCATCAAATGTGTTCACCTGTGCACAGTTCACATAAAAAGCAATCTGTCATCAAATGTGTTCACCTGTGCACAGTTCACATACAAGGCAATCACCTGTCATCAGATCTCTTCACCTGTGCACAGTTCACATAAAAGCAGTCTGTCATCAAATGTGTTCACCTGTGCACAGTTCGCATACAAGGCAATCACCTGTCATCAGATCTCTTCACCTGTGCACAAAGTCATCAAATCTCAAAACTCTGAAATTCCATTCTCTCCAGCATTACCTGACATTCAGACTTGAGACATAAGAACAGTTTTTAGATCAGTGATATATTTCTCCCAGTAACACAAAATAACACAAATGCTACCACTGCACTAAACGTGACCCATATGAAAACCTTTCACTGATATTGCAAACAATCACACCATATATGAAGGATAAGCTTCAGAGGAGTTCCTCTCAGAACAAGCAACAGTCACATGTGTTTCTCTCTATATCCACATCACATCCATGGGTTCAGCATAAACCATTTCTAAAGAGCCATCACTACAGTCAATGGCAGGAATTCATCAAATCCAGAGAAGGTGGTCAGTCGGTATTAAATAATGCAATTTGTAGCAGGTGACATAATAAACTCCAAGAAAGGCTTAATAAAATATGATCTTATCAAATAGGATACAGACAATCCTTGGCACTAAAGACCTGTTAATCTGAGCCATATTTGATTGTTTGGTCTCAGGGGTCAGCGGATGCCCGTGAAGGAAAAACAATCGAGTGATTCATTTCTCTGTGGAAATCAACACTACTGGTACTTTTTCAATGTTCGTGAATAATTCATTTTGTAAATTTAATTATAAACATGGGGCAATTTTGAGGAAATCATCCTTTTGTATTAAAATGGTTCGAGTCATGCTGGATCTGGAGCGTTTCAAACTGTTTTATTTGGGTTTGGTATCAATTATTTGCCAATGCAACAACAGAACTGATACACTGGAATAAACCCAGAGCTATTTTTTTGTTCTTACTTCTGTCCAGAGAGACTTCTGTATTCCATCCAATTTCCAGCTGTACACAGTGGTCATTGTGACCAAACAATCTTCATGTTTTTTTATATCCCCTCTTAAGGTCCGGGTGAGAATCTGTGTCTTCAGAAACCAAAGCTTGTCATAGAAGGTGAGCATGATGGACAGTGAACATGACTGAAAATGTTTGTTTTGCTATACATGCCCTGGCATCCAACATGGAAGGTATCATGACAATTCAGACAGAATTTAATCCTGTTAATACACAAACAGGTAATGAAACATATTCACTATATTTCTACACTGACGTTTGTAATTCATTTTATCAAAATTTCATTCAATTTTGTTTGCATTAATTTCATACAAATTGCAAGTGACTGCACAAACTGATTTTTACATCAACCCCGTCCTAATTATTGATACTGATCAAAGTAATTAGCTGTTCCAAAGAGCTGTGCATATGGCCATTACTATATGACATGTATCTTGAAATTGCTGCAACTAAAATAACCAGTCATATATAATCCTGATATAGGTTTCAGTTCTAATGTGTTCTTACCATTGCATGAAAATTGCATACAAATTTATAACCTGTGGATTTGGAGAAAATGTGTGTCCAGCTGATTGCTAGTTCAGGATTAGTTCATGAGAAAATATAAAAACAACACTAGCTATAAAAACACCAGCCAGGCATACAATTTAAATGATGAAGTATTGTGTATAGTGATGTTTTATCACAAAGTTTACTTTCTTTTTAACCAAGTATTTCATCACGTGTTCATTCACCTGTATTTGTTATAAGGAAATGATGTAGTAATTTTAGGTAAGGCAACATACCAGAATATTGTGTTGATGCTCATGATGTCAATCACTGGTTCTCTGATCTAGGCACAATTATTTACAGACCATTGTCATATAGCTTAATTATGTGTGCAATGTTAAACAAGAAATGAAACTGTTTTGTCATCTCAGACCAACATAGCATACAGGGTCTGCCTGAGTGGAACTATCGACAGTATTGTTTCAGATGATTTCTTTGAGTGGCATTTTAGAAGTTGGGAAGTACAATATAGGACAAACTTTATGGATAACAACTTCTCTTATTCGTGAGTGTGACGTTTCAATACAGCAAGCAGGGACAACGGTACAAGAATCTGTATCGAAACATCGCACTCACGAGTAAAAGAAGTTGTTATCCATAAAGTTTGTTCTATATTGTTTCATATGACAAGATTATGTTATTCCAAGTATGACGTCTTTAAGTTACACAACAAACATTCTAAATCATTTTAACAAAAAGTTCTGAAAGAATATCATAAAATCTAAACATTCTAACAAACTTTAAAACTAACATGTCACAAAAATACCAGGACCTGATCATGTCATAACATAATTCATCAATCTACAAACTACCATAAGAATCTTTTACAAACTTAACTTCTGAAACTGATTTAAGTGCAAGAAATACATTAATCATGGAGATGCATAACTGGTTGGCACCAAGTTCCTGGAAGACCTCTTGAAGAGTAAAGTAACATGATCGTAAATACAAAAACATGAATGATAACATGTTTTAGAGAATCAGAAATCATGACATATTTGATTTATAACCGGATTAAATCTAATCATAAATAGGCTTAGCAAACCATGCTGTCGTCATTAAACAAATGACAAGAACTCCATTAAGAAATGTACACAGTAATTACTGATAAGAACGATGGCTCTCTGGTATAAGAAGTGGCTAGCACTAGTATGTTTTGTGAAATCAAGCGAGATCCATTACAAAATGTACACAGTAATTATAAAGTGGTCACTTTCAGCTGTTGCACATAGCGTAAAGTGACAAGCAATGTAGCCTACTTTATCAAATTCCCCCAGACAAAGAATAAGTGATATTGAACAAAACGACCGAGACGAACAAAATGGAATCTGTCTATGAAATCGTCATGTAGCGATGAGCACACATCCGATGCCTCCATGTGCAGAAAGTGATGCCTCATATTTGCAGACACTTTGTCATGACACGAGTGATTAATCTAATAATTCTCCGAATCCTGATGCTGTATTGTAGGAAGCTCGCATCGTGTTTAGCATTGCCGATGTAAGATATGATAGCGGGAAGTGATCTAATATCTAAAGAGGGGACAAGGTTAGCCCCCTGCTCCCCAAATCTACTCCCAACCCTCTCAAATCAATAACCCACAAGATAAACTTTTCCACGTTTTTACAGCAAGTTAGTGGTCGGGTTCTGTGAAATCAATAACAATCGTCCCAAGCTTCCCTCGTCGTGACTTATGCTCATGGGGGTACCCCTGGTCATCCATTCCGTTGCCATGCTCCTCTTGCCCAAGCTCATCGTCCATTTCCGCTATGAAGCTCTCTCGGAATGACCGACACCTTGCGAGCCCATCTTAAGTGATTAAATTTATTGGATTTGTTGAGAATGGCATGGATTGATAGTGGCAGCTACCTAGAGAATCCGTTCAATGGCGAGTTATGCTAACGGGGGTGACAAGAGGATCGTCTTTTCACATTCTCACCCATCAATTGCGACAATTTGAAAATTGATGATTACTTGTGATACGAGTGGAGGCAGTCAACAGGTGAGTGAGTTGTATTGGTGTATGTCACTGTAACACGTGCTTTCTTGTACGAGAGCACATCATTGTAAGCACATCATTTTGTTGGCGATGATTCAACGTTCTTATGCACGTGAACAGATTGTTTATGTGAACAGGAAAATGTTCAAGTTATTACCATTTATTTGTTGAAATAATTCAGAACTATTGCTCCATACCATCTTTTAAAAAACATTTATGTTACTAAAACAAGCCTGCTTTAACCATGAAAATAATTACATATCATACCATTTTCAGATAATGAATCTGAATTCACTGAGTCTTATGGCTGCGATATCTTTCTGAAAGAAAATCATTGGCCACGAAATCTAACACATATTTTCCATTAATGGGGCATTTTCAGCACTCCTGCTACATACTGGACAGAATAATTTGTGAAGATTGATAGTATTTCATGTGCCCTACAAGTCATTTATATGAAAAGTTAGTTGATATAACCCCATTTGTGACGGAAATTTATGGAGTACTTAACCCCCAACTAGTCGCCACACTAAAATACATAACCTTGATCTGGCATGTCTGTCTTGATTCTCTTTCGGATTGCCAATTTAAAATAAAGTGGGTAAGCATTTTTGTTTCTAGCAAAAGTGAACGCAACAGAAAAATTATCATTCTTAGTTATATCTAACAGGCTCTATGTTGTTCCTAAGGCCTTTGACTTCTCACGTCATTACATGTAAAGTGTTGATAAAACACTTTATTCATCTGTGGCCCACTGATGTAAATGGAACAGGAACAATGAGAGAAATGGCGTCTGCTAACAAGTGCCACTGTGATGGCATCCAGATGAAGAATGGATCAGTGAAGCAAAATTGAAATAATCTTAATTAGTAAATACCTATGGAACCTTTAATTAAGATCAGCGTTTTATGGACACATCTGTATGACCTTGCTGCCCTAAAAATGAAATCTATCTCATGTACTTCGAGATGTTTCACTACATAACAGCTGAAAATGCAAAACCTTATTGACCTTGAAAAATAAGGTTATGGTGAACATTTACAGCCATGGTCCATGGACTTAAAAAACACACCCTTAATTGTCATTCAGAAACAACATTTCTTGTTGATGCTCACTAATGTACAGAACATTTATCGTACGTTTTCCATGACCTTGAAAATGAGGTCAAGGTCACCTTATCAACAGGGGTCCACAATAATCCAAAAGAAACCTTGGCACCATATCTGGACGAAATGCATACAGAATTGCTGGACATAAGCAGCTAATGATAACTATGATCAATACTTAATTTGTCAGCTGACAAACTTTCACATAAAAACATATGTAAATAATAAATAGTGTTTATGGACTTCACTTCATCAAACATTTGCTTGAGGGTTCCTTAAATCATCATGTAAATATTTATAGTGAAAAATGCCCTTGCTTTATCAAAAAGTAAAAACACCATATAAGAAACCTGACAGGTAGAATGACAGCTGTATTGCCTGAGTGTGACATGGAGGAGAGTAATGACTACATGTACAGTATCTTCAACTTCAGGATATCTAGTTTCAGTTTCTCACATGTATATTTTTTCCATGTAACAATTTAATGTGCAGAAATTCAGCAAGCAAATTCTATAGTTTGGTATATTCTTTTTATATTGAACTGTCCAGAATGATGGGAAATACTAACAGGTTAGATGTAGTGCATGTATTGTATGTAAATATAAGTGACAAAACCCTTTCCTCTTCCAAAAGAGTGTGAGTGAGTTGGGTTTTATGCCACTTTTAGCATCATTCCAGCAATATCAAGACAGGAGACATCAGAAAAGGGCTTTACACATTGTGCCCACGTGGGGAATGAAACCCAGGCATTGGGCGTGAGAATATATGAGAATAGATTGTAGGATTCCAACTTTATCATGAGCATGGATTTATGACTCACGAATAAGCAGGGATGACACCAGAATGTACAGGAATGTACAATACAAATCCAAACAGGGATGATACCAGAATGTACAGGAATGTACAATACAAATCCAAACAGGGATGATACCAGAATGTACAGGAATGTACAATACAAATCCAAACAGGGATGATACCAGAATGTACAGGAATGTACAATACAAATCCAAGCAGAGATGACACCAGAATGTACAGGAATGTACAATACAAATCCAAACAGGGATGATACCAGAATGTACAGGAATGTACAATACAAATCCAAACAGGGATGATACCAGAATGTACAGGAACGTACAATACAAATCCAAGCAGGGATGACACCAGAATGTACAGGAACGTAAAATACAAATCCAAACAGGGATGATACCAGAATGTACAGGAACATACAATACAAATCCAAACAGGGATGATACCAGAATGTACAGGAACGTACAATACAAATCTAAACAGGGATGATACCAGAATGTACAGGAACGTACAATACAAATCCAAACAGGGATGATACCAGAATGTACAGGAACATACAATACAAATCCAAGCAGGGATGATACCAGAATGTACAGGAACGTACAATACAAATCCAAACAGGGATGATACCAGAATGTACAGGAACGTACAATACAAATCCAAACAGGGATGATACCAGAATGTACAGAAACGTACAATACAAATCTAAACAGGGATGATACCAGAATGTACAGGAACATACAATACAAATCCAAGCAGGGATGATACCAGAATGTACAGGAACGTACAATACAAATCTAAACAGGGATGATACCAGAATGTACAGGAACATACAATACAAATCCAAGCAGGGATGATACCAGAATGTACAGGAATGTACAATACAAATCTAAACAGGGATGATACCAGAATGTACAGGAACATACAATACAAATCCAAGCAGGGATGATACCAGAATGTACAGGAACGTACAATACAAATCCAAACAGGGATGATACCAGAATGTACAGGGACATACAATACAAATCCAAGCAAGGAATGGCATCAGACATGATTTTTGGCACTCATGCATCAAATTTGGTAATGTTCGCCAACTCTTCCTCTGTACAAATGTTTGAAAAGCTTTACCGAGACTTGAATGTTGTAACTTTGATCAAACAACTTCTGAGCAAGAGTCATATGAGGCTCTTTGAAATCTTGATAAAAAGAACACACTTGATTGTACCTCAAAAGTTGTGAAATGTAAACACCAAAGGCTGGAGAGGATGGAATATTGCTGGACATAAATGGAAAGTTGACTATTGTCATACAGTCATGTTCCTTCTTGTCATACAGTCTTGAGGAGATTTTGTATCACCCTAAATCCTGATGCACAGATCTGAGTGGGAAACACATGGAGTGGTCTCACTGGTCTCCTGTACTGAAAGTATGTAAAACATTACTGGAGAAGTCAAAATGTAAAATTAATGGAAGTGCTTCAAGTGTCTGTGAGCAAAGATTGAAACTCAAGACTCAATTTGAAGAGTATTCACTATAGTCTGTTTGCAGTGAAAACATACCGATGAATTTCACTTTAAACAAGAAAGAAAATCTTAGAAATTAGATTGATCATAAACCTTGCCAACTAAACATTTAAATATCAGATTTTTATTAAACTTAGATAAATGTTGTTTAACAAACGATCTTAGTTCAAATCGTTATTATTGGTTGTATCACAAGGGTGTGTGTGCATTAGATGAAACACCGAAAACAAGTAGGGTTGGTCTAAGTTAACGCTCATCACGTACCACACGTGCATTTGTTTCAGTGTTCCAACTACTGCACTTATCCCCTTGTAATACAAACCAATAATAGCGATTTGAATCTATGATCGTTTGTTAAACAACTTTTATCCTAAGTTGAATAAAATTATGAGATTCAAATGTTCAGTTGGCAAGATAAAATTATGAGGATTCTCAATCTTAATTTAACTTTATTTGATTTACTTTTTTGTTTAAAGTATAATTCATCGGTACGTTTTCACTGCAAACAGACTATTCATGGGTACATTTTTTTACCTCATTCACTGTAGGTCCTTGCTAGCTACTAGCTACTCATGAAAGCAGTGTGAAAGGTGTATTGGATTTCTTTATTGCATTGATATTTATACTGTTTACTAAAAGTTGCGCATTTATCAGATTGTGATACCAAGTTTATAAGATTGGGTTTTTTAACTCAGAGAACACTAGTCATAGATGATAACAATATATACCTTACACACTTGAGGTCTCAGTTTACATGATGTGACGTATACTCCTCTGGGAGTTGATAATGCACTTTCACTGCACAATTGTCTGTTTACTGGTATGTAGCATCACAAGCTTTTATGGAATGGAAATAAGATAATGTCAGATAAAATATATTACCCTCACATTATCGTTATCCCTGACTGATTGTACACCAAACTCTGGCCCACAGAATGGGTTTGATAGAACACTGGGGCAGCCAGACATTCATCCCCATCTTCCCAGTCCAGCAACAGCTCCAGAGATCCACGCAGTAGTATAACACTTTCACTCGATGTAGCCAGAAGCCTCCTAAGCTGCTTGGCCGCCTAAACCTCCCCCCTCAAATTAGAGCCAATTGTCCACACACAGACATGTACATACACTGTCTACATTTGCAAATCAGCTGTAGTGGGCACCACAAAGGTTTCAACGCCATTTCTATAAAGTTGTCAGCGGGTGTTTAACGGCTTCATCAATTTCTGACCATTAGTTCAGGATGGTGTGAGAGGGGTCAAATTGCAGTGATCAAGTTCGGTCACTTCTGGTCAAGGAAATAGATCTTTAATTGCCCCTGATATTTACACCCATAGAACTCTCCAAGTCGGGGATGAATGGCACTCCTGGCTGTCATAGCGAGGCTCCATACACTTTATAGAGAACACAGTCTCATCCAAAATGTCATTTTCCTCACTCAGAACATTTTGTGGAGGAGGATTGGCCCTAGCTCTTCTACTGTGTTTGAAAGTAATTATGGGGAGTTATTTAGGTGTTGATACATTTATCTATCAAAAGTGTCACTGTCAGGAAATCCATTTATGTCTCTTAAATTGCTGCTACTCAAAGACGTTTCTTGTCTTGTCTAATGCAGTTCAACAAACATAACTATAGCAACAACTATTGTGAAGACATTTCATGAGTTTCACCATCATCATCATCAACTTCATCATCACCAATATCATCATCATCATCATCAACATCATCACCACCAACATCATCATCACCACCATCACCATCATCACCAACACCACCACCATCATCATCATCATCATCATCATCATCAATATCATCACCAACATCATCGTCATCATTGCTGATACCAAGATCATGCCACAACCACAACCTAAAGCATTATCAAAACCTCAAAATTAACCAACCATTATTCACATATTTTGACTGAGCAAACATGATGAGTTTGTGTGCAGAGTGGCAGGTTGATCAATATGGACATTTTGTTTCATGTTGGGGTATTTTTGCATGGTCAAAATGTCCATATTGATCACTGTGCCACTCTGCACACAAACTCATTATTAGAAGCAAGATGTAGTAATTAAAACCAGTGATTAGACTGGCTGCACTCCCTCGAGTTTGTGTCAGACACCCTCTAAAGTTCACGCTGCAATTAGAGCTGATCATTGATTCATGGTGACCTCAGATAACACCATGATGGCCACACATACATCCTACTACAACTGCTTGTTTACCAAAAGGCGGGGGGCAGAGAGCAGATGGGAGGGGGTGGAGAATGTAAAGTCAAAGAAGATGATGAAGCGAGGGGAATGCAGATATGTAATATCGATGGGAAGTCATGGGCAGAAGGGAAACACAAGGTCAAGAGCATTAAATGAAGTCAGGGAAGTCCAAACCAGGGAAGTCAGGGAAATCCAAAAAGTATTTGCAAGAAAGTTCTCAAAAATCTGAATTCGTAATAAGTCCATCAGTGGTTCTAACTCACACATATTTGACAGTTCAGCAAGTTTTGAACCTCACCATGTTTTGTGTCAGATGAATGGACTTGTTTTAAACAGTATTTATTCAAAATAAAGACAATACATTAGAAAGACAATATAGGCCGAACAAAAAGGATTGGCAAACAGGCCGAACAAGGCCTATATACCTCTCCCGAGAGAAAACAACTTAAACGAATTAAACAAAATTAAGAGATTGCAATAAGGATATAAAATTCAATGAGGCAATTTTCAAACTAAACATAATGAGTTAGAACTTATTGCATTCTATGTGTTATTAACAAAACGTTTGGAGTTAATTATGAAATGATAAATAGATTTAAGAAGTAATTCTTTTTCAGTATTGGATAAGTTATCTACCGGGTAAGCCATAGAGTATTTCATCAACAGATGAATGGACGGACTTCTGACAAAGTCTTTCAGAAATTGGTTACACATGATTCCATTTCAATCCCGGAAACAATTATTTGATGAGTGACTTGTCAGCATACTCATGTTTCAGTCAATATGGTTTGACCATTTGATTATGGTCACTACAATGCGTCTGCTCCAAAGCACAGATCCGTTCACCATGTGTTCTACTTTCCACCTAGTATCATCAATTGTCAAAAGTTATCAAGTAAAATCAAACATGTGGTTCATCTGAAGTCTGACTTGGACAATAAATCAATGGCTACATGCCACATCCTAGGAAGACATCAGAGAAACGTGATCATGACACTGACACTACAAGGTAAAACAATCCATTACTTGGCATCGTACCACGCGAGCAGCCAAGGGAGCAGTTATTGAGGTACAGCCTAGGTTGAAGGGCTATAATGACCTAAACATTACAACATATTGTACTCCAGAAAGTACAAGCAGTGATCACTGCCGACAAGTAAGGACAGCAGCCTGACTCACAGATGTAATTTCCTGAGTCAGTTATGTTCACATCAAGACTAATAACTGAATGAAAGCTGTTTCCGTAATTGTATAAAAAACAACACAAACAATACGATATTCACTAAATGAGGAAGCACTTGTTGAATTAGAGGGTGGTACTCGGCAGGGAGGGGGTTGGTGTGTTGGTGTGTTGGTGTGTTGGTGTGTGGTTGGGTGCTGCTTGAGTTGCTGAGTGATTAGGTGGTTGCGTGAATGGTTGAGTAAGTGGTTAGATAGTTGAGTGACTGAGTGAGTGGTTGATGATTACTCAAGTGGTTGCGTGAATGGTTGAGTGAGTGGTTAGATAGTTGAGTGACTGAGTGAGTGGTTGATTACTCAAGTGGTTGCGTGAATAGTTGAGTAAGTGGTTAGATAGTTGAGTCGCGTGAGTGGTTGATTACTCAAGTGGTTGCGTGAGTGAATGGTTGAGTGAGTGGTTAGATAGTTGAGTCACTGCGTGAGTGGTTGATTACTCAAGTGGTTGCGTGGTTGAGAGAGTGGGTGAATTGTTAAGTCGTAAAGTTGCTGAGTCGTTGATTGGTTTAGTGGTTAAGTGGTAGAGTAAGTGGTTAGGTAGTTGAGAGGATAAGCAGTTGAGTGAGTGGTTGAGTTGATGGAGCTTGGTCGTGAATGAGTAACCTATGAATGATGAAGTCTCAGACATCCCCCCCATCTGTGAAACCCAATATGGTGATAACAAACTAAAAATCAAAACTAGTGAACCCACAATGTTCATGCAAGGGAGACAACTCTGACTCACTAGACAACATGAGAGCATGTAGTGTGAGCCTACATATTATTTATCCTTTATAAACTTTTACCAACAAATGTATTTACAAACATTTTATCCTACAATGTCCTACTGTTAATTTTGTTTGTTGAGATGAAGAAATAAACTTGTAATAACATTGTAAACAACACAATGAATTTTTAAAATGACTTATTGTAAATTGTGTTATTATCAACACTTATTCTGTAGAAAGCTGAATATCTTAACGCTTATGACAGATTGGGTAAATATTGGCCTGTTGGCCTGTCTCCATAGACCTGTACACACATACAGCTCAAACATTAGGAGGCAATTCCAATCTAGTACGTCAACAAGACCATATTCTTGCTATCTCCATCATAGAAAATTCATTGATAATTGGATGCCACCATCACAATATGGCCATATCATTATTAAATATGCCATGACAATATCAGCAAAATTCTATAATTAACATTGCAAATAGGCACAAAAATAATTGATTCATTGTTAACATAAAAACGATCAATAATCAATTAGTATAATGTTTGTGGATTTACATAACAGGCACGAAGTTGATTCAGAAACCAAGAAGGTCACTGTGACATACAAATGCACAAAAAAGTATTAAAAAATACACATGAATGGACAAACTTACAAAAAGGAACAAAAATGTAAAGAAATGTTAAAAAATGTAATGTGTACAAAAATACAGGATTATGACAATACAATGTTCTAGCTGTGTTTGACATATCAGTGCTCCGTTGTTTGTGTATGTAGTGATGCAGTTCACGTAGTGTGGCTCTCATAGAGGAAATGTGATTGTAGTCTGGATGATACCGCACAATGACTCAACGTTGGTTCACGTGATATCAAGTCTCTAATCTGTGTCACGATCGCATCAAGTTTTGTGAGGCATTTTATTCTGCTTTCCATCAAAGTTGCTACTCACTTAATGAGAAATATCTGCTGATACTCTTAACGATATTCCACAAGGTATTTGAATGATGAATTTGTTACAAAGTGCACCTTAGAGTTATTGTCATCATTATGTTTATCTAGGTCACCAATTGTAGAATAACAAGTGGATGAACACAAACCACAAGAGGTTTGTCATACCTGGATTTAAGTCTTTACCATTGTTTGTTGACTGAAAAAACCTGAGGTTCTGTAGGCCAAGGCTGCCTCGTCAACTAAGCTGATGTAATTCACTATCGGAGTTATGTCCCTTAGGGATGTCAGGAAACTATAACTGGGTTTCAAATCCTGGTTTGTTTCCATTGTGTTTCCGGGTTTGTCAGCACCATACTCAAAGTGGTAAACGTGAGGTCTGCGTCACTTTCCGTCACTATGGTGACATACTGTGATACAAGTGCAATACTGTGCAAAGTGGCAGGAAATCACTCACTCACTCACACCACCTCTTCAAAGAAGCACCTGTTTTCCGTCCTGTAACATTGGGGATGAATGATGCTGGGTCTTTAGCTACCTATTTCACATTATAACTGTTATTGATCTCCCTTGTGTTATCTCAGCAATTACTTCTGAGCTACAAGGCAATCACAGATAATATTTTTTTTCATGAATGTACTTTGAATACAAATCAACACAACATAAATCATATTGGCAATAAAAAGTGTATCTGTGATATTAAAGTATTTTCTGCATAATTCTTGACAATTAAAACCAAACACTAAAATTTTGTTATGATTTGAACAAAATAAGAATTCGTCATTAGGAAAAACTAGCACACACCAGAATGAAGTGAGGCTTTTACCCCTCGCGCACGTGCATGGTAATGGTGCAATGTGCAGTAGTAATAATTTTACTTGCATAAGTTTACACTAAACAAAATCAGATACTTGGTAATGACTGCGAGGCAGGCAATTCTTCTAGTTTCTTGTTCTATATACATGGCAATTATATGTAGGCTGTTTGAACATGGTCTTGGCAACCAATGTGAAAATTGTTTCCTAAAGCGACACAACATTCACATGAAGTGAGTCATGTGATCATCCTAGTGATCAAATGTGCATCGGAATGCAAGCACACAGACATTGCCCAACAGGGAAATGCATAAAAATTGTTTAAATAAAAAAGTGAGTATGCTGCGACACACAAATCAGCCATGTGAGAATGTCTTCAGTAGGCTTGATGCTGGACAATCTATTGCTGTCATCACACATTACAGTCGGAGGACCCACGTTTCCTGGTGGCCTGGGGCTCCATGTGATGTCACCAAGATGATGTACAGATCAGGTTATGTCATCTCCAGAACAGATTTGTGACTGGTACCTCCACAAGCAGACAGTTGTTCAGAGGTAGAGTGTCAGCAAAGATCATACTGAATCAACTGCACAATGGTGGTATCCGAGCAAGAAACCATAACTGGGACCTATCCTGACACAATTTCATTCTAGTAAATGTTTACGATGGGTCTGCAGATTTGCCAGATTCAACCAGAAGCAGCAGAACAGGATTGTCTTCAGTGACGAGTGACACTTCACACTGTGCTTTGCCAATGGCATGGTACAGGTGTAACACAGGAGGATGTCAGGCTCTTCGCTGTGTTCATGAGGCTGACCGAGTTGGATGGGACACTGTAATGGTCTAGGGAGCTTTTTGTGTCACCGATTAATTTCAACTGACTAAAGATCAAAATGAATCTGAACTGCCATACAGTATCGGGACCAAGTTTTGACCCCAATCCTTCTGCCATCCATGCAACTAGGTGGATCTGGTCTGATGTTTCAGAATGACAATGCACCTCATACTGCTGCTCTGAAGAGCAACGTCTCATATATTGCTGGTGTTGATACCACGGACTGGCCTTTCTGTCTGTTCACGAGACTTGAACCTCATCAAACACATTTGAGATGAGCTGGGAAGATATGTGAGACAGCAGATGAATTAACTCCAGACCTTGCAAGGACTGGCACTTGTTGACCAATGGTGATGACTTCCTGTTAGAGCGTTCCGACAGGTTCTGTCCAAGAGGAGATCTCAGTAGTATTGACAGCACAGCCGCCTAGTAGGTTAAACTCATTCTTCTTCTGTTCCAATAGTTTTATCAGCATGAAGTCTGCAGGGTGTGTGTCAAGGAGCGGCATGCATTATTTTTTCCCAATAATAGATAACACTATCCATTTGTTCGCAGTATATCTGTTTTCATCATAATCAGCATACACTTTTCATTGTGAGATTCAATCTTAAAAATAGACATTTTTTTATTCATTTGGTTGAGTATATTATAGATAGTTTTCAGCTTCTTTTGATAATCTGAAGGTTTTATTGTGTGATGACAGTCAGCATGCAGGATTCATGACGTAATAGAGGTAGGGGGTATTTGTAAGCACTCTGTTTACCACGTTCAGCTGATTCACTCTAGCAATTTGACATTTAACAAGATAAAAATATTAAATTGTGAAAGGCAACAAATTATATCTGTTGAGTCTCACAATTAACTACACAAATACCAAACTGTATTCCATCCTGAACAAAAATAGCTGTGAATAGAGTTTTTAATATGGCTGCTGTGGAAGGCTTATAGAAATCAATTTTAAAACTTTTTTACCCAATTTCGGTGATATGAAGAGAGCATTCATGTGAGGTTTCAACTTGAATAGTCAAATGGTTTCTGGGGAGATAATTTTTCATTTAAAGAAACACATTTTGAGAAAATTAAGGTGCATGGTCTGGACCAAAAGTCAAATAAAGTCAAAACTTTACAATATCATGAAAAAAAGTTTAATGTCACAGAAATGACTACAGATGTGCCAAGCTGTGATTACATTCAACAGATCACAGGCAAGATACTGATTTTTAAAATGAATATATGCATTTTTAATATCTCAGTTTTGTTCAGATATTATCAGTTTGACTGGAGATTTGACTGACTACAGGTCACATGTTGTTTGTTGGTCATGTGTGTGACTTTTGTTTACTAATTCCTTGGTATAGCGTTCATAAAGATGCACAATTCTTCAAGTGAATTTAAACAGAACAAAACACAGATTACACTTCAACATAACAAAAAAAATGAGGTGGATTTTAAGTACATTCAAATCTAACTGTTTTTCTCAGCCTAGAAGAATGTATTCTGTCAGTTCTTATAAGTGACTGTCAAATGCTTCAAGATGAAGACAACTTTCCCTCAGTAATTCCTCTGACTGAATGCTAATACCAGGATGTCCTACCAGAATAGTTACATCTTTGATAAAATAACAACTTCCCTCATCAATACCTCTAGTCATTCTATTAGCAAATCAATATGGCCAATCGGAATCTAACACAGATCCCTTTTTGGATACAACCCATCGAATACTTATGATCAAACATGGTCTCTACCAAGACTCTTATTTCCTTATGAGCCAAAAATTGCCTTGGTTGGAGATTTTGTCCTTGACGTTATTCCCATAACAGGTCTCATCTGGTGTGGTGTAGAAAACGGCAGCCAGATCATGGCGCTGTAGCCGAACACAATCTGCTGCAGATTTTGCTGATTAGTTCAATTTACTTTTGACTTGTTCTTGCTGCTTTTTGTCTCATTCTCAAAGATCCTTTGATTGGATGGTTAACTTACGGTCACATATCTACGTGAAAACGTGATCCCAGCTCGCGACTTGACGGCTGCTTGTCAGCCTACGAGAACGAAATGCCAACTGGCT
Organism: Haliotis rubra; assembly: GCF_003918875.1. NCBI lineage: Eukaryota > Metazoa > Mollusca > Gastropoda > Lepetellida > Haliotidae > Haliotis > Haliotis rubra. Next base: position 1,837,255 of record NW_025764948.1, on the reverse strand, counting down.
GAAAATCGTTGTTCTCTTAATAGGCTTGGGCTATTGACTTTTCTTAAGGAGCCACCAGATGACAAGTTCTGTAGATATCAAACAATTTCGTTCGCGGACGCTCCAATCAAGGAACTAAACAAATTCTAATTTGGTGAGTTATGTACATCAAAGAATAATGAAATCGGACGATGGAACGGGGGTCATATTAACGATGCTCTGTGGGCAGGATTTGTGAAAGATGAAATGAATCCTGGCAGTGGTGCAGGAGATATTGACCATAAATTCAGGCTTTACAGCTTCCAGCCTTGTTTGTATGGCATAAGAATAATCAACTTGCCCTGAAATAGCAGTACAAAGGTTCATAGTCAAGTAATTGAAATTCTAAACAGGATGACTGATCATGCTTGTGGTTCTGTTACTCAGATATAATATTTGCGACTACAGTACGTAGAAGAATAAATCTGACACATTTGACTGACCTCTACACAAAATGTATCATCTGTGTCTAAGCTTCAAGAATGATGAACTCTTCATGCGCCAACACTTGCTGCCATGAACTATGTGATGAAAACATGGTGACCTATGCATGTGAAGAAGGAGAGACACTGTGAACTGAGTTTCAACACATCTCAGAAATTATTCCTAAAACAAATGGTCAAACAAATCCCAGTGACATGACAAAAAGAGTGAATATGTACTCTCAAAATGCTTCATTCTTGCTAGATGAGGACTTTGGTTCTTCATTCTTGCTAGCCAAGCAGAGACGGTTACAGTGTTCTTCATCTTGCTGGCAATGAGCAGACATGGTTAATGTGTTCTTCATTCTTGCTAGCTATGAGCAGACATGGTTAATGTGTTCTTCATTCTTGCTAGCTATGAGCAGACGTGGTTAATGTGTTCTTCATTCTTGCTAGCCATGAGCAGACGTGGTTAATGTGTTCTTCATTCTTGCTAGCTATGAGCAGACATGGTTAATGTGTTCTTCCTTCTTGCTAGCTATGAGCAGACATGGTTAATGTGTTCTTCATTCTTGCTAGCTATGAGCAGACGTGGTTCATGTGTTTTTCATTCTTGCTAGCTATGAGCAGACATGGTTAATGTGTTCTTCATTCTTGCTAGCTATGAGCAGACGTGGTTAATGTGTTCTTCATTCTTGCTAGCTATGAGCAGACGTGGTTAATGTGTTCTTCATTCTTGCTAGCTATGAGCAGACATGGTTAATGTGTTCTTCATTCTTGCTAGCCATGAGCAGATGTGGTTAATGTGTTCTTCATTCTTGCTAGCTATGAGCAGACATGGTTAATGTGTTCTTCATTTCTTGCTAGCTATGAGCAGACGTGGTTAATGTGTTCTTCATTCTTGCTAGCTATGAGCAGACGTGGTTAATGTGTTCTTCATTCTTGCTAGCCATGAGCAGACGTGGTTATGTGTGTTCTTCATTCTTGTGTTCTTCAATTCTTGCTAGCTATGAGCAGACGTGGTTAATGTGTTCTTCATTCTTGCTAGCTATGAGCAGACGTGGTTCATGTGTTCTTCATTCTTGCTAGCAATGAGCAGATGTGGTTAATGTGTTCTTCATTCTTGCTTCATTCTGCTAGCTATGAGCATATGTGGTTAATGTGTTCTTCATTCTTGCTAGCTATGAGCAGACATGGTTAATGTGTTCTTCATTCTTGCTAGCTTGAGCAGACATGGTTAATGTGTTCTTCATTCTTGCTAGCTATGAGCAGACATTCTTGCTAGCTTGAGCAGACGTGGTTCTGTTCTTCATTCTTGCTAGCCATGAGCAGACGTGGTTAATGTGTTCTTCATTCTTGCTAGCTATGAGCAGACGTGGTTAATGTGTTCTTCATTCTTGCTAGCTATGAGCAGACGTGGTTAATGTGTTCTTCATTCTTGCTAGCCATGAGCAGACGTGGTTAATGTGTTCTTCATTCTTGCTAGCTATGAGCAGACGTGGTTAATGTGTTCTTCATTCTTGCTAGCTATGAGCAGACATGGTTAATGTGTTCTTCATTCTTGCTACCATGAGCAGACGTGGTTAATGTGTTCTTTTATTCTTGCTAGCCATGAGCAGACATGGTTAATGTGTGTTCTTCATTCTTGCTAGCCATGAGCAGACACGGGTTCATGTGTTCTTCATTCTTGCTAGCTATGAGCAGACGTGGTTCATGTGTCCTTCGTTCTTGCTAGCTTGAGCAGACGTGGTTAATGTGTTTTTCATTCTTGCTAGCTATGAGCAGATGTAGTTAATATGTTCTTCATTTTTGGTAGCTATGAGGAGACGTGGTTCATGTGTTCTTCATTCTTGCTAGCTATGAGCAGACGTGGTTAATGTGTCCTTCATTCTTGCTAGCAATGAGCAGACGTGGTTAATGTGTTCTTCATTCTTGCTAGCAATGAGCAGACGTGGTTCATGTGTTTTTTATTCTTGCTAGCTATGAGCATATGTGGTTAATGTGTTCTTCATTCTTGCTAGCTATGAGCATATGTGGTTAATGTGTTCTTCATTCTTGCTAGCTATGAGCAGACGTGGTTAATGTGTTTTTCATTCTTGCTAGCTATCAGCAGATGTGGTTAATGTGTTCTTCCTTCTTGCTAGCTATGAGCAGATGTTGTTAATGTGTTCTCCCTTCTTGCTAGCTATGAGCAGACATGGTTAATGTGTTCTTCATTCTTGCTATGAGCAGACGTGGTTAATGTGTTCTTCATTCTTGCTAGTCATGCCAATTACTCTTTGAATAACTTCCATCTGTTCATAAATATTCCAGAAAAGTGATCTGGATGATAAGAATCGATGAAAACTGATATTAATTATTGCAAAAAAAAGAAAGAAACTTATTCACAAGGTGAAACTGAAAAAAGCATTTACATAATGAAAAAGTGAAAGTGATGTCACACAATTCAACAGAAGTTATCCCTCAGATACACCTCTACCTTGGTAAACAATATGGCAACTTTGGACATTTTCATAATTCTGAATCTAAAGTTATTCTACACCATATGGTAAACAGAAAATTCAATAAAGCTTTGAAAAACACTGCAACATCTCAACAGATGAGTTCTACATTTTTGTGGCGAATTGTTACTGTAATAAACAGCAAGAAAAATCATAATGTGATTTCCTACAAAATGGCATCCACCCAAAAATAGTTATATGTCATCCTTGTCCCACCATTTGTCCTCAAAAGTGAGTCACTGGACTCCCAACTACAACGTATTACCTCAAGACTTCTTAGTGTATTATCAAATTAGATGATATGAAAATCTTTTCCAGGAAGAATGTAATACCACCAAAATTTCATTACCCATCTTCAATGAGGAAGACTGCTTGTGAGTACTTGTTGGAATATTGACTAGAACTGGCAGGAACGTTGACAGAATGCAGGATACATTCCTAACTGAATTAGGGCATATTACTGCACATTGGGTTCTGCTAGCAGACGGACAAGACCTGTTGACAATGCCTGGCTCCAATAAGTAGTTTCCGATATCATGTATTCACCTCTGGGATCAGTATTCACCTACTAATTTATTCACACCCAAGTTGCTGTTGTCAAATTTGGTTTAAACATGAAGCTGAGCTAGATGTTTGACGGATTATCCTTGCGTTGGCGTCAAGCTGGCATTCTTCATGAAAACATTGTCTGACGAGTTGGTGGAGAAAATACTCAGGTCTGACAACTGTACGACTTGTACATGTCCCTAACCACTATGGAACAAAACAAAACATGACATATATTCATTACCTTCTAAAAGTTAACATGACAGGATATGTATACCATCATTAATAGAAAAAAGGGTAATTGACTACCTTCATATTTTTTACAGCACCATCCAAGATGATCATTCCAAATAGCTACAAAACATGCTTTTAGCAACATTGTAACAATCCCAGGGGAGGACTCAAGTAATGGGCTTCACACATTGTACTGAAGTGGGGATCAAACCAGGTCTTCACGGTGTAGAGTGAATGCTTTAAACACTAGGCTACCACACATCCTTGTTGAAAGAACCATCGGCACATATTGTAAGTGAATAAGATTATTCCACACTTCATAACCAAGGAGGGGTAATTGATCTAGATGCAACAGGTGTATAGTGGATAACTGTCAATACCAAAGAAGAACCAGCCTCAGCTACCTGCCAAAACAGATTCCAGTGGTCAGAAAGGGACAACAGTGATGACAAGAATACTTGCATGTATGGACATCTGAAAGACACGGAAGATTCCAGGTGTTCATGAAAAAGGTGAGCATGTCCTGCTTTACTGGGAGCACCAACATCTCATCTTGCACAAATATGTATAGCGGGACTCCTGTCACATAACCTATTATACTTGACGAGACAGTCCAGTGATAGTGACCAGACAGTCCAGTGATAGTGACCATTCAGTCCAGCGATAGTGACCATTCAGTCCAGTGATAGTGACCAGACAGTCCTGTGATAGTGACCAGACAGTCCAGTGATAGTGACCATTCAGTCCAGTGATAGTGACCAGACAGTCCAGTGATAGTGACCATTCAGTCCAGTGATAGTGACCAGACAGTCCAGTGATAGTGACCAGACAGTCCAGTGATAGTGACCATTTAGTCCAGTGATAGTGACCATTTAGTCCAGTGATGGTGACCAGACAGTCCAGTGATAGTGACCATTCAGTCCAGTGATAGTGACCAGACAGTCCAGTGATAGTGACCATTCAGTCCAGTGATAGTGACCAGACAGTCCAGTGATAGTGACCAGACAGTCCAGTGATAGTGACCATTTAGTCCAGTGATAGTGACCATTTAGTCCAGTGATGGTGACCAGACAGTCCAGTGATAGTGACCAGACAGTCCAGTGATAGTGACCATTCAGTCCAGTGATAGTGACCAGACAGTCCAGTGATAGTGACCAGACAGTCCAGTGATAGTGACCATTCAGTCCAGTGATAGTGACCAGACAGTCCAGTGATAGTGACCAGATAGTCCAGTGATAGTGACCAGACAGTCCAGTGATAGTGACCATTCAGTCCAGTGATAGTGACCAGACAGTCCAGTGATAGTGACCAGACAGTCCAGTGATAGTGACCAGACAGTCCAGTGATAGTGACCATTCAGTCCAGCGATAGTGACCAGACAGTCCAGTGATAGTGACCAGACAGTCCAGTGATAGTGACCAGACAGTCCAGTGATAGTGACCAGATAGTCCAGTGATAGTGACCAGACAGTCCAGTGATAGTGACCATTCAGTCCAGTGATAGTGACCAGACAGTCCAGTGATTGTGACCAGACAGTCCAGTGATATTGACCAGACAGTCCAGTGATAGTGACCATTCAGTCCAGTGATAGTGACCAGACAGTCCAGTGATAGTGACCATTTAGTCCAGTGATAGTGACCATTCAGTCCAGTGATAGTGACCAGACAGTCCAGCGATAGTGACCAGACAGTCCAGTTATAGTGACCAGACAGTCCAGTGATAGTGACCATTTAGTCCAGTGATAGTGACCAGACAGTCCAGTGATAGTGACCATACAGTCCAGTGATAGTGACCAGACAGTCCAGTGAATCCAGTGATAGTGACCAATCAGTCCAGTGATAGTGACCATTCAGTCCAGTGATAGTGACCAGACAGTCCAGTGATAGTGACCAATCAGTCCAGTGATAGTGACCAATCAGTCCAGTGATAGTGACCATTCAGTCCAGTGATAGTGACCAGACAGTCCAGTGATAGTGACCAGACAGTCCAGTGATAGTGACCAATCAGTCCAGTGATAGTGACCATTCAGTCCAGTGATAGTGACCAATCAGTCCAGTGATAGTGACCAGACAGTCCAGTGATAGTGACCAGACAGTCCAGCGATAGTGACCATTTAGTCCAGTGATAGTGACCAGACAGTCCAGTGATAGTGACCAGACAGTCCAGCGATAGTGACCATTCAGTCCAGTGATAGTGACCAATCAGTCCAGTGATAGTGACCATTCAGTCCAGTGATAGTGACCATTCAGTCCAGTGATAGTGACCAGACAGTCCAGTGAATCCAGTGATAGTGACCAATCAGTCCAGTGATAGTGACCAATCAGTCCAGTGATAGTGACCATTCAGTCCAGTGATAGTGACCAGACAGTCCAGTGATAGTGACCAGACAGTCCAGTGATAGTGACCATTCAGTCCAGTGATAGTGACCATTCAGTCCAGTGATAGTGACCATTCAGTCCAGTGATAGTGACCAGACAGTCCAGTGATAGTGACCATTCAGTCCAGTGATAGTGACCATTCAGTCCAGTGATAGTGACCATTCAGTCCAGTGATAGTGACCAGACAGTCCAGTGATAGTGACCATTCAGTCCAGTGATAGTGACCATTCAGTCCAGTGATAGTGACCAGACAGTCCAGTGATAGTGACCAGACAGTCCAGTGACATGACAGTGACTGATTTTGTTGAAGCTGAAAACAATTGTTGCATTATGTCTACAAGTAAAGAAACCTGAAGCAAAATACCTGAATACCTGGGTGTTGTTGTCCCAAACAACATTAGCACTAAGACTACCTTAAGTTTATGTTAAGGTATGGGAGTTATGGTCAAGGTTCTGCACAAACAGACTAAAGGACAGACAGACAATGATCTTTAGCAACACATGCTTATTATAAGAGATGGGATTGGGTCATCAGGCTTGCTGATTTGCTTGACACATGTCATATATTACAATTATGTAGATCTATGATCATGCTGTTGATCACTGGATTGTCTGGTCTATACTCGATTATTTACAGATTAATGCCATATAGCTAGAATATTGCTGAGCGTGGTGTTCAACAACAAACAAACAAACAAACAAATTTAACACCTACACCCACACTGACTGTATTGAAGAACACATCAATATCTTAACAATACTAACTGACCAAAACACATTTCAGTATGGCTGCCATGGCAATGACAACAGTCATTCTAAGGACATTAGGGATAATATGGATCAAGGTCAGCTTAAAAAGTCTAGTTACTAGCTGTTGACAGTACACATCAGCTGAGAGGTAGTAGCATCATATAAAATCAACATCCATGCAGCATGCTACTGCACACACCACATTCTGGTTTATTAAATGTCAAAACGTTACATTCAGAAATAGCCAAGCAGTGACCTTTAACACTTCTAAGAGATCAGACTGTGAGCACTTTTAGAGACACCATGTTGCGAAAAGACGACATTTCTATGTGTAAATTGCCATTGACTTCCTATTATCATTTACTATTCACACATAAATTTAGAGCTAAATGAGTTTGAGATTACCGTAAAAATGTTAAATATTACATCACTCAACAATGAATGTGTAGATGCGATTACAATAATCTTCATCTAGAATCTTTCATATTGTTTGTTCTTAAATAATGCACACATCGTTATTCTAGCTATATAACAATCTGTCAATAAACAAGTTTGGACCAGACAGTCCAGTGATTGACATCATAAGCATTGATCCAAGCAGTTGGGTTAACATGACCAGCAAGTCAGCACACCTGACACCATCCATTCCGTTGTCTCTTACAGCAAGGACAGGTGGCTGGAGACCTATGTTCTTCCACAGATACCCCAAGGACCTATTAAGGCTTGTCTCCAACTAAACCCTTTCTCTGTCTTCAGTCACTCCCAATAAGTACTCGTAAACGCCAAGAAAGCCATTATAATTTAGAACCACCTGACTCTCGGTGCCCGTTAAGCTCTGCCAGGAATTAGTTCCAAACAACAACACATTCTAAGACTCCAACAGAGCTAGAAATGGTAAAATGGCATCATCTCATAATTTTTCAGCTTACACAAGACTGCTGTCATTTATTGACCTTTTTCTCTGGTAACCATGGCAACGTACATCACAAGTTAAAATTGTATTCTTAAACTCATTTCTCAAGTTGGCTTTTTGTGCCTTTATTAAGCTGCCAGGTATTTATCCCTTCATGTCTCTCCTGTTCAAGATTCCTCAAGTTCTGAGATCACTGATTTTGCCATCAATCCTGAAAAGGGTCAGGTTTTTGTTCCGAACGTCTATAAATGAAATCCATCAGGGACCTTTGTGGGATATGTCACTTCTGAGACCCACCAAAGCATCAATATACCAGATAGATTTATACTTTGCCCATGAAATGTGGCTTTACTGGTGCTTGTCACTAAGTATCCTTAATTGGTAGGACGAAAGTGTGTTACAGTGCACAGGCACTTAACCATTAACGGGTCAACTAGAGTATTTCAGTAAAGCCCAAATTAACCCTATGAAGGTCAGACATACATCACTGTATACCAGAAACATGTTCCATCAAGTTGCCTTTGTGGACTTATTGAACTTTTAGACATTCAATTGCACTGACCGTCTCCTTGTTGGCTTGTTCTTGGCCGACCTTGGGCCAAATTAATGTCAGTGCAGCTCTCACACAACAAAGTTGTATGGTTCCTTGTAGATCTCTTTGAAGGTCTAGCAGGTGTCACTGAGGACTCCCCTCAGTAAATCTCCAATGTTCAGCCTTCTAATTTATTCTGGCGCCAGTGGTGCAACCGTTATGGTAAAGGTTTATGACAGTGTTGTTCACTGTTTGTACTTGTGTCATCTTGGTTTCAGTCTTTACAAATTAAGATTAATAGTTGTCTGAAAACTAGTAATCTACCATTCATTCTTCCTCATGCTATAATCGGGGGAACAAGCGGCCAAGTTGTCAAAGGCACCACACTTAGCTGTGCAGATTTACATCCCTTGGGCTTGCACGAGACCTGTGATCATGGGTCAAAAGCTGCTTTGTTCTAACTCTGTAGGTTCAAGAGCTCCAATCCTGTGCTTGTGTTTCAGTTATGTTACACTGTGTCAGTTTGATGTGGAGTTTCACATGCAAGTCCAAGATGTTGACCACTTTGTCGAAACTGACAAACATGGGTATTGTGCTGACCAATCTAGAAATACAATCAAGGTCAAAATGCATTTAAAAACAAAATCATAGTTTTCTGGTAGGAACTCTGCACAGCAAATTGTAACACCTTAGATAACTGTTACCCCTGACCAAACTGATGGCTGACATATGGAAGATGGCAGCAGTTCTTGGGTTACTGATGCCATTAAAGTGTAATAGCAGTGTTGGGGATTTCAGGGAACACCTGCATACCTGTGATGATGTAGTGACCCCACAGGTCACAGCTGCTAGATGTTGCAGGTGTTACACAGGTGTTACAACACACACACAGGTGTTCCACTCCATTCTGTCATTGTGCATCCTACCACTTGATTCCTGTGTTGTCCAAGATCTTGCAGAGTGTTCAAGTGTGCAACGCTGACACCACTAGTGAAGGAAGTGAGTGTATCTAGGCTGCTGAAGTATCATGTAAAATGGAGACTTTCAGTTTTGGCTTCAAATACCATGATTTTGAAAAAAACAAAAGCAATTGTTTAAATATGTGTTGAATTGAACTTCCTTCATTAAAACAAGAATTTAGAACACGGAACTGAAATACATAAGGGACCGTTCATAATGTATGGCTAGGGGGTGATGATGATTTTTATGTAGAAGCATGTACAATGTGAATGCCCCCCCCCAGGTACAAAATAAGTGACCCCCCTGCATGTCATGTACAAAATCAATGACCCCCTTCCCCTTCCCATAATTTCTAAGCATAATTTTAAACATATTTTTATGTACAAAATTGCTGACCCCTAGTACGTGTGTACAAAATTGCTGACCCGCCTAGCTCCCCAGAACAAAATGGGTGACAACCCCCTCCCCTAAAATCATCATCAAACCACCCCCACCCATAAATTATGAACGGTCCCTAATGGGGAATGATGATAACTTGGGGATTTCAGGATTAGAGTAGATGAGCCCAAAGGATTTTTTCATCGTGAGCTCTGCCATGATGTACATATTATTATATATAGCTACATATTATTCTATTAATCATAGAAAAGTGCAATACAATTTGAACATTAATATAATTTCTCCAAAATTTTTGTTGCCTTGTTAAAATTCACAATGGCCAGTGTATTTCTTAGCTCAGAGTCATCTGCAAGAACAATGGTGTGACATCATCCCAATTGTTTATTGTACGATAGTATGTGTTGCCAATTGTTGCCAAGTGTTGACAGGAACATATTCCCTACCATAGTAGGGGTCTAACATGTCTTCTTCCTGAACTATCAAGTCATAAAATGAGATAATATGACATTTGGAAATAACTCAGAGAGAAATGTATGGAATTCTAAACACACCATGGTTGCTGTCAAATGATGTAACAAAAGATGTCAGATGTTTTTCATTATAAATTACGATAATATTTAAGTTGTTCAGTAGTTTTGTCAATATATTTCACCATTTAATAGAGAATTTCAAACCCAAATAGGTCAGCTGTCTTGTTTGATTGTCAAAAGATCAAACAAATTTGAAAAGTGAGAGAGAGAATTATGCTTAATGCCATAGCCAGAAATATTTTACCAATGTATAGGTCAAACCTTTTTATTCTCGGAAATCTCATTCTATCCATGGAAATGTCAACAGTAAGTAAATAATTAAATCTGAATACAGCCAACCAGTGGCTGAAAGCATGAAGGAACAACTTCATCATTGGAGACAGACCCGTGAAGGTCCGGGTTAGAAGCAACCCATGCTTGTCTCCCATGAAGATCCGGGTTAGATCTTCAGTAACCCATGCTTGTCGTAAGAGGTGACTAACGGGATCGGGTGGTCAGGCTCGCTGACTTGGTTGACATATGTCATCGGTTCCGAATTGTGTAGATCGATGCTCATGCTGTGGAACACTGGATTGTCTGCTTCAGACTTGATTATTTACAAACCGCCACCCTAGAGCTGTAATATTGTAGAGTACAGCATTGAACAACAAACAAACAAACAAACAAAACAAATAATTGGGAGACAATGACACACAATCGGACACAGGGTGTATCAACCAATCCTCTTTTCCTACTCCAGCAGTGAAGGCAATATCAGGTGTCTCTGTCTACAAGTAAGCCACCACTGTCTGACATGACAGCTACACTATTTCAAGCAATACAAAAACATGTTTTCACCAAGCTAATCTGGAAGAAAACGGAAACAACCTCTGGTTACTGAAAGATGGTTCCATTTAGGCTGACAGCTTCTCCAATAATTAAATATGAAATACACCACTTCACGCCAGTGTGGAAAATATGGTGTGAACCAGTCATAAATAGAAGCTGATATATGTCCCTGTCAACACATGAGGACACTCATAAAACTCCATGATGATAATAGCATTTTAACACAAGCAAACTAATGGATTACGCTCTTCAGTCTGACGGGATAATTATAAAAATTGGACAATTCCTCATCCTAAACAAGATAAACACACCATCTGAAGCAGCAGACTCTTCTCTAACATCTTCAAGGATGACAAGAGAATGATGTACAGAGAGTGGGATGTATATATGGCTATGATTTTCATGCATTACAAAAAAAAGAATTTATTTCAGACGAACTTCAATGAATGTTGAATGGTGAGTGTTTTGATGATTTAATGTCATGAACGTGAGTGGACACGGACAGAAGTCGACATTTATGGACATAAGGACAGTGTAGTCTATGAGACAGCTTATCATGAAAGTCTTCGATGTGAGTCTACACGTCTTACTTTCTGGAAGTGATTGTGATTCCTATTGACGAAGAAGCTCAATCAGTAAGCCATGCAATCATCTTCATTCAGTTTCACACACACATCCCCCACAACCAAGATCACGGGAAGGTTCCCATTTTGTATTTCATCCCTACCAAACCTCCAGGGAAAATTCTAATTTTGACTTGTAAATACAAGCCTCGTTTCTTAACCTGATAGTCATAATCAAGTATGTTGGAAAAGTTTATTAAAAAGTTTGGACAAAGTGTGAAATATGAATGCCTGAAATTGGATTGGCCAAGATGACCTTGGGACTTATATATCTCTCTGTCTAGACAAGTTTAATTTAATATTTATTGATAAGCAGACGCAAGTCCAGTTTAGAGGAGCTGAGATGAGTTGTGGGGAGTTGAGATGAGTTGGGGTATGCTTGGTTTGAACAGCAGCATGTAATGTGCTTATTCTGCAGAATTTATCCCCCTGAGACGTTTGGTTCAAATCTGACGTAAGAAACTCGTGAAATCAATGAAAGGATTAATTACTTTGCCCCAAAACCAACCAACTACTCTCTAGCCACAGAATATTACTGTTATCACCTCTAAGGCCTAAATATATGGAACATGGTACAGACAACAGTTGGATGCCGTGACTTCCACAAGCATGTCATTTCCACCATGTCAGCATGTCATTTCACTTCAAAAACATCCTCTCAGTACTGCAGTCAGAGCCATCCTCTTCATAGCGAGTTCTGCTGACATTAATCCAGCAGGCAGAGCTAACAAGTGTGAAAACAATTCAGCTCACTCAAAGTTAAGAATTTATCAGCCGCAGTACCTTCTGTGGTTTAAAAACGTGTGTCAAATTAGGAAAGTCCATAGTTACTTCAAATAATGCATGAAATAGAAAAACAAATCAGAAACCATTTTCCGTGAACAGTAATAAGCATTGATAGATACTGGTAAGACAAAATTATCAATGCTAACTCTGGATTTTAAGAATAGTTCTTACCAGAATAGAAATGTCTCTCATAAATAAGTACAATCTATAATCTTAGTAAGTTTTAATGATTCAGAAAGCCATACCTTTCAGCATGTTAGTCACAATGGAAATGATGTCAGCAGACAAGCTACAGGAACGTGACAAAACATCTGTTTTAAAGATTGTGTAAATGTTAGTCGCCATATGTAGTCCAAAGTTTGTTCAAGAATGTGTATGATCTGCAATCCATGTTGAAGCCACACTTCGATCAGGGAAAACAAAACAAGCATACACTTTTCAAAATCTTTTCAGAAAGCACAAATTCTAGACAGCAGGTACAATATGTGGGGCCAGTGACAATAGACAGCTTCAGGTTTGTTGGAATAACTGTCAGATAATGCACACCAGAGACTTGTAATCTATATGTTTGAGTTTAAATTGGCAAGGGAAGTGTGAAAATCCAATCGTATCAGTTGACAAATATGGCTGCCGTTTCCAACATACAATCAGTTATAAACACTATGTCATGTGACATAGCTCAGCTCACATGTTGGCACAACAACCAGAACCTTCAACTGGACACACATTGTATGTTACAGATTTCATGTGTTGTCCAAGAAAGGAAAATCACAAGTTGTGAGAAGAGTGTGAATATCTTAATGAACTGTTTCTTGTTTTAATACCTCAATTAATTACCCTTCCAGCTAGCAAGTGTGTGTCTGTTGTTTAAAGCTACTCTCAGCAATAGTCCAGATATATCACTGCAACCTGCATATAAACAAGCCTGGACCAAACAATCCCGTGATTGATATTGTAAACCAAAATCCACACCATTAGGTCAACACACACAAACCAAAAAGTCTGACCAACAGATTTGATTATTTGTCTCTTATTACAGCATGGGTTGCTGATGTCCAAGTCTAACATGGATCTTCACAGACGTCCATGGTGTGTATTATTGTCTTTTTAATAGTATATAAATATTCCCAAAAGTCTATAGTGTATATATAAATATTCCCAACAGTCTATAGTGTATATATACATCTGTCAGTATATCAACCAGGGCTGGCCACCTGATCCATTAGGTCATCTTTCATGTTGACCAACCTGGGTTCACCACAGGATGTTTGTATGTAGAGATATGTGGATCATACCCAGGGTGGACCTGTCCAATCAGAGGGATCCTTCTATCAATCAGTCACCGTAGAGATATGTGGATCATACCCAGGGTGGACCTGTCCAATCAGAGGGATCCATCTATCAATCAGTCACCATGGGTCAGACCTAGCCTGTTGAGTCATCAGTATCAGATTAAGATAATCCAGGTCTAGAATGTGCAGGAGCTGCGTGTGTGGTGGGTTGGAGTTGAGCAGCATCCAGGAATCAGGTACTATGAACATCTGATACACAAGTTGTGATGTTCTACTTTATAATTACTCAGGCAGTTAGACCACTTGATCATGTGATCTGGCTCAATGACACATGGTCAATAATCTGGAAGCTTGGAGTTTGTTAGTTGCCTGCAGTCTAGTTGACCTGCATGTGCATCAGTGCTAATGCTGGGTGCCATGTTCTTCTAACTGGACACAGAATGATACACGTTTGTGCCACTGGACACACACATGGAAACAGTTTGTCCTGTTGGATACACAAATGATAATAGTTTGTCCTGCTGGATATACAAATGATAAAAGTTTGTCCTGCTGGTTACACAAATGATAACAGTTTGTCCTGCTGGGTACACAAATGATAACAGTTTGTCCTGCTGGATACACAAATGATTACAGTTTGTCCTGCTGGATACACAAATGATAACAGTTTGTCCTGCTGGATACACAAATGATAACAGTTTGTCCTGTTGGATACACAAATGATAACAGTTTGTACTGCTGGTTACACAAATGATACAAGTTTGTCCTGCTGGTTACACAAATGATAACAGTTTGTCCTGCTGGGTACACAAATGATAACAGTTTGTCCTGCTGGATACACAAATGATAACAGTTTGTACTGCTGGTTACACAAATGATAAAAGTTTGTCCTGCTGGTTACACAAATGATAACAGTTTGTCCTGCTGGATACACAAATGATGACAGTTTGTCCTGCTGGGTACACAAATGATAATAGTTTGTCCTGCTGGATACACAAATGATAACAGTTTGTCCTGCTGGATACACAAATGATAACAGTTTGTCCTGTTGGATACACAAATGATAACAGTTTGTACTGCTGGTTACACAAATGATAACAGTTTGTCCTGCTGGATACACAAATGATGACAGTTTGTCCTGCTGGATACACAAATGATAACAGTTTGTCCTGCTGGATACACAAATGATAATAGTTTGTCCTGCTGGATACGCAAATGATACCAGTTTGTCCTTCTGGTTACACAAATGATAAAAGTTTGTCCTGCTGGTTACACAAATGATAACAGTTTGTCCTGTTGGATACACAAATGATACAAGTTTGTCCTGCTGGTTACACAAATGATAACAGTTTGTCCTGCTGGATACACAAATGATAACAGTTTGTCCTGCTGGTTACACAAATGATAACAGTTTGTCCTGCTGGATACAAAATGATAACCTGCTGGTTACACAAAATGATTTGTCCTGCTGGATACACAAATGATAACAACATGATAACAGTTTGTCCTGCTGGTTACACAAATGATAACAGTTTGTCCTGCTTGATACACAAATGATAACAGTTTGTCCTGCTGGTTACACAAATGATAACAGTTTGTCCTGCTGGTTACACAAATGATAACAGTTTGTCCTGCTGGATACACAAAATGATAACAGTTTGTCCTGCTGGTTACACAAATGATAACAGTTTGTCCTGCTGGATACACAAATGATAACAGTTTGTCCTGCTGGTTACACAAAATGATAACAGTTTGTCCTGCTGGTTACACAAATGATAACAGTTTGTCCTGCTGGTTACACAAAAATGAGTTTGTCCTGCTGGATACACAAATGATAACAGTTTGTCCTGCTGGATACACAAATGATACAAGTTTGTCCTGCTGGTTACACAAATGATAACAGTTTGTCCTGCTGGTTACACAAATGATGACAGTTTGTCCTGCTGGATACACAAAATGATACAAGTTTGTCCTGCTGGTTACACAAATGATAACAGTTTGTCCTGCTGGATACACAAATGATAACAGTTTGTCCTGTTGGGTACACAAATGATACAAGTTTGTCACAAAATGATAACAGTTTGTCCTGCTGGATACACAAATGATAACAGTTTGTCCTGCTGGATACACAAATGATGACAGTTTGTCCTGCTGGATACACAAATGATAACAGTTTGTCCTGCTGGATACACAAATGATAATAGTTTGTCCTGCTGGATACGCAAATGATACCAGTTTGTCCTTCTGGTTACACAAATGATAAAAGTTTGTCCTGCTGGTTACACAAATGATAACAGTTTGTCCTGTTGGATACACAAATGATACAAGTTTGTCCTGCTGGTTACACAAATGATAACAGTTTGTCCTGCTGGATACACAAATGATAACAGTTTGTCCTGCTGGACACACAAAATGATAACAGTTTGTCCTGTTGGATACACAAATGATAAAAGTTTGTCCTGCTGGTTACACAAATGATGACAGTTTGTCCTGCTGGATACACAAATGATAACAGTTTGTCCTGCTGGATAAACAAATGATAACAGTTTGTCCTGCTGGATACACAAATGATAACAGTTTGTACTGCTGGATACACAAATGATACACAGTTTGTCCTGCTGGTTACACAAATGATAACAGTTTGTCCTGCTGGTTACACAAATGATGACAGTTTGTCCTGCTGGATACATACAAATGATACAAGTTTGTCCTGCTGGTTACACAAATGATAACAGTTTGTCCTGCTGGATACACAAATGATAACAGTTTGTCCTGTTGGGTACACAAATGATACAAGTTTGTCCTGGTTACACAAATGATAACAGTTTGTCCTGCTGGATACACAAATGATAACAGTTTGTCCTGCTGGATACACAAATGATGACAGTTTGTCCTGCTGGATACACAAATGATAACAGTTTGTCCTGCTGGATACACAAATGATAATAGTTTGTCCTGCTGGATACGCAAATGATACCAGTTTGTCCTTCTGGTTACACAAATGATAAAAGTTTGTCCTGCTGGTTACACAAATGATAACAGTTTGTCCTGTTGGATACACAAATGATACAAGTTTGTCCTGCTGGTTACACAAATGATAACAGTTTGTCCTGCTGGATACACAAATGATAACAGTTTGTCCTGCTGGACACACAAATGATAACAGTTTGTCCTGTTGGATACACAAATGATAAAAGTTTGTCCTGCTGGTTACACAAATGATGACAGTTTGTCCTGCTGGATACACAAATGATAACAGTTTGTCCTGCTGGATAAACAAATGATAACAGTTTGTCCTGCTGGATACACAAATGATAACAGTTTGTACTGCTGGATACACAAATGATACAAGTTTGTCCTGCTGGTTACACAAATGATAACAGTTTGTCCTGCTGGTTACACAAATGATGACAGTTTGTCCTGCTGGATACGCAAATGATACAAGTTTGTCCTGCTGGTTACACAAATGATAACAGTTTGTCCTGCTGGATACACAAATGATAACAGTTTGTCCTGTTGGGTACACAAATGATACAAGTTTGTCCTGGTTACACAAATGATAACAGTTTGTCCTGCTGGATACACAAATGATAACAGTTTGTCCTGCTGGATACACAAATGATAACAGTTTGTCCTGCTGGATACACAAATGATGACAGTTTGTCCTGCTGGATACACAAATGATAACAGTTTGTCCTGCTGGATACACAAATGATAATAGTTTGTCCTGCTGGATACGCAAATGATACCAGTTTGTCCTTCTGGTTACACAAATGATAAAAGTTTGTCCTGCTGGTTACACAAATGATAACAGTTTGTCCTGTTGGATACACAAATGATACAAGTTTGTCCTGCTGGTTACACAAATGATAACAGTTTGTCCTGCTGGATACACAAATGATAACAGTTTGTCCTGCTGGACACACAAATGATAACAGTTTGTCCTGTTGGATACACAAATGATAAAAGTTTGTCCTGCTGGTTACACAAAATGATGACAGTTTGTCCTGCTGGATACACAAATGATAACAGTTTGTCCTGCTGGATAAACAAATGATAACAGTTTGTCCTGCTGGATACACAAATGATAACAGTTTGTACTGCTGGATACACAAATGATACAAGTTTGTCCTGCTGGTTACACAAATGATAACAGTTTGTCCTGCTGGTTACACAAATGATGACAGTTTGTCCTGCTGGATACGCAAATGATACAAGTTTGTCCTGCTGGTTACACAAATGATAACAGTTTGTCCTGCTGGATACACAAATGATAACAGTTTGTCCTGTTGGGTACACAAAATGATACAAGTTTGTCCTGGTTACACAAATGATAACAGTTTGTCCTGCTGGATACACAAATGATAACAGTTTGTCCTGCTGGATACACAAATGATGACAGTTTGTCCTGCTGGATACACAAATGATAACAGTTTGTCCTGCTGGATACACAAATGATAATAGTTTGTCCTGCTGGATACGCAAATGATACCAGTTTGTCCTTCTGGTTACACAAATGATAAAAGTTTGTCCTGCTGGTTACACAAATGATAACAGTTTGTCCTGTTGGATACACAAATGATACAAGTTTGTCCTGCTGGTTACACAAATGATAACAGTTTGTCCTGCTGGATACACAAATGATAACAGTTTGTCCTGCTGGACACACAAATGATAACAGTTTGTCCTGTTGGATACACAAATGATAAAAGTTTGTCCTGCTGGTTACACAAATGATGACAGTTTGTCCTGCTGGATACACAAATGATAACAGTTTGTCCTGCTGGATAAACAAATGATAACAGTTTGTCCTGCTGGATACACAAATGATAACAGTTTGTACTGCTGGATACACAAATGATACAAGTTTGTCCTGCTGGTTACACAAATGATAACAGTTTGTCCTGCTGGTTACACAAATGATGACAGTTTGTCCTGCTGGATACGCAAATGATACAAGTTTGTCCTGCTGGTTACACAAATGATAACAGTTTGTCCTGCTGGATACACAAATGATAACAGTTTGTCCTGTTGGGTACACAAATGATACAAGTTTGTCCTGGTTACACAAATGATAACAGTTTGTCCTGCTGGATACACAAATGATAACAGTTTGTCCTGCTGGATACACAAATGATAACAGTTTGTCCTGCTGGTTACACAAATGATGACAGTTTGTCCTGCTGGATACACAAATGATAACAGTTTGTCCTGCTGGATAAACAAATGATAACAGTTTGTCCTGCTGGATACACAAATGATAACAGTTTGTCCTGCTGGATACACAAATGATAATAGTTTGTCCTGCTGGATACACAAATGATAACAGTTTGTCCTGCTGGATACACAATGGTGTAATGAGATCATTGGACTTAAAGGAATAATCAAGGTCAAGACAGGTTTACAAAATAGTTTACAAAGTGACCCTAGGCTATATAACTGTCAGCCATAATGAACTTTGAGTTGCTATGCCTTGAAAAAACATAAATGTCGAGGTTGAAAAAACATAAATGTCCAGGTTTGGCCGGAACATCTACAAGTTTCAAGCCATCAAATCCTGCAGTGATGAACAATATACAATTACAAATATTTGGGCCAGATGAGTTTTAAAAGTTGACTATTAAAACCAAAAGTTGCACTGACCACAATCCGAGGTATATGTCTCTGCTCTCCTGGTCCGTATACACCAGCCAGTCTGAGAGCACATGTATACAACACACTGCCATCTGCTGTCTGGGATCCACTGGCGCCAAGAACCTTCTTCTCAGAATGCATCTTCGTCAGTGAATAATATTCTGTGAACTAGGAAGCAAAAACAAGCACACTAAATATATGTGTACAATTCCATGTTAAATCCCAAAGACACATTGTGATATTCTTATCAGAGAAATAAATAGGTGGGTTAATAGGACTAAAGTAATAACAATAATTAACACTTGTTACATTCCTGTAAAGAGAAGAAATAAACACACAGCATCAAAGTTAGTGCTTCAAGCTGTGACTAATCATGGCTGAAGCTTTTTCTCACGTCGTGTGCCAACAAACATGATCAAGCTCAACAGCCAATGTGCCCAACCAATACCTAGAGGATACAACAACATTACATACATGGAGGTGAGGTGAGGTGAGGTGAAATTGGGTTTAACGTCGTGCTTGAGAATATTTCGCTCATATGACGATGTGCATGCGTGTGTATGTGTATATGCGGCTGCTTGTACTAGCCCAGACTTAAGCTGGTTTTATAGTGCTAGCCCACTGAGATACCATGCCGCAGTGAAGCATGAATACCCCACTCAGACACATTATACTGACTCCAAGCCGACCAGTCCTTGTTGTACCCATTAATGCCGAGCGCCAGGCAGGGACCAACAAGTACCATATTTTAACGTCTTTTTGGTATGACGCGGTCGGGGATCGAACCCGCGACCTTCCGCTCTCTACATACATGGAAAATATCCTGAAATATACTGAACTTGACTGTGAATTTGGGGTTTCTCTGAAACATATGTTATTTCTACTGCTTAATAAATTAAGAATTGACTTCTGTGTGTCATATTATGCATTGTACACATAATTTTTTTTCCATTTATAACCCCTTTAATGTAAATGCAAAAACATACTGAAGTGTATTTTTATAAATGAATATTTCAGTTACATAACTTCTTCACTCATTATTTATCATAATCACAAAAACATAGACCACAGCACGAAATCAGAGATACTGTTCGGCACAATAATGCAGTATGACCTTTGCCCATTCTTCTATCAAAAATCCAGCTACAGCTGTCCATTAGTTAGTCAGTCTTCAACCACACGAATTTTCCCTTCCACCAAGCCCTTTCTGTAATGCAAAACCCCTAAATGAAGCAAGTATAGATATTCCTCTGTTTCAGTTCTGAATCTCCTATCTCACTGCAGCTGTTTTACAATTTGAATGGAACTATTAATTTCTATCAACGTTGTACATTTTCAGAGTCTAAGTGTTAAGTGTTAGTCTGTTGGTTGTCTTTGTCTAGCTATTTGTTTCTGGTCTAAGACTGACTGACTGAGTTTAGTTTTACGCCGCTTTTAGCAATATTCCAACAATATCACAGCGGTTCTGGTCTAAGAAACAAATGTAAAACTAATTAAGGTGTTAGTCAATCAAATAATGAAATCACTTGCAAATTATCTATTTTAGAATTAACATGAAAGATCTATATGAAAAAATTCGTGAAAGTTGTTGATAGATGTTGATAATCAATATAGGCACACCCTAACCACCTGATCCACAACATGGTAACAACAGAAAGTCATAGAACTCAAACGTTTTAGCAACAAGTTCCTTTTGGACCCCACAACCTTTCACTGATTGAAGGGCAATGACCTACAAACTATTCTCGCAACAGAGCAAAGGTCATTCAGAAATCAGTAATTACAACAAATTACATGATATCATTAGAGAATCCAAACCCCGCTGGTGTCTGGATTGTGAAGATTCTCCCCCTGGTGGATTTGGATTAGTATCACATTATCAGGATTCTCAGGAGATTGTGTTCATTCTGGCTGCATGTGTAATGTCTTGCAAGGGGATACGATTATCTAGAAATTCCCTGTACAAACATCTCATCTTGGATTAGAATGTCTGCTCCCAACATGGCCAGACAGCCGACTTACTGTAGTCAGAGAAATTAGTTATGACAATATTGTCTCCGCACCTAATATCCCTTCAATTACAATATTTATGATATAGGTATAATAGCGAAATAATGGTGACAGTCTGGCTTTTGATGCTTCTCTGACTGATGACCACTATGAAGGATGTCAAAATATCACATACATATCTGTCAGATATCAAAGGTATTAGGAGCAGATGACATCTATTTTTAAATTAGGCCCTGTTGACGAGACATCAAAGGAAAGAAAAATACATTTATTCATAGTTATTAGGAAGTATTGTCTGCAGTATCTCATTTAACAACAATATTTTTGATTGAGTTAATATATAAAACAATAAGGAAACTAATTCATTCTTTCAGACTACCTTTATTCCATCAGCCTGCATCGATTAATGAAGGATATAGAAATGGATGAAATTCATATGTGGTTGTCAAGAGTTTCAATCTTTGACTTCCACCAGGCTGGAAGTGAGATGTTGGATGTGTTTGGGTGATTACAATTTGAAACACAAGGTATCAAATATTAACGGAGAAGTCTTCGCATGTGTTGGTTACATCACAATCTCAAGTGCAGAAGTCATAAAGCCAAATATCCTGTGTCCACTACTGGCCTGAATGATCACATGACACCTTCTGTCCATGAAACCAAGTTGGCTGCGAATGACACCTTCTGGACATGAGACCAAGTTGGCTGTGAATGACATCTTCTGGAC
Organism: Haliotis rubra; assembly: GCF_003918875.1. Classification (NCBI taxonomy): domain Eukaryota; kingdom Metazoa; phylum Mollusca; class Gastropoda; order Lepetellida; family Haliotidae; genus Haliotis; species Haliotis rubra. Next base: position 1,815,172 of record NW_025764948.1, on the reverse strand, counting down.
ATGAAACCAAGGAGGCTGGGGATGACACCTTCTGGACATGAACCCAAGGAGGCTGGGGATGACACCTTCTGGACATGAAACCAAGGAGGCTGGGGATGACACCTTCTGGACATGAAACCAAGGAGGCTGGTGATGACACCTTCTGGACATGAAACCAAGGAGGCTGGTGATGACACCTTCTGGATATGAAACCATGGAGGCTGTGGATGACACCTTCTGCCCATGAAACACAATGAGTCTATGGATGACACCTTCTGGATATGAAACCAAGGAGGCTGGGGATGACACCTTCTGCCCATGAAACACAATAAGGCTGTGGATGACATTTTCTGGATATGAAACCAAGGAGGCTGGGGATGACACCTTCTCATGAAACCAAGGAGGCTGGGGATGACACCTTCTTCCCATGAAACTAAGCAGGTTGTGGATGACACCTTATGGACATGAAACCAAGGAAGGAGGCTGGGGATGTCTCCTTCTCCTCATGAAACCAAGGAGGCTGAGGATGACACCTTCTGGACATGAAACCAAGGCGGCTGGGGACGACACGACACCTTCTTCCCATGAAACCAAGGAGTCTGAGATGACACCTTTTGGACATGACTGACTGAGTTTAGTTTTACGCCGCTTTTAGCAATATTCCAGCAATATCACGGCGGGTTTTGGACATGAAACCAAGGAGGCTGGGGATGACTCCTTTGGGACATCACACCAGTCTGTACAACTATACCGTAGAGAATGACATAGCGCAGGAGCATCACAAGCACAAGTACAGACAGTGGGTTGTATTTCAGGATATCTGCTTTTGCTCATTACATGCAAAATGTCACCTGTATGGCACAATGAATGCAAATTATAAATAAAGGAAAATTACAGATTCAGAAGGTGTTATCTCACCTTGTCCTCCGTGAGATAGGGCAGACTCTCGTCTCCATCCCGGATCTCCTGCCCACCGAAGACGACGTTGTAGGTGCTGGTATACACCAGTCTTGTCACATTGCAGTCATGGCAGGCTGAAAATACGGTTGGCATTGAAAAGATGGCTAGGGTGAAGGGGGGTGAGTAAGTGAGTTGTTGAATGAGTGAGTGGTTGAGTGGTTGAATGAGTGAGTGGTTGAGTGGTTGAGTGAGTGAGTGGTTGAGTGAGTGACTAGTTGAGTAAGTGAGTGGTTGAGTGAGTGAGTGGTTGAGTGAGAGTGGTTGAGTGAGTGGTTGAGTGAGTGAGTGGTTGAGTGAGTGGTTGAGTGAGTGAGTGAGTGAGTGGTTGAGTGAGTGAGTGAGTGAGTGAGGTTTAACATTTTTAAAGTTATATCATAGTGTGTCAGCTTAATCTGAGAGGAATGCCCAGAGTGAGCTAGTGTCAGGCATTTACTTTGGTGAACTCCAGGAGCACAAGTATGGTGCTGACAAACCAAGAAACATGATCATTAAACCAGTACATGACTAAACCACTTGACAATCCCACTGAAAACTGGCTGGATACCAGGATTCTACATGACTTGTAACTTCTGTAATTCTGCGTGTACTTGTCACAATAATTTCCTGAAATACTCATATAAGTTTTATATATGAGTTGTAACTGGTGAAGTATATTTGCTAACAATATTTACACTGCATATTTATGATACTTTTTTATAAAAATATTGACCCCTTCTCTGCAACTATTTTAATTTTAAGTTTTATTGAATGTGATTAAACAACTCTTTCATGAAATAGAAACCTGGGGTTTCCACGGCTTATTTATAGAATGCTGGAACCTTTTCTCCGGACAAGTGAGACCGACTTTGAAGTGGTACTTGTGAACTGTATCATTTAAAATGCATCTGATATGGATTTATGACTGGTCAAAAATGAGGATTATTTCCCAATTTCTATTTTTCCGACAGCTTGTGTGTTTGCTGCCCATGCTAGGATACTGATTAGAAGTAGATGAGTCAACTCACATACAGGGGTACAGATAGGAAATATATACAACATACTGATTAATGAGTGCATCTTTCCAAGTTGATTAGACAGACAGACAGACATATTTATTTGTATATGTGGCCCTGAGGCCAATAGTACATGTGTACAATAATAACAGTGCATTTATGAGCAGCCTGTAAATACGCGAGTTATAGGAACATCAATAAATCCATAAACGACCATTCACAATTTACATTTTTTCTCTCAACATAAGTATGTGGTACAACACAAGGGCTACCTAAACAACAAGTCAATATCAAATATTAACGGAGAAGTCTTCGCATGTTTCTTCGCAGAATTTTTGTCTCGACGGTTGGTTATAGAAAAAATAAGTTGATTAGTATATACGTTGTTGAATCTTGGTGAGATCAGTCCGACCAACAGGAACATCTATGTACAAGATATCATCACATACAGCCCTTTTAATGAACCCTTAAATCACTACCTTGGAAGAAGAGCATTATATGGTGACATGATGAATCTCCTCACACTGACATAAAGCTGGTTTAGATACAAAGATAAACCCTAAAATAAAACCTACTAGAAATTGTCTCTATTGGGGAGAGCACCCATGGAGATTCCTGGTAAGGCTATGATTGCTTTAAGAGGCAGCTTAAAGGATTTGGTGGTCAGGCTTGGCTGTATGCACAGCATCGCATCTTATCGATTGGTGCTCATGATGTTAACCACTGGTTTATTTGAACCATATGTGAACGCTCACAGACTGTCGTCACGTTGTTGCAATAACGCTGTGTTTAGTGTTAACCCATTTACTTTCTGTCCTAAGCTAATCTTCCACAATGTGGCACAGACCCTTTAATGATACCCATCCAATTTACACAAAGGGGCACAACCCCTTTAAAGAAACCGTCTTTACCCGAGAACACATGTTTAAAGGTACATGCACTGTAATGAAGCTCTGCAGCTACAACACAATGGCGGAGTCCCTTTAATGACACCTCTTCCATTGTACCCTGCAACGCCATGTACAAGAAAGTGTTTTACAACAATGCCCAGTCAGTGAAACACAGCTAACGGAAATTGAACAAGTCTCTAAAGACTGGCTCTCCTCATCAGGTTATGAAGAGCATCGGCTAATCAGGTACTAGATTTCTCCGCAGGAAAAAAATCAAATCAATGTCTGTAATACAGTGATCATCAAAGTAGACAACAAGTTGGATCACAGAGAGACCCTGGCTGGAAATGACCTTTCTTGTTGTAATTATCAAGCTTGGAGAATTGGCTAGCTTTACAGGATGCTGAGATTTTCTTGGAATGAGAACTGAAAATCTTGGCCGCTTGGATGAAAAGGGATTTAAAGGGACTTTCTCTCAATTTCAGCCTCTATTCAGTTGTAATTTGTACACTTCCACTGAGATGATACTTGGATGAAATTCCTTGTAGTTTTCATAATTTCACCCTCTTTTCAGTATTTCATATACTGCTCAAAAATGGTTTAAGAATACCTGATTTTTGTCATATGACTATGGTTAAACTGTCATGTCCATGGATATTCTTTAACTTTTTTGAGAAAAATAACTACATTTGCACTGTAATGAAATTCAAATATGTTTTCTGACAAACTTCGCCTCTATTGTGATTAAATGTAGTTGCACAATAACTTGTATTTAAACATTTGGACAATATAAATCAATACTATCATTATAGATGAAAGGATTTTTGTGTTCTTCAGCTTTAAAAGTTTTATCAGACAAAAATTTTATCACAAGAGAATAAACAGTCAAAAGGCTATACATTTTTTACACCAAAATTACACCTAATTTTGTATAATAAACAACTTTGTCATTTTTTAAATCAAAGTACATTAAACATTAATTTCACAGTAAAACTGGGCCTAATGCCCTCATTATCTCAACAAACATCACACAACTATTTTATGAGTTAACTAAGTCATCATTTTCACTTAATACATCATAAAAATTGACAACATCATGGTATTTATATATTCCCTAACACTATTTACATCAAAAGCAATGCCTAGTGTAAAGGGATACAATTATTCGTCCATCTTCCTCTAGGGATTCATGGACCCCAGGTGGTGATTTATCGGCCACACATCCCTTGCAGACAGACACAATAGCTTCCAAACTATAAACACCCAGCCAAGGAAGACATTCTACTATTGAGAGCCACTGAGGCTGGTCCTGTCCATTTATAATTCAACAACTCCTCGACCAGACCTATTGAACAAATGATGATTTATTAGAACATCACATTTCCTGGTAACTTTCTTGGGTTTTCATCGAGTCAATTGGTCCCGACATGCAATCAGGTGTGGTCCGACATTGTAAACACATTGACCTTGAGTATTTATACACGTCTGCTGCATACAGCACACCTTGAAGCAGGTGATGGCGAGATGTAGAGTTGATATTAATGAACATTTATGTACATGTCTGAAAGGGTTGCCTGGAGTTTTGTGCTTTGTCATCCCAAAGACACAAGTTCAGTTATTTATGTGGGTGTGAAAGCCCTTCTTGGAGCTGCACATCATAAGGTTGGAATATTGCTGAAAGTTGTGTGTAAAATGGTCACTTCCAGGCAGGTGTAGCTGTACAGCATGATATGTCCTGCTTTAATAGTGATTTCTTGTGATAGTGGGTATGTTTTAATCACTTTTAAAATTTTATATCATTACTTACAAATCAAATTAATCTCCACAAACTAATTATTAATGCAGCAATAATTGATCAGGTGATGAGAAAGCTTCTCCTTATAATAATATGTTTTACAAATTAACAAAGAATGCAGCCAAGATAGGTTGGGTGGTCTTGGCAAAGTCAGGCTGGTTAGGCTCATGATCAACTCAGGTTCTTGCACGCGCACACGCACGCACGCACGCACACACACACACACACACACACACACACACACCCTTACATGCAGCCCAGACAGCAAATGGGACTTCTTGCAGGAAGCGTTGGCTTTTTTTTTTTCAAATGTGGAGACTCCCCAAAACTACAGCCTTCTGCATTACCCAGAGTGTCAGAAGTGTTGTGTTCCTGGCAGCATCCCTGGGTACTCTCCCAGTCAGTCAGGAGTTGAGGACAAAAACAAATCTAAGACCGACAAAATTGGGGAATTGAACAACGGGTTTGGGGGATAAAAACATAACCATTTTTTATATTGGCCATGTCTTGCCTGAAACCTGTCAATCTCATTAGTGTCAAAGTCGACATAGAATTCAATGATATAAATGACTTCATTGGATATATAAAAATTTCACGGTTTGGTTTGTTGGATAAGATACATCTGTACAGACGGTCCTAGCAAGTTTGATTTCAGTCATTCAAGACCCACATCCACACTCAACTAATCTGATGTAGCTCTGAATAGCAGCTAACTAATATAATAGACACGCATATAGGTTTCATACAACTTCAAGACTTTCTTTGGAAATAGGAACTTGAATGTTGAGTCTCCCTCTTAGACCTGTACAGATAGTGTTGATTGCACTATAGATGTATATTATTTGCCATGAACTGCTTCGTTGCCAACACAACAGACTTTCTTATGACAATAAAAATAATATGCCTCCACAGACTCCTGTGTTACCAGGCACCGAGTGCCTACACATCCTGTTGGTCAGTGCTACTCAAGGCTTATGTGGCAATCTAATCCAGAGTAACACATCAACCAAGAGTCCAGATCAAATTCTCCATAGGGACAGTCATGGGTTGCCCAGTTCCTGCTGTGGTCTTCACGTTGTAGGAGCCACTGGAGTGATATTGACACACTGTGTATGTTGACTGATCGATACACATTATAACATTTCAACAAGCAGACAAGCAAAGTGGTGTTTCAGGTACTTCTGTTGGTTGTACTTACTCCATCAAATTAGTCCAAGCCTTGTCATCACAAAGGAGTTGCAACATGTTCGGTTTTGTCTCCTTGCTGCCAGGCCAGATAAGGCATGCTGTAGAACCACTAGCCATGATGTAGATCCACTAGCAATGATGTAGGTCTACTAGCCATGATGTAAGTCCACTAGCCATAATGAAGGTCCACTAGCCATGATGTAGGTCGACTAGCCTTGATATAGGTCTACTAGCCATGATGAAGGTCCACTAGCCATGATGTAGATCCACTAGCCATGATGAAGGTCCACTAGCCATGATGAAGTCCACTAGCCATGATGTAGGTCCACTAGCCATAATGAAGTCCACTAGCCATGATGTAGGTCCACTTGCCATAAAGAAAGGTCCACTAGCCATGATGTAGGTCCACTAGCCATAATGAAGGTCCACTAGCCATAATGAAGTCCACTAGCCATGATGTAGGTCCACTAGCCATAATGAAGTCCACTAGCCATGATGTAGGTCCACTTGCCATAATGAAGGTCCACTAGCCATGATGTAGGTCTACTAGCCATAATGAAGGTCCACTAGCCATAATGAAGTCCACTAGCCATGATGTAGGTCCACTAGCCATAATGAAGTCCACTAGCCATGATGTAGGTCCACTTGCCATAATGAAGGTCCACTAGCCATGATGTAGGTCCACTAGCCATAATGAAGGTCTACTAGCCATGATGAAAGTCCACTAGCCATAATGAAGGTCCACTAGCCATGATGTAGGTCCACTAGCCTTGATATAGGTCCACTAGCCATGATGAAGGTCGACTAGCCATGATATAGATACACTAGCCATAATGAGGTCCACTAGCCATAATGAAGTCCACTAGCCATGATGTAGGTCCACTAGCCATAATGAAGTCCACTAGCCATGATGTAGGTCCACTAGCCATAATGAAGGTCCACTAGCCATGATGTAGGTCCACTAGCCATAATGAAGGTCCACTAGCCATGATGTAGGTCCACTAGCCATGTTGATGGTTCACTAGCCATGATGTAGGTCCACTAGCCATGATGTAGGTCCATTAGCCATGATGTAGGTCCACTAGCCATGATGTAAGTCCACCAGCCATGATGTAGGTCCACTAGCCATGATACAGCTTTGATCTTTTAACTTGGTCTTGACAAGTATCTTGTGATTGAGCATGACAAGTTGCATCCATGTAACTTCAGCAGTTCCTGAGAACACACTTGTCCCCATTGTAAATCAGGTATTTGAGCCTAAGCCCAGGATTTGGCCTTGGAAACATAAAAAAGAAAATTATTTTTCGAAATACCAAAACATCTAAAGGAACCAATTCAGCATGTTTTTGATACATATACAAAGTTTTGTAAATACATATTAAATTCTGTCTGAGTTATGATCCAGAAACAGAACGACATGGACAGACAGATGGACAGAGGGACAAAATGGACAACACCCATTCTTACCGGTATGTTCCCCTCCCACTTTGTGGCAAGAATTAATGAGGCATTTCTAAGACAGACCTAGCTCTAGTCGATACTTCCCATGCACTGGAACACAAACATCCTTTATACAGTACCTTAGTCCCAGCATCAAAGAGAGATTAATGGGGAGGACCAGAAAACAAACCACAGGCAGAAGAATATAATCGTAAAGTTAAATGTGTATACGGAGGTAATAACAAAAGCAGTAAACTGTCTATGTGTCTTTCTTCCTTCCACGGAGTAGACTGGTCTTTCTGTGGCTTGTCCATTTAGTCTAATCATCCTGAGGAGTTTTGACAAAAGTCATTTTTGCAGAAAATTGAACTGTCTGGGAGAGCAGTTTCCCCTGAAAATAGTACATCTCCGTCTCAGGGAAAGACATATATCTTCCAAGATTGAAACATTTTCTCTCTGAACTCAATCTTTATTCAATAATTCACCCACTGTTTAGTCATGGATCACGTTTACCTAGTCACTGACCCTTGATCAGAATGGAAATTACTTGGTTAAACTTTCATTTCTCGTGAAACGAGAAGACTTCTTTGAAACAGAAACGTTTTCAAAGCGCAGTGTAGGAATTTAGGTGATCCGGCAATCATATTAAAGGTACTATAACACAGTATAATCTGATCAGAACTGCTCTTGAGCATTGATGCAGAACCTTCGAAGTATCATTGCTTTTAAATAGTCTGTTTAATGACGTATAGTAATGGTTATTGTGATGGACAGAGATCATTAACTGCTATGGACGTAGATGTTGTGTCATTATTGGTTGTCTATTTTACTAGGGGGATTACAGATCCTTGGCTAAATGCTTCTGGTCTCTCGTCTGTTGCACTTACTCCACATAAAGGAGGAAACAGACACCTAATGACATATCATATAACACCACATAGTGATAACCTGGTACAGATGAGTCAAGTCCTGATAGTCTTCTGATGGTGGGGCAGTCTTTATCACTAACATGGCACAATCTTAGTCGTCCAACATGGTGTTCATATTGCCAAAGACCAAATGCTGGTTCACTGGTCAGGTGTACATTAATATGCTTTTGCTCTATGAGCACCAATCATGTCATTAAATCCAGGTGATTTGAACAAGTAGTGTTAAGACTGATCTTTAATGAACATGATGCAATATAAGCACATCACCTTATGATCCAGCAATAATGCAACAGTATTTTCATAAAATCTAACATCATATCCTTACATTCACCAATTATTAACTCTATCATGACTCCATCCATATAACGATTATATTTACCTTATTTAAATTAAATTGGTCCGAAAATATTTATATGTTAATAAATACTTCCCACAGTGATTATTTCCCAAGTCCTTGCTTGACCTGTGTAGTACATTACATCAGTGGCTATGGGCTAGCAAGCCCTGCCAGCTGGGGGCTATATTTTACTGTGTCCCTACTGAGAAAGAAATAATTTGGTCTTTTTTCTCTCCGATGCCAATGTTTCTGTAATAGCACCTATGGGCCCTGGTAGTGATTGTCTGAAAACTTATTCACAGTCAGGTTTAAACTGGCATCCTAAACACATACACAAGACCATGGAGAGGCCAGTTAACATTTCATTTTCTTTCAAAATAATTTCAGTTTCCCAATCCGTCCATGATTCTTAGTTATTTTGGTTTGTATATTTGTTGTTTTACTTCCCACTCAGCAATAGTGGGATATGGCAGGATATGTGATGCCAGCCTGTAAACGATTAAGTCTTGACCAGACAATCAAGTGATTGATATTATGAACATCTTAATATAAACATTTCTTACAGTATGTAGAATGTCTTCTGTATTTAAATATTTCCTACACCCCCAACATTTCCGACCCGTGAAGGTCTGGGTTAGAATTGATCTTCAGTAACCCATGCTTGTCATAAGAGGCGACTAACGGGATCAGGTGGTCAGGCTCGCTGGCTGGGTTGAGACATGTCATCATATTCCAATTGCTCTCTGATCGATGTTCATGATGTTGATCCCTGGATTGTTTGGTCCAGACTTGATTATTTACAGACCACCGCCATATAGCTGGAATATTGCAGAGTGTGGTGTAAAACTTAAAACTGACTGACTCACTCACTCACTCACATTTCCTGAATACCCAAAAGACAGAACTTAGAAAACTTGGCAACATTTATCTCCATGTAAAAACAATTTTAATACAATTAAGCATTTTTACAGCATGTTCAGACATACAGGAGTATGTTCCAACCCAAATGTCCAATTGAGTGCAAACCTTGATTTCCTGGTGTGACCTTGAATAGAAATGTACGACAAACAAGGCTGCGTGTCTCATCTAACTAAATACCACAGTTCTCAAATGCTAATATTCCTGATTCTATACCCGCTTCAACGAACAAACTGAGCATCAGATTGTGGCATTTAGCAGATTACTAGATTAAATGTTGCGTATTTGACTTTCATCATGATAACAGGTCCATATTTGATCTCTGAAGGTCGTCCTCTGATTGTGGAGCAGGTATCACATTCTCCTGTTGACTCTGATAGACGGGGTGATTGTGGCTGATGAAATGTGACGTGTGTGGATTTATATACACAAGAAACTGATCAACACTGGACCCTGAATAGTCGGAGCCAATCAGAGAGATCGACAGCTTCATCCCCTTGATGTATCCGACAGATAAACAATAGCTCATGTGATCTGTGTGCATCAGCATTTGCTGCTTGTTGCAATTTCCAAGAGTATTGCTTTGAAGTTTTATTTGTTTATGAATTCTGATTATTTCAGTAGGGGAAGCAATACTAATCAGAAGAATTGAATATTCTCATCTTTGTTGAAAGGAATGACAAATGTCCTGCCCATACAGCATTGTATATGCGCGCTGTATCAACTGACAGTCATACACGGTACAGGTATCACACCCAGTGTGCCAAATAGTTTCCAAATTTTGCTAGCCAGTCGGGCTAGCTATGTCTCAAAGTTATTAGCCCTCACAATAATTCACTAGCCCAAAATTTCAATGTAGAAACTAAGCAAAATATTACCAAAAGGTAAAATACCATCATTTATCAGGTCATAATCTTGCATGACTTAAAAGTGTATTATAACTGAATAAGTCAGAGAGATAGAGGATATTTTGTTAATGTTGTCAAATAACATGTATATTTCATCGAGTGGTCTGACAAAGTTGACTCATGAACATATCAACTTTGTCAGACCACTTGATGAAATATACATGTTACTTGACAACAAATTTTTCTATTTATTATATTTTGATCATTGTTTATAAATGATCGAGACATCGTATCATTTAATTAATAGTCACACCAGAGACCATATACCGATATATGGTATATGGTCTCTGGTCACACTTTTAAAATCTAAATGTCAAACCTTCAGACAGAGGTGGCATCTTCATAGAGTTATCTCCCTTGACAACCAGTTACAAATGAACCAATTCTAAGGAAGAATATCTACTCGTGGTCTTTCATCATCTGCAACAAAAGGCTATGGCAGGGTTTCCTGAACTCATTTGTCGCCTTATTGTGACCAGTATTGATTTTGACACCATCACAAGGTCACTTTCGAAGGTCACAACCATACCTGAGCCTTAAACCGCTGGCGAAATAGAAAACATCAAAAGCTGAAATACATATCACTAATTGTAGATTGCCATATCAGTGACGTCTCGCCAATCACCACTTTGGAAATAGATTCAGTGAACTTTGAATCAATCAGATTCCAAAGACGTTGGTAAGTTGGTACCAACTTCATCCTGATATATATTCAATCACGACGTCAGATCAAACGACACACATAAGTCTGTGCTACAGATACCGTGGACATTGACGACAGATAAAATAGGGATGTCAATTTCAGCTGACTAATACTGGCAACAGACTACTTGACTTCCATCTTTAGACGAGAGGTCAACAAAGGCTGAAATTTATGTCGCATACAAAAGACATTCAGATTGTTACTGTAATGGACGTGTCAAGCCTTTATGGTAATCAAGTCTCGCATTGTTGTGTTGGATCCGTCTGGTAATTCTACTATCTCAAAAATTCTGTTACCAAAGACAGAAATGCCAAATCATCGGGCTTTCGCAGGTCAACTTTGCATCAGAATGAAACTGATTTTCTAAATAATCAAATAGCTCATATATCACGTTGTAGAAGGATATATGATACACCAAGCACTCAATACATCAATTGTAAGATTGTGATATTTTTTTATTATAAGTTTCAAAATTTTAAGTGAGAGGCATTTCAATTTTAATATTTAATTTTTTTACATAAACAGTTTAAGGCATAAGTGTGTATAATAATTTGTACAGTTTGAACATAAGCACCTGGTGTCTAATGGTGGTTAAAGAGCACAGCAATTCTAATCATTTCAATGAACTGACACCAGGGTCTGTATGCTCAAACCTATTTAAAGGGCCACTGATCCAGAGCAATTTCCGTGGACTGGTTGTTCCTTTTGTTATTGTTTTTCACCCCCGAGTACCTGGATGATATCCCATAATTCTTGACTGGTTCATGACCTCTGATCCGCAAGTATAGATTGATCAACAAAGAGGAAATCTTTTTGACTCGATAATATTTCCATATTCATTAATTTGATAACAAATGAAAACATTTTGAAGTTTAACCATCTGCCAGTGGTGAAAAATGTTAGGACTGAAAAATAACGACGTCAATGTACGTCTTTATATTTTGTCTTAGAATCCTAACTAGTTTATGATCATATTTGTATGCATTTTGAAACCTAATAAAATGGTTATCTGCTTATCCTTATTGCGAATTTATAACATTTTATAGATTGCCAACGTCGATTATGTATTATTTCAGACACACACCCCAAGTGTTACCTAGTGTATGTTGTCTGTCTCACTACACTTCACGGCAAAAAAAAATGATTCTGTATAATGCTGCAAAAAATGAATAAAAACAAAATGCAAATATTAAGTTAAAACAGACTAAAGTTACAGCAACAATGTCAGGCTATCCTACCTTGTTCGAGGAATGTATCCATCAATATCCACATAAGGGAACAACATACCATTCATTAATTTATAATGATTATAATGAGTATTTACTCCAGACACAAGAAATGCCAAATGAGAACCTTTGTCGAGTAATCTGAGGATGTTGCCAATAATTATACCTGTTATAAATTCATTACGTGACCATCAAGTCAATGATGACAAATAACGTGTAGGTTTACCACCAAACAGGGGTTACAGAAAGGGAGTAATAATAGCTGTATTGCATGCAATTGTGAATGCCTGACAAAAAACTTATAAGCAGACACTGTTCTGAGGATACGAACGGAACTGCATTGTTGCGTAAGAAATACATATACGCATTTGCTGTATATACCTATTTACCTAAGTAAATTTTCAGATTTTTCTAGCAAAGGCAAGGTGGGGTTGTTTAGTTTACTAATTTAAATACAACTTCATATTTTTACATGACATGATTGAATATCGAGGTAAAAAGCACAGAATTAGGATCAAATTGGATCAGTCATTATACCATCCAGGCATTAGAAAATCTGAAAATGTTTACACTGCTGGGATTCTTTATCACAGTCAGACAAGAACAACCGGGGATGTTTTGAAATAACATCCACCCTTCCTAATGTCCCACTGATTAGGCAGACAGACAGACAGACAAAATAGTTTATTTATGTGTCATGTGAATGTACATGTCAAAAAATGGCAATGGTAAAAAGACATAGAAATATACAGACACCAGGCCAGATGGCCAATGAGACACACTAGACAATATGTGCATAAAATGTATAAAATATAAGATTAAAACATTAAGGAGGGATTAGGTTGAAGAAATTCTGCCAAGGTGGACAGTAGCCCAGTTCTCGCGCCTGTCACGGTCGAGTGAGCAGGTACCAACCAGCCTGCAGCTTGGTTTCGTAATTAGACTGTTGGTGAGAAACATAATCGCTCTGGATCAGTGGCCCTTTAAACTGCAGACAACATTCAAAGAAGCCAGTGCCTAAAGTGTTCAGGACAACACTGTTTTGACACCAGTATTTAAACAGATATTCCAAAACTCTACACTTCGCTGTGAGAACACTATGTGTCACCTATGCATAATGTTCTGAGACATGTTCCCTGTGCCCGTGGCACATACATCTTCATCTTTGGTGACATGCATGTCCCAGGACAAATACACTATTCAAATTGGGCCAGTGTTATCATTCACATAATGTTGACCATGTTGATGAACCTCTAGACATAACTGTGATCAAGAAAACAGTAGCACAGTAAATCTCAAATATCCCTATACATAAACATATTAACAATTACTCCTGATGGTAGTACTGGCAAATATGTCAGTTTTAATTCCACATGATTTTATCTTGTCGCCATGACATGGTATGGACTTGGAATGGATTCAAATCCCGCTGACCACATATGTTTACTATGAAAGTGATCTATCATAAAGGTTATCAGAAGGGAAAAGAAGTTCCTCCATTGCCATGTAGCGTTAAAGTTAAAATTCAGTTAGTTAAAGCACAGTAAAAGATAAAAGACCCATAGTTTAAATGCTGATAGAATTCCTTAACATGAAGTGTGAATGTATTACTAGGTGTATGGAAAATAGTTTAAGTGATCTTCTTCATCAGAAAGATCCTGGGGACATTAAAATGATGTGACATGGGAGGGTTTGTTTCCAGGTACTATTTGTAGTAAGTGAGTTGGGTTTTACAAATCCAAGCAGGAATGATACCAGAATGTACAGGAATGTACAATACAAATCCAAACAGGGATGATACCAGAATGTACAGGAACGTACAATACAAATCCAAGCAGGGATGATACCAGAATGTACAGGAACATACAATACAAATCCAAGCAGGGATGATACCAGAATGTACAGGAATGTACAATACAAATCCAAACAGGGATGATACCAGAATGTACAGGAACGTACAATACAAATCCAAGCAGGGATGATACCAGAATGTACAGGAACATACAATACAAATCCAAACAGGGATGATACCAGAATGTACAGGAACGTACAATACAAATCCAAGCAGGGATGATACCAGAATGTACAGGAACATACAATACAAATCCAAGCAGGGATGATACCAGAATGTACAGGAATGTACAATACAAATCCAAACAGGGATGATACCAGAATGTACAGGAACGTACAATACAAATCCAAGCAGGGATGACACCAGAATGTACAGGAACATACAATACAAATCCAAGCAGGGATGATACCAGAATGTACAGGAACGTACAATACAAATCCAAACAGGGATGATACCAGAATGTACAGGAACGCATAATACAAATCCAAGCAGGGATGATACCAGAATGTACAGGAACATACAATACAAATCCAAACAGGGATGATACCAGAATGTACAGGAACGTACAATACAAATCCAAACAGGGATGATATCAGAATGTACAGGAACATACAATACAAATCCAAACAGAGATGATACCAGAATGTACAGGAATGTACAATACAAATCCAAACAGGGATGATACCAGAATGTACAGGAACGTACAATACAAATCCAAACAGAGATGATACCAGAATGTACAGGAACATACAATACAAATCCAAACAGAGATGATACCAGAATGTACAGGAACATACAATACAAATCCAAACAGGGATGATACCAGAATGTACAGGAACGTACAATACAAATCCAAACAGAGATGATACCAGAATGTACAGGAACATACAATACAAATCCAAACAGAGATGATACCAGAATGTACAGGAACATACAATACAAATCCAAACAGGGATGACACCAGAATGTACAGGAACGTACAATACAAATCCAAACAGGGATGATACCAGAATGTACAGGAACGTACAATACAAATCCAAGCAAGGAATAGCATCAGACATGATTTTTGGCACTCATGCATCAAATTTGGTAATGTTCGCCAACTCTTCTTCTGTACAAATTTTTGAAAAGCTTTACCAAGGCTTGAATGTTGTAACTTTGACTGACTGACTGACTGACTGACTGACTGAGTTTGGTTTTACGCCGCTTTAAGCAATAATCCAGCAATATCATGGCAGGGGACACCAGAGATGGGCTTCAGACATTGTAACCATGTGGGGGAATCGAGGCTAGGTCTTCGGTGTGACAAGCTAACACATTAACCACTGGGCTACCCCAATGCACCCTGGGAGTGGTGTGGTCTGAGTTTGAAGTCATGACTTGCAGTATTGTAATTTCAGATACTGTTGTCCATGTTGCCGCAGGTACTTACTGAAAACTTGATTCCTTGAATATTGTAACCTTGACCAATAGGGCTGTAACGATGCATCCAACTATCGATGGATTGCAACTGTTGAGTCTCTGATAGGAATTAATCGAAATGAAAAACTATCGATACTTCAATAGTATGTGTGACTATTGATGGTTTAGTAATTGACTTCCGTTGATAAATGTGCAGCGCAAATACAGGATGTTTGGGTGCAGACTTGCAGCTTCATCGAGTTTATGTTTTAAATGTTTACTAGATCTGGATTTCAAGTTTCTTGCCAATTATGATAAAGACTGAAACTGCTTCAGCTTTATTTCATATAAACTATACATTCATATTGGAAATGACTTCAAATAAGACAATTCAAGGACAAAAAAGCTATTGCAATAGTATTGCAATAGTATTGCAATAGTTGGTTACAATAGACTATCACTATCGCAATAGTGGTTTCCCCTCAGTAGTCACCCCTATTGACCAAACAACTTTTCAAGTATTGTATGACAGTTGAAGGCAAAAAGTTGTGAAATATGGACACCAAAGGCTGGAACTGCTTGAATATTGCACAAAACTGGAAGTTGAACTTTGCTGTCTTGTCATACAGTCTTGTGAATATTCTTGTGTCACTCTCACTATTTAGGCAGGCTCAAGTTTGAAATATCATGTTATGACCAGACATTTATCCACAGAAGCTGCTCTTAACTTGAAACTGTTTTGTTTCAACACATATTAAACATGTTTCAGCTCCAACAACAAGAACATGAAGCTTCATCTTTGTCTATTTACCCCCTTGAGGTAGTGAGAAGGGAATAATATATATACTGCAGGTGTCTTTAAACCATTCACGTCAATCTAGAAATGTTCACTGATACCATTTTATTGAAACAAGGAGAATTCTAAAAAAATGCATATTTGAAATTCAATACAAAATTCAAGAAAACTATTCTATTAAAATTCTGATGCTGTTTTCTGACAGATTTTAAAGACTGTAAAATGTTCTTGACTTCATACCGGTAAATTACAACTGCTCAGGGAGTACTCAAACACGTCCCACTCCGCTGAAGATATGGAGTGTCCTGGAGTGTGTTTGCAGGCACTGTGTATAAACCATTCCAGCATTAACTAAACACTTCATACAGAGCAGTATCTGAATTCTAAGCCAAGTAAACCGTTTATCATACAAGATTATCACTTGAAATTTTGGCACTGACAACTGAATTCAGTGATCTTGATTTAAAGTTTGGATTGAAAGTGATCGTCCAACATAGAAATAAATCAAAACCAGTTACAACATAAAGTAGTCTTTCAAGATACGCAGTTTTGTTGTAATGTCTGCCAACATTCATTAGGCATTATGACAGATTTATGAGTTGGAGCGTCACCACTAGTTTTATCAAACTGCGTAACCTCTTCAAAAGTAGAGTATTTCTGTTGATGGTAAAACTGCTCATTATTTCAAAAGTGTTATTTTATTCACCATTGATGAATATTGATGAATATTGATAATGTCAGTTTAACATTAATTGAAAGTAGCCTTCATTAACCCTCGACACATCGATGTGTTTAACCCTAACACTGTGGCAGTGTATAATTGTCCATAGTTGTGTAGAGTCCACATCCATGAGAGCAGCTTGGTCAATACTATCAGGAACTGTACATTATTAATTAATGGTAAATAATACGATCATCAGTTTACTGATTGACAAATAATGTAATTAATCGGTCATAGATGGCATTGATAGATGGTATTTGCTGACATGAACTGGCGGGATTAACAGAACATATACCAGGGGAGACGGAATGTTTGTCCTTGAATGAATTAGGAACAATACAGAGTAAATATGGGCAATTACAAGGTATGTAGAACAGTGTTTGTTAATCAGTGATCGGGACATTAATGGTACATGTTGTTGGTTGAGAAGATGTTGTCAGTATTGACAATTTCAGAGGAACTCAAAAGTCAGATGTGTATTTCACTCCGAGCTAAGCGTTTAGTTGATGTAACGTGAAACTATCACTATCACTTTGGTCATACTGTTTGAGTGAGTGAGTGAGTGAGTGAGTGAGTGAGTGAGTTGGTTAAAGTGATCCGAGTGAGTGAGTGAGTGGGTCTTTGGACACGAACCATGAATTGTTTGGGAAATGCAAGTGTTTGTGTGTTTGGTTGGTTGAGTGAGTGAGTGATCAGAGTGAGTTGGTTGATGATCCGAGTGAGTGAGTGAGTGGGTCTTTGGACACGAACCATGAATTGTTTGGGAAATGCAAGTGTTTATATGTTTGGTTGAGTGAGTGAGTGGGTTGATGATCAGAATGAGTGAGTGAGTGAGCATGTGGATGAATCTGAACATCTGAGTGAACAAATGAGCTATAAATGATGATCCCTACATTGCACAATCCTGTAAATATCAAAATACACATTCCTGTTTAATGATTTATCTTCAAAACAGTGCTTCAACTTACATAGCATTTCCATTCACTTAATTCCATCAATAGATTAAAGAAAACCTGCAACTCGTGATTGAAATATAATCAGTTCTGTGCCTCTGTCATACAAACATCCAAAACATAAAAAGTATTACCAAATGAATTCACTCTAATATCGAACATGAAAGCATTTTTAACAAAAAGGATAAGTGGTTTTACAATTTCTCATTTAATGATTTTCAAAACTCTCCAGAAAATCATTTAGAATATTACATCTCTTGAAATATTACACCAACAACCATTTTTATTACTCTTAAGAAAATAATCATTCTTAGATTATTATGTAGTGCAGCAATAAAACTGACAACATTAGTAAGTCGACCTTAAAATCTGAAACCAGCCACACAATGTTAATAGATGTCACATCACAATGGGATATACACGAATGAATTAACAATCTTAAAACCCCCATTTTACATGTTGCTGCCTGCGTGCACCGCAATGATTCCCCATTCATTCCGAGTTTACAGCTGCTGAATAATAGATCCCAGTTGAAGCCCTGCTGACAAGTGCCATAAATTGCATCATGAATTATTAGTTAGCTATGGTGATTCTGGTATCATATTTCTTATGTTCATGTCAGCGTAGATCGAGATGAGGAGTTGGAAGGGGATGCTAATTGATTAAAGCAACAACGTGGTTTAAGTAATTAGGTTCTATCAACTGATGATGTTGACGGTAATTAAACTTTAATACCCACTCCATGTAAACATGCTTTCATCTACAGCACTGGGAGCTGTTTGTTGCTTGTATTGTTGTAACCATGCTTGACTTTTAAGCATCCTTGTTACAAGTGACTTGTTAGGGAAACTTTTTTAACCAACAGAGCTACTGTACATGTTTAAATCTGTTTACGCAGAAATGTCAAAGACTGGAAAATGAGAGTGGCAATGAAATTGGAATTATGCGTGAAATTAAATTAAGCCTTGGAAAGTAAATTATGTAAATGTTTTGTACCCCTCTTCTCCATGAGTAGTCAAGGGTATTTGGGGTAGAAAGGATGTCAAAAATAGATAGTTGGGGAATAGATAGTATTCCAGGGTATTGGGAATAGACTAAAGAGGCAGACTTAAAGGGAAATGATAAAAAAAATATTTTTTTTAGCTATCCAGCTGGTGCCATATTAATTAATCTGTTTAATCACCAGATGACAATTAGTATCAAATACCAAACAAAAAGTTTTGGACCAGAAACGGAGTGCCTCATTCAAAACCAGGCCAATACCTGCGAATTCTCATACCTGATTGGAGTATTCTTATAAAGCTTCTACCTTGCAAATTCAAGTACACATGCAAATGTGTATAATTAAGTTTAGTTCATGTACTTAAAACAGCAACTGACATTACTAAGCAGAGTGGCTACAGTGTCAGAACAGGTACACATGATGGCTACAGTGTCAGAACAGGTACATATGATGGCAACAGTGTCAGAACAGGTACACATGATGGCTACAGTGTCAGAACAGGTACACATGATGGCTACAGTGTCAGAACAGGTACACGTGATGGCTACAGTGTCAGAACAGGTACACATGATGGCTACAGTGTCAGAACAGGTACATATGATGGCAACAGTGTCAGAACAGGTACACGTGATGGCTACAGTGTCAGAACAGGTACACATGATGGCTACAGTGTCAGAACAGGTACACATGATGGCTACAGTGTCAGAACAGGTACACATGATGGCTACAGTGTCAGAACAGGTACACGTGATGGCTACAGTGTCAGAACAGGTACACGTGATGGCTACAGTGTCAGAACAGGTACACGTGATGGCTACAGTGTCAGAACAGGCACACGTGATGGCTACAGTGTCAGAACAGGCACACGTGATGGCTACAGTGTCAGAACAGGCACACGTGATGGCTACAGTGTCAGAACAGGTACACGGATGGCTACAGTGTCAGAACAGGCACACGTGATGGCAACAGTGTCAGAACAGGCACACGTGATGGCTACAGTGTCAGAACAGGTACACGTGATGGCTACAGTGTCAGAACAGGTACACGTGATGGCTACAGTGTCAGAACAGGTACACGTGATGGCTACAGTGTCAGAACAGGTACACATGATGGCTACAGTGTCAGAACAGGTACACGTGATGGCTACAGTGTCAGAACAGGCACACGTGATGGCTACAGTGTCAGAACAGGTACACGTGATGGCTACAGTGTCAGAACAGGTACACATGATGGCTACAGTGTCAGAACAGGTACACATGATGGCTACAGTGTCAGAACAGGTACACATGATGGCTACAGTGTCAGAACAGGTACACACGATGGCTACAGTGTCAGAACAGGTACACATGATGGCTACAGTGTCAGAACAGGTACACATGATGGCTACAGTGTCAGAACAGGTACACGTGATGGCTACAGTGTCAGAACAGGTACACATGATGGCTACAGTGTCAGAACAGGTACACATGATGGCTACAGTGTCAGAACAGGTACACATGATGTCTACAGTGTCAGAACAGGTACACACGATGGCTACAGTATCAGAACAGGTACACATGATGGCTACAGTGTCAGAACAGGTACACATGATGGCTACAGTGTCAGAACAGGTACACACGATGGCTACAGTGTCAGAACAGGTACACACGATGGCTACAGTGTCAGAACAGGTACACATGATGGCTACAGTGTCAGAACAGGTACACATGATGGCTACAGTGTCACCACTGCCTCTGTATCCCACCACAATCTGGGAGGAGAAGGTCAACGGTCAATAATGTTGCCATTGGTTGTGTATCCAGGGTACAATGCCTGCTCAGCCCTACACTTGCCTCGGGAGTTGGTCTGATGTGCTCCTCATCAAACACAGTAGTAACAGTTGAACAATGAACACGGCATGACTTCACTTGCTACACATGACTCTCTGTGTTTAATTGAGAATTCTTCAAACTTGGAATCACTGAAATCTATTGACGGAATATGACAGCTGCCATCTTGACAGATCAGGGACTTATTGAGCTCGTAACACCACACCACACGAGAGTTTTCCTTACGCCATATCACTTCATCAAAAGGGTCAAATAACGACGATTCTGGTGTCATCAGAAGTATTATTTGGAGTCTGAAGATTAAACCATAAAATTTTGTTTAATCAAGGATACCAAAAGACGTCAGAAAATTTATTGCCAAACATATCAGAACTATGCTAACATCAAACGTACATCTGCAATATAGCGTTTTCAATTTGGCAATCACCTAGGATCCAAATGACATGCTTTCTTGCCACGGATGCCCATTTCAATGTTGTTCTTAGATCTATTTCTGTACATTTCAATTAAAGATCAAAGCCAACTCATCGTTGTTAGTTTCTGCCTCACACAAGGGATAATAACTCATTATAAAGGCTAATGTGTTTTATAAATGTTATCGACAACGCCCATAAAAACGGTCACACATTAAAGAATGTTCAAAGTTTGTGGAACGGAAAGTCGTCCACTTTTTCACGGTCACATGACAATTCTTGTATGAAAGTGAGAGTTTAAAAAAATTTCAGAAGTGCAATTAAAATAGGAAGAAATGTGTTTCTACCGATGTTGATTTGTTTTTATGGAAGCCATGTTACTTGAGACAAAATTCATATAGAGTTACAAATAGTTACTGCTTAATAAAGAAAGTTAGGTCTTATGTTTGAAGTTCAGTATGACAAGATATCCAAGAGTTTCCTGAATGAAATTTATTCTTTAGGGTTTTACAGTTTTCTTAAACAAATTCAACATATTTTACATCTTATCGATTCAAGCAAAAGAAATAAAATATGTGTAATAGTTCAAAGTTCAAAATTTCTACTGGCAAAAAGAGAAAGACACACTAAGAAAAATAAATTATAATGAGAAAGTGATGTTTTGTCCAAGTAATCAAAATAACTGACAATCAACTCAAACTCAAATTTCAAACAGTTCAATTATTCATACAGCCATATGCTAAACCTATGGCCAAACAGAAGGACTATAGCAAAATGGTCATGCAATTTAGGTTTTTAATAATATAGGAAGAAGAGTTACAGTACAGAAGAACTGATGCTGGAGTACCTTCAGATGTTAGAAAGAATTTGAAAACATACCTAAACAATACATAGCATTGACTTAATATGACGCACAAATTTCTTTTGTAAAAATAATTTCTATATCTTTTGAACAAGCAGCTGAAAATATTAGGTCATAAATACCTACATACATAAAGCCATGCAACACCACTGAGGTTGATTCAACCATGAAACAATAATTGCTGGAAAGTTTCATCGTATAACTGTATAGCCAATCCATTAGCCTCATCAGCCAGATACAGACTACATGTCTGAACATGCTCAAAATTCAACAAGTCCTAAACACCTTAACAGGATGCCAGGATTTGTCTGAATTATTAATTTGTGGCCAACCAGCCTGAATGATGAACCGAACTCGATCACATTACATTTATTGATCTTATTACGGACAACGAGAAGAGAAAAAATCAAGAATCGGGTATGAAGATACACTTGTCTGCGTCCCCTTGTCTCCAGCTCCTTACAGCTCCTCAGCTCCACGACAGGGCCTATTTGTTAGTTGAAGTGGAAGAGACGTGAAATGACAAAGAAATGAGGAAAAATGATTTCAGCAAATATCACAGGTCAATTAACTATTTTTATTGTGACCAGATCATAGGTGTGTGTCAGATCGGTGGTGGGTGAGTTCACTTCGTGTAAGTAGACTGGATATTGTGCAGAAACAAGCCACTGGCACGCTTGGATTAAGAGGCAACTGTTATAATGCTTATATGGATTTTATATAAACCATCTCTGTAAGTGAGTAGGTTGGTAGGAGCAGTTTGGTGAGTTAGTCTGAGGTGTGTGGACGAGTGTTTGGTGGGTGAATTACAAGAATGCTGAGTTTGAGGTGGGTGGATGAGTGTTTGGTTTTCTTGAGTTCATTAGCAGAATGGTGAGTTATTTCAAGGTGTGTGGATGAGTTCTGGGTAAATCAGAAGAATGGTGAGTGAGTTTAAGGTATGTGGATGAGTCAGAAGAATGATGAGTTTATGGTGTGTGGATGGGTGGTGGGTGAGTCAGGAGAAAGGTGAGTTTATGGTGTGTGGATGAGTGGTGGGTGAGTCAGAAGAATGGTGAGTTTAAGGTGGGTGGATGAGTGTTTGGTTTTCTTGAGTTCATTAGCAGAATGGTGAGTTATTTCAAGGTGTGTGGATGAGTTCTGGGTAAATCAGAAGAATGGTGAGTGAGTTCAAAGTATGTGGATGAGTCAGAAGAATGGTGAGTTTATGGGTGGTGGGTGAGTCAGGAGAAAGGTGAGTTTATGGTGTGTGGATGAGTGGTGGGTGAGTCAGAAGAATGGTGAGTTTAAGGTGTGTGGATGAGTCAGAAGAATGGTGAGTTTAAGGTGTGTGGATGGGTGTCTGGTGGGTGAGTCATTTAGAAGGTTGGAGGTGAATGAATCAGTGGACGTACTGAGTGAGTGAGTGGGTGGATTCTGGTAAGTTGTGTAGACAAGTTGGTGAGTGAGTGAGTGGGTGGTGAGGTGACAGTAACACACCCAGTCCACCTGCCACTCTCTTGCAAGTGTTCCCACCACTACTGTATAGAAGTCAGCAGGTCATGCAGTGTGATCACACACACATCACAAGGTGCACACTGGGAGCTCATACTACCCCCCTGTAGTCCATACTATGTATTCTAGAAGAGTTCCTACAAGCATGGCCCATACCTGTAAATGATACCCTAACACACTTGTGTACTTCACTGTCCAATGTGTGTGTAATCATGACATCTCATGGCAACAACCTTCTTGGTGGGCCACCAGTTAACCAGTGTGTGTGTAATCATGACATCTCATAGCAACAACCTTCTTGGTGGGCCACCAGTTACCCAGTGTGTGTGTAATCATGACATCTCATAGCAACAACCTTCTTGGTGGGCCACCAGTTAACCAGTGAGTGTGTAATCATGACATCTCATAGCAACAACCTTCTTGGTGGGCCACCAGTTAACCAGTGTGTGTGTAATCATGACATCTCATAGCAACAACCTTCTTGGTGGGCCACCAGTTAACCAGTGTGTGTGTGACATCTCATGGCAACAACCTTCTTGGTGGGCCACCAGTTAACCAGTGTGTTTTCCATCATTCAAAGATTCAGCACAACTATGTATATTAGTCACACAAGTTCAGCACATTCGACTCACGTAGGGTACATCTGTACCACTCACCTACCAACTGCCCTTAGCTGGACCATAGCATATCATCACAATTTAATACAATACTTGTACAGATTAATATGTTTCAAAATTTCAGAAAATACTTTTTACTATTATGGAATTTGATGAAGACAAGTGTTTCAGTGAAAGGGTATGTATGCCAGACATCATTCCACAATGACGTTAGTATATGAAGCGAGCTGCAAGTTGAGACAATTTACTTGTAGATTGGATGATTCACATATATCTCCTTAAATTTGACTATCCTACAGTTCCAATGCATTTATCAAACTGGGTACAGATTAAAAGGTACTATACTTCACACACAGCCAAGTATATTGCTGTGGATCGGCTTTTGTGACTTGTTGGGCATTAAGGATGTCATTGTCTCTGGTCTACTTCATTACAAATAAATCTGTCATTGAAACATTTTATACTTTATCTGGACCCTGATTGCTCATGTTAGAACCTTATGTGCTAGTTTGGGTTTTATGTCACACTTATAAATATTCCAGCAGCATGTGACTGCAGGAAAACACCAGATCTTTCACCCATGTGGAGAACAGAACCCTATAACAAGCTAACACCTCAGCCACTTGGCCACCTGACTGTCTTTCATCACTGAAATGATAAAGTTTTGGTTTTGTAGTTGTTATCGACACTGAACTCTGAAATAGTCAAGCTATATAATGAGGTGTTTAGATAATCCAGTATGGGGCAGACATCAAGAGCATCCATCTACATAACTGAACTATGATGACATGCATCAACCAAATCAGAAAACTTGACTTCCTAATCCTGTTAGTCAGCTCTTACAATAAACATGGCTTCTGCTAATCAATTCTAACCTGAATCTTGTCAGGGAACTAAGTAGCTATGTGAGAACTGAGTGATAGTATTTGATACCATCTTCACCAGTTATCCTGGTCAGCATACCATTAAACTCATACTACTGGTCATCGCCTTCTGTGGTAAGGTTGGAGAAACCTCCAGCAAATCTGACAGACATTAACAAATAATATTTTCTCAGCTCCCTTCCATTTCAATGTCAAGGGGAAATAACTCTGCAAAGAAAGCTTCTTTCCAGCCAAGATCATCCTTAATCCAATCAAATCTCCTCCTCTCTTGTTTTCGCATCCCATGCATGTTTGTGTATGTATGTCTACATAAAACAATAATTTTATAGCATCATGCAGCAACTTCAGCAAGATCAGAATATATTTTTATTAAAGTAAACATCAAAATTATGAGAAGAAAGGAACACTTTCAAATATTGACACTACTGTAACAGTAAATGATGAAATCCAAACATCTCCAGGTTATAATTATGAGAAAAATAATAAAATCCCTAGACATGGGTCAACAAAAATTAGATTTAATGACATAGACAGATATAAAATCAATATTTCATTTTCCCGACCTGAAATATTGTTTATTGTCACATTAAGTGAATTATTTGAACTTTCTCAAATAAATCAGTTCCAGGACAACTGGGCACTGATCAGTGGATCTGTACAGCGGCAGAACACACAATAAATCTCTTTTACCAAGCATACCCTAAACTCCATTTACAGGATGGCCATTATTCAGTCTGATTTTCATTTAAACGATTTATTGACAGGAAAATACCAGCATCACGAACACTAGTCATAAACAATGAAAGGACCTACTTTCAGTATTTTCCATTACAGTTTGTCTGAAATGCAATTATGTCCATGTCATCAAATTGCCATAAATAGACAAATAAAGTGGTATATAGATATAGCAGTCGCGTTTATTACAGACTATAAAATAAGACAGTGTTTCGACACCTGAGGGTGAGGTAAATTATTAATCGTGACTGAACACGTAGCAGAGTGGTGATGATATAGAGGGTTGAAGTGATCGGATCATTACCCATTCGATCAGCAACAAGTCTGACTGGTTTCGGGTGTAATCAACATAAGTAGACTTGTTTCAGTCTCTCACTTTGCTCTTTCTGCACTAGCTGATCATGAGTGAGTGAGTATGTTTTTTACGCCGCTTTTAGCAATATTCCAGCAATATCATGGCGGGGGACACCAGAA
Organism: Haliotis rubra; assembly: GCF_003918875.1. Classification (NCBI taxonomy): domain Eukaryota; kingdom Metazoa; phylum Mollusca; class Gastropoda; order Lepetellida; family Haliotidae; genus Haliotis; species Haliotis rubra. Next base: position 1,788,873 of record NW_025764948.1, on the reverse strand, counting down.
ATGGGCGTCACACATTGTACCCATGTGGCTGCTGACCATGAAGAAACAACTGCCACACTGGTAAAAAAAGGTTGATTATAAAGTAAGGAAGCGACCAAATATTTAAGAGGTCAGTTAATTTGTCCCAAATAAAGAGAAGCTCAATAATTAGTCAAGAAAACAAAATAACAAATTGTATCTTTTGGAAACCATCCTGCAAAATTGGGAACATTGGTAAGATAATTGCTCATATAGGCTACAACATCTTGTACTTTAAGAAATGTGAGAAAATGCATGGTGTCTTGGCAACAATGAGTCTGTCTGATGGTCAGATACAGGCAAGGTGAAGGTGAACTGCTGCTGCACTGAAAGGGGAAGCCCTCCTCCACATGGATCAGTACAGATTACTCTTTGAATGGCATCGGAGTGTGTGAAACAGTTTTACAGTGGTACCTTCCTGAAGGAGCAGTTTGTTCCAACTGAAACTGGTTCTGCTTGGCCTACATACCATTAACCAGTACAATACGTTTATACCCTGCTTTAAAGATCTACAGCAGTATTTAACTTTTTTTTCTGATATTTGAACTGTACTTTCAAAATGCAAAAAAAGTAGTTAGAAAACATTCTGGTGTATTGGTTGCCTATTTACCCATGAATTTGTAATGATTCTGGAAACAAAGTTTTTTAATGCAATTACTGTGCTTAATTATCTTTTCAAAGAAATTGGAAATTGCTTAACATCTGAAGTTATAAATAAATACAAACATAATAGTATTTAATTTCTTTAAAATTTTCAGACTTAATTTGGATAAACCAAGCTGTTTATCATCAAGAAACACTGTTATCTTCATATATTAGGACAAAAACGTGTATTTATGTATTTCTCTCAATTTCTGAACATCAACAATCCACATTAATGTTTTTACATTACACAGCGAGTCACAGTGTGATCTCTCACTTCTGCTAAAGACTTCTAGTTTCATATTTAACTTTGATGTCTTTCCTGATTCTCAGCAGCAATCAGTAGACTAAAAAAAATGTCATTAATGGACTCCTGATTCACAGGAGCTCAAGCTGTGCAACAGCTCAGACCACTGGACATCATCAACAGTATTCCAGTGTCTGGGCAGAAAACCAACAGGGAAACAGGTTGTGCTTGTTTCCATTTTGAGGAAATTTACAGAATAAATCATGCCATGAGGTTCTTGAGAGGCATCTAGAAGTTGGTGTTCATGTAAAACTCCTGTTGTAACACCACGGATAATGATGTGCATACAACTGCAGATCCTGGCTGCTAAGGGGGATAACTCTGCACAGAAACTTGAAGCACTGGTTTACATCATGTGATCAATGCTTTTCTATTAGAAGAAGGCTGTGAAGATTCATGTACATTTTTGTAGTGACATGAATGAATATATATTTGTGTGTGCATGCGTGCAATAGTCTGGAAGGTTTTGCTGTGTTTTTCCAATGAGATACTATACCACAGTCATACCAAGCCATACCTCCCTCCGACACAGTCTACCAACACTGAGCTGACCAATCTCTGTTTGAACTCCTTAATTCCAAGAGCCAGGCAAGGTAATAACAACCATAATCTGTTGCCATGTTTTGGTTTGATGCAACCAGGGTAGGAACCCATGACCTTCCATTCTCCTGATCGACGCTCTATCATTACACCATGGAGGCTGTTCATACTGGGCAGGAAGTGTTGGACCTTTCACAGCAGGCTACAAATAGTACGGGTGGTGGGGTAGCCTAGTAGTTAAAGTGTTTGCTCTTCATGCCAAAATCCTGGGTTTGATTCTTCACATGGGTACAATGTGCGAAGCCCATTTCTGGTATCTCCTGACATGATATTGCTAGAATATTGCTAAAAGTGGCGTAAAACCCACCTCACTCACTCACTCACTCACTCACTACAAATAGTATCTGGGTACAAAGTGATTTTAGCTCTAATACTGTAACACAGACTTACAACTGTCAAAGCACACAGGTTGATTTGTACAATGGCAACTTGGTCTCTAAGCATATCTAACCTCTCATTAATGTTAAAATTAATGTGTCACTGTATGATAATGAACTGAAGTAATCCTCATTTGATTAATTTCAACATAGTTAATGACAAGAAACCCATGATATTCCTGTCCAATTTCAAAGACTTCAAATACTTCAGGGCATGATGACACTGACATCAGCTGAGTCAAAGATGAGAATATTGCTTCAAAAGTGAAGAATCATCCCTGCATTATCCTCAATCAGAACCGATAATGGCACACAAATGGTATTTCTGCTGCACCAAACTGTAGTTCCAGAAGGCACTCTGTTGCTGTCGACGATGCGAAGCCCCCTGGAACTGACATACATGTGTACACTGTGCTGCCACCTATGCCTCTCTGACGCATTTATTCAAGAGCAAAGCACATCAATTAGGTACAAATAAGCCGAAATCTCCATGGCATTTAATCTACACTTGTTCGACCTCTTCAAGAAAATGTAGCCATGAGACAAATTACTGTTCTCTTAAATAATACTCACCTTTCCAATGTTGAAAGAAAGAATACATTCACGACATAGATTTAATGTGATAAATACGGCTTGAATAAGAAAAATGAACTAAGCGCCAAAGTTACAAACTACGTCCCTGTTGTCTTAGGCAAGTATTGATTTTTCTGACGAAGTAGTTAAATCTAGATACAGTCTCTCCGCGCTCAGTGGTTGTTGTCGACACAGTGTTTTCCCAACTTATACTGGCCAAATCTTGCCACGTCTCCTGGCTAATCTATTTTATTACATTCTTGTTATAACGCTAACTCGCGGAATGGACAGACATCTGCATCAACATTTCAAAACTGTCAGGGATATTTTTGAAAATGGTAATGAGAACAGTTTATGAAATATGTATTGTAATATCCTTAGCTGATGCAAACAGGATAAGGGAGTGTTGAAACAGGCTGATTGGTATTTGTGTACAGGTAAATTCAGGTGAACTGGATTGTTTTTCCATCCTTGTCAGTTACAGTCAGTTATCTCCTGATGGCATTAGTCACTCACGTTGATTCCATATATGGCACAGAATCAGTTCTGGAAATAACGTATTGTCATGGAGACCATTGTGGATGTGCTCGGAATTCTTACATTTGTTGCAGCAACTAGCACTTGACCCACAAATATCATATTTCTTGATTTATTGTGCACAGAATTGAAACATTCTTGACAGTTGATGGTGATATAGAAATTACAGTTATCGAATCTGAGTAGGCTTCATGTGTTCATTGTATCTGGAGCCTGCTGGGATAAATGTGATCGGTCACATGACCTGGCTGCCATTTGCAATTGTAGCTTGAAGAAATTGTTATTCTGTGTTTTTCTAACTGCTGAAATCTGCTTTATAGGTTTCAAACATCTGTCAATATTGTACAGTTCAGAAATATTTGAACATGACATAGTTTGGGCAGGAGTACACCATATCACGACAAGACCAAGGTATTTGCAAATATAATCCCATGTCAGAGAGCATGGTAAGGTTGACCATGTTGGTTCAGATCATGCCGACATATTACTGGGACACAGAGTTAATGAGGGCTAAATGCTGAAAATTATCACATCACATGTACATTCAGACAAAAATCAGAAACATTTTACTTTCATGAACCCTGAAATTCCATGCATGTATTGGGAGCTTGCAGGAAGATGCTGCAGTACTGGTGGACAGATCCACACATAGTCCTATGCCAGTCCTATGTTAAACTACAGAGTAGAATATTTCCCTTGTGGATATGGGCATCAGTCTGTCCTGATTGGTTGTGCAGTCAACAATTGATAATATATATTTGCCTTGTGACAGTGGAAATAATTGTTCAAGGGTAACTTGGTTAAGAAATTATTGGCAAAGTTTTCAGAAAAGAATTAAGATTGTACATGCAGGCAGAATTATTTTTCTTAACTATTATCAACACAGAAAAATACATTATTACATAATAGGCTCTGATTACAGAGCATTAGTGGCAAATCTCTCACATACTCTGACTCTACCTGCCCACAGGAGGTAAGGGTGGTCACTGGGAACCTATAATAACCACAAGGGAACAAGCACAGGGTACTGAGAGCCCATTCTCTCCATCCAACACGGAGTATTCAAGAAATCCCCTCAAGGGTTTTAGCATGGGTACTGGTGACCTATTTTGCCCTGGAACTCCTACAGGGTATTAGCAGGTGTTAATGCTGACCTTGAATCTGCCCTGGAACTTCTCATGGGTGAAAACATGGGTACTGGTGACCTATTCTGCCCTAGATCTCCTTCAGGGTATAAGCAGGTGTTAATGCTGACCTTGAATCTGCCCTGGAACTTCTCATTGGTGTACCCATGGGTACTGGTGACCTATTCTGCCCTGGAACTCCTTCAGGGTATTAGCAGGTGTTAATGCTGACCTAATCTGCCCTGGAACTTCTCATGGGTGTAAACATGGGTACTGGTGACCTATTCTGCCCTAGATCTCCTTCAGGGTATTAGCAGGTGTTAATGCTGACCTAATCTGCCCTGGAACTTCTCATGGGTGTACACATGGGTACTGGTGACCTATTCTGCCCTAGATCTCCTTCATGGTATTAGCAGGTGTTAATGCTGACCTAATCTGCCCTGGAACTTCTCATGGGTGTACTCATGGGGTACCAGTGACAGTCTCTGCCATGGAACCTTTCAAGTATACAAGAATGGGTTTATGTGACCCACTCTGTGGACCTGGGCCCTCTCAGGGCTCTAACCATGTGATCTGAGGCTGTCTGTACATTATTGCGAATCCACATCATGTGTCATCTCAGACAGAACATTCTGGTCATGTTCACTAAAGTAGCAGGTTGTATTAAAAATAATTTGTTTATTAGCAGAAACACCCATTTTGACACTGAAAGAAAAAAGCCTTTAGACAAATAATCAGTTGTATGTTTTTCTCTTTTAGTTGGTATGCACCTGCATACTGAGTCAATAGTTAATGAAAAGTTTTGACTAATGCTTCCCTAATTCCATAACAGTGTTAGACAGTGTTAATTCCTCCTGGGTTCTGAAGAAGCAGGGTGACATCAAACCTTTCCACATTAACATGCATTTCAGGAACATACCCACTGGGAAACGTACAGAAACCTTTACAGCATAATGTCACCAAGCCGTATGTTCAAACATGAAAGGAGTGCTATTACCAAAGAGTCAAAGTTTCTCTTTCATCATTAATAACATAATTCTAATCCTAAAAACAGTATTCCTTTGTAGCTAGCTGTTGAATTACAAGATAAACCTGTTTGAGTGTCAGCATATCATATATGATAATCAAAGGTATCAAATTAGGAAATAGACATTCTGTGTTTTGAATGTAGATTCAACTTCACTAAATCAAAATAGGAACTGAATCCATAGCATCAGGTGATCATCATACCTGCTCTTATTCATCAGAAGTGGTTCTTGAAACTTGAAGCCACTCAATGACCAATCAAAAACTTGTTCAAAATTCATGGTACAATCTACAATAACACACCATATAATCTAAGACCTGACAGGCTTATCTCCAGTCTACCAAGAGAGAATCTACAAATATCACAAAGATTTCCATGACTGGGAACAGTCACAGTATTGGTGAGAGAACATGAAGCAAAGTCAATGTACAAACATCCAGTTAACCAGATGGGGAAATCAGCAGCCTGAATAATACATCTCCTGTCTGTCCTACAGTTTAATGAACAAACATTTTAGTATCCCTGCTTCTTCATCCCAGGGGATTCCATGGTGGGATTTGTGCCAAGCATCCTATGTCACCCATAGGGGCAACTTATTGAATGGTCAGGTTCAGGGGCTTGGATCACTGCGTATCAGGGAACTCTGACAGTGGGGATCATTGCTCATGATATTAATCACAGGATTGTCTGGTCCAGGGATTATTTACAGGCTGCTGTCGTGCAGTTTGGGTATTGAAGCATTGAACAGCAAAGCAAAGTCCTTGGTTATAGTGATTCTTAAGCAAATCAGCATTTGCCAATAAACAAACATGTCCAGCATGCCAGCTTACAGATCTGTGGTTATTCTATGTTAAGGTATGGGAGTGACAACAAGCTGAGAACTAAGGTCACTTTGCACAACAGCAACCAGTCATATTAAGTACACATCCTCCATCTTTCCCTTGTGTAAACAGTCAATTTCATACATGATTTATTATTCTGCACCTTACACAACTATATAATTTAATGAAGCATACAACAGAGACAAGTCCTCCCAGGTAATCACAGTGAAAACTAAATGGGAAAAACACAAGACACCTGTAAACAACAAACAATGACCCACTCACTGAAGGCTTATTAAGTGGAATTTTAGTACTACAAAATGAAACCCTTTTTTTCTCAGAAAATGATGTTCCAACTTTTGACAAAACCCTTTATCAGCAGACGTCCATGTATATAGTTTCTGATATCTTAGTTTTCTTTCGCAATCAGCAAATAAAACTTACATGTGAATAGGTAGAGATGGAATGAAATATGAGTGTCACATGCTCCACACTCAGCATGAAAATGAGAAACCGTTACGTGAAGAGTCAGTTGCAACTACATTCCCAAAAACTATTTTTATTAAAGTACTAAAAATGTTGTCTTCAGGGAATGATAAAACAAGTGATTAAATTCTCACAGACATTCATATGTCTTTCACAGTTCCTTGAATGTAGGTTAAGATACACAGGTGTGCTATATTTGACTAAATTTGGACAGTTTGAATGGAATATTCTCGAGTCACAGCTGAAGAGTGCAAACCCTACAGACACCAAATGTTGTCTTACTGTTGCAGGAACACCAGAAGGCTTACTGAACACATGCAACATTGTGATAAAGAAATACGTTAACATATGGCTACTCAAATGCCATGTTCTAAATCTTGCCTTAGCATCTATCAGATATTCTGTGTACATTTGTCACATTAGAAGCAAAAAAGACATTGACAGTCTTCCAAAGATATTAAACAATGATGGAAGGTGTACGCATGTCAAGCCAGTATGCAGCAGAGGGTGTGATCCTCTCATGCCTTCTTAGAGACGGCAGCCATTGGCAATTTATCACGGGACCTGTCTGAAGCGCTGCACTGTCTAATGAACGATGAGAAGGTGTTAGCTACATCACCTGACTTCTCTTTAAAAAATTATTTTTATAGCCCTGAAGTACAACTCCCAAGCTTTCCACCTCATTTGTCGAGATCACTCCTTCTTTTGAGGGGACTCCTGGAAGTTATTACAAGGCAATCACACGACTTGCCCATGACACCTGGGGAGCTATGATTCTACATATGGTAAAGGTTCCCACTCTTATGCGTCTTCAAAAAGTCATGTGTAGGTTAAAAGACAGAATGGTTGCCAAAAGAAAACATTAAAACGAAAATAAATTAAATTGTGGCCTTGCTGAATGTGTGTCTTTTTCTGTGTCTTAATTTGCTGTGGTTCATGCTGTCAACCAGTGGTCTGTCCAACAGACTGGATTATCTGCAGGCTTCAGTATTGAACATATCACACTGTGGTGAAAAAGGTATTCACTCACATACATAAGAGCTGACTGAAGGTGTTTGCAGGGATACATACATACATACATACATACATACATACATACATACATACATACATACATACATACATACATACATACATACATACATACATACATACATACATACATACATACATACATACATACATACATACATACATACATACATACATACATACATACATACATACATACATACATACATACATACATACATACATACATACATACATACATACATACATACTATTTGCTAGTAAGTCAGAAACAAATGCTTCTGATATAGTCAGAATCAAATAATGGATTTCTTTATGATTATGGAAATGAAATTTGTTGCTTTTTATTTGTGTGAAGACTGTGCCCTCTCACTCCTACAAAAGGCAACTGATATGGAAACTATTGTAACAGAGTACCAATAACCACCAGGAACACTAATTAAATCTGTCCACTGACTTGGGTGCTTCTGTGCTTCAAGGAATTACTAGGGTCTATAATTTCTGGTGTAGAATACCCTTGGGGAACCAGTCAACATTAACACTCACTCACTTGCTCTGAGAATCCCCACATGTAGGTGAAAATGTGTCTGATGATGGTCAAAATCACACATTTATTTTTAGCTGCTTTCAAGATTCACTCAAAATGAGCAGATGAAAGAAAATTACAATAAGTGAGTGATAAAACGGTGATGCACTGAAGTAAGTGAGCAATATGTCAGTCAGTGTAGAACTGGTTCAGAGCTGCTACCTAGGTGTGTGTGAGTGCGTGCATGCATGTGTGCATGTGCATGAGTGCACACATGCGCGCTTGTGTGTAATTTGTGTATACTATATGGGTGTACAATGTGTGCACGATAAATGTTTACTGCAAGTATGCTAACTGTGTGGATGTGCTACATGTGTGCATGTCTGCATGTGTGTGAGTGAGTGAGTGCGTGTGTGAGTGGGTGGGTGCGTGCATGCTATGACAATTTCTGCATCTTGGACAACATGGCCAGCCATGCTCCCTCCAAACGGTCAGGGTGTGAAGACACACTAGGGTAGTCAGCCTTCCACTGTGGTGAGATATCCAGCTTCCGTCTCACCCTGACGACCACACAGAGGTGATGCAGGCCACTGGCAGGACCCTGGTGAAACCTGTATAGGTATGGAGAAGGCAAACCAAATACTGTAATCCCACCAAACTGAAGATGTGACTTCATAATCAGCAAATCCCGCCACAAATCTTTGCACACTGTAATTTGTACACCATGACCACCTCGAGTTGATCACTCAACACAAAGCCTACTTTGTCACCAGTGTCTCCTATAATGAAACCTACAGATTATGTTTAAGATAAATTAAACAGGAAAAGTTAACCTTAAAAGATTCCATACCTCTGAACCATACTCTTTCACAAAACACACAATTTGTAACCCCCATAGCCGTTAACTCAGAAAATCCACATAAATCACACTTTGATTAATTACCCACTCGACCTTAAAGTCTTGATCTTTGCTATACTTACACATATAATTTAAGTTGCTTAAGATAGGAAGTTTCCATCAAGAACATCTAAAGGTGTAATTATGGACCTTCAAAATACCATGAGCTACAACTTAATAACCTTAACTGCAGCACACATCCTCTGTTACAGACTCTCTACTGTACAGAACTGTAATGTTCAGAAGACTCAAGATCTACATCGCTCCTTGTCGCCACGCTGCGTGTAGCGGAGACTTTAACTCCCCACAACTCCATCAGCGCAGCCTGTCTAGCAGAACCGTGATTGACAACTTGTGCTAATTGTGTGCCCATCAATAAGTGCGCATCACTGGACATTGCTTGGACAAATATGAATGAATGACCATCCATGATCAGCCAAACTTGGGTGAGTAGATTCCATTTGTTGTGACGGCTTGCCAATAATTACATATTATTTTGTGATTAATTGCAAGAAAATGAATTTGCCACTGAAATGGAACTCAGAAGGCTTTTGACGTCTTTAATCTTTGATTGACGCTGGCATATGTATATATCATAATATGCCCGTCACACACTGTTTGTTCATCTTGTTATAGATAAATGTAAACCAACCACAATACAAGGTTAGAATACTGACCTGCTGCCCAGAATCTGAACACTGTGAAGAGGAAGCTATATATGAATGGCTACGAGGGAAATGTCCTTTAGAGCCATTGCCATATTTTTTTAAATCTTTGAAAAATATTCAATTAGAGTTTAAGTTTTAAGGTCAAAAATGAACATAGCGCATGAAATCCTTTTTTGCTGAGAGTGACCTTTAAAAGGCAGGCAAATATTCTGGTTGTAGTGTGAGCAGTAGCCATATGTGCTTGTGGGCTTAACGTTAGATAAAAATAATTTCGCATTGTCTCTATGACATTTCAATGGCTTACACCGATATTGAGCCAGACCTTGTCCAAACTGAAAAGGAAGCTCTAATGGAGTTTTTTTATGGAAAGCAGGCTTGGATGTTGACAACTGTTTCATATTGCCATAAATTATTATATGTGGTGTATGTCAAATCATATCTTCATAAGTATGGCCATACATATATTGCTGTGCATATCATGTTGCACAATGTAATAGGGAATTGTCACCACTATACATAGTGAAGACATCACCAAGTATTGTGGCATCCAGTGAGTGAGTGAGTGAGTGAGTGAGTGAATGAGTGAGAGACCTGCAAGCATAAAAACCATGTCAGACATTTGTATGAGGCATCATTGGTAAGAATATGTATCAGGGCGTGGAGTCATCCCACAGATGACATCCTTACCTAGTCAGCTTGCTGACGGGGTTAATCTCTTTGGTCATGTGGACAAGCCATCCAACATTGGATCAGAAGGTCCATGGTTTGAATCCAAGCATGGACAGGGAAATTGTATGGCTGCTACACTGGCACCCAATGTGGGGCCATAAAATCACAAAACATGATCGCATCAATTGTGTGTGAGAGAGTGAGTGAATTATTTTACATCATAGTCATCAATATTCAAGTCATATCACAGCAGCCTGAAGATATAAGTATGAAGTATAGACAAGGCAAACCAGCAATAGAAGGCTGTAATCTATGCCAGCAGTGTACAAGGACAAGAGCCAAGTCTCACAGTCTGACAGAGATACACATATTTATCAAAGCTTTCAGTAATCATGGCATTTGGGACATCTGCAAAAAGCACACATAACGAGTGATATGGATGCAGGCAACATGATACCAGTCTCTGAATCATGTATCAAATATCACAGGTCAATACCGATTCCATGCAAAATATACACATTAATAACAAACATTTTTCAGTGGCCAAGAATGAGTCATTTCACAACAGTGACCTTAGAATATAAATAGTTTCAGATTAGAATCGTCATCAGATGTCTCTGAGTGCATGCTTCAGAATAAGGTTAAAAAATCCCATTATCTTGGGGAGAACTTTGCATTAGAATATATGAAATTGTCCATTATCTTCGGAAGTGTGTTCCTTGACTATAAGGGAAATGTTCCTCCCTTTTTGAATGCATATTCCTCAAAGTGACAGGAAAAAGTAAACCATCTCTATTCTTCAACATGTTAGGAAATGTTTTCCAATCTTTGTGGACATGTTCCTGATTCAGAGTAGAAATCACTGTCACTGCATATACCCAGCTATGGTATATTTCAGATTTAGGTAATGTGTGTACAGTGTCCTGTACAGTGTACAGTGCAAACACATATCAAGGTCAACACCAATACCATCAAAGACTGCTTAATAAATCATTAACACAAAACTAACTGTAAACATCAGTGACCAGAGAGCACAATAACACAAGCCCCACCCAAGTATCCACTAATCAGGTCACCAAGTCAGTTTCTGGATGTGACCTAATTTGTTTTCTGTTTATGGAACCATAAATGCATAAATAATTGCTCGGTTAGCCAATCAAATGCCATGGAATCACTCCCAATATATCTACGAGGGTAGGAGGGAAACCCGATATTCATCACAACCTCTGTTCAGGAAAGGGCAATTAATGGCAGATAGTGGCACATTTTTAAAAGCTATTAGTTTTGGTGATAACATTTTTAAAATCCAATAAAGCACCTTATCATGAACTTTCATGTGAAGCAAGGGAGGCCTTCTCGGTTATCAAGTGATCTCCATCTTGCAACCAGGCTAAGATGCTCAGGAAAAGAGGTCCAGTTTACTGACAATTTTCAAAGCTATCATATTTGCAGTCATTGTACATACAAACAATAACTCTGTATCCAACTCACATTTTGATGGGCACCAATTAAAGACTTGAAAACAGGCATCTATTACATATTTTATACCCTATCATACACATTACATTCAAGCTTTGTTTACCACTGAAATGGTTGACAGTCTTCAATGAAGCTACAAAAATAATGTGAAATGTGTTGAAACCAATGTTAAAGAATGAAAGCACAACACTTATTTTATCTGATATGACACCAAACTTAAATAAAGTTGACATCAAAGATTTTCAGACCATCTATTAAACGTGATAAAATCTTAACAAATACAGTAATCTTCAAATCCAGTTCATTTCTCTTTCAGCCACTTCCGCTAAATCTCAAGAGCATTTTTCATAAAACCAACTCGATGCAAAAAAAACCTAGTAATTACGCTTTTTATTAAAGGATTGATTTTTAACGCATACTGAAAAAAGAATTCACTTCAAATCATAAACATATAAAATTACATCAATTAATTATATTTTTCAATATTTCCATAATTCTAATTTGTAATTACTTGCTGAATGTTTGCAATTAGGGGGATAAAGGTTTGAGTAAAATAGATATAATTTGGTTTACTCCACAATCAAAAAGATCTTGAGACATGACATTTGCTCAGAGAAATCTCTGTCCTAACCTCGCGTGGTCAAGAAGAATTATCTTGCTTGCAATTGACTCAATAATCACATTACTTACCCGGCAGAATAAAAGTCAGCTCTAACCTATTGACAAACTGGCTTATTTTGTATTGACCAATGTAATCCATGTAATAACCAAACATGAAAAATGTTCTTTACTCTGAATAGAAATCATTACCACTGAAAGGCTGGGACGACATCAATTCTACTGGTTGGACAACTAGTATTGAATTTATTTTGACTGACTGATTGCACTGTTGGAAATGTGTTTGTACTGTTTTATCATGATGGATTAATACATACTTAGGAACTTGTTCAAAATAATTGCTAAATTCTTGACAAAGGTCTAAGGAAGTCACAGAAATTGTTGTCATTATTTGAATTATTGTGATTAGTCTCAGGGTACATATTACTTCATTGTGGAACTAAGACCATAGAGTTAATACCAAGGAAACTATTGCAATTCTTCCCCAATAAACAATAAGGAAATGGGAGAAGTCACAAGGTCTGAAGAATTTCCTCTGTGAGGGGTTATAGATTATGTCAGTAAAGCTGCCACCATCACAATAAAGAAGATTCTTCAGATGGAACCTTAGATGACCTCAAGTGTTTCTATATTATATTCAAATAATGGAGGCATATAAGACGATTGTGTCAAGATTACATCTATAGCAACTGTATGTCAATCGCATCTCTGTCACATTCTAAAACAATATCTGATCTTAAGATGGTAAGAGATAGTAAGAGATGGTAGAGCATAACTTGATGGGCATTTAGAAGTTGGAAGGTACCATAACAGCATATGGTATACGTTTACAACTTCTTTAATATAAAAGAAGTTATATAAATAAGTCGTCGATCCATGCTTATGGTAGAAGATAGCAAGAGATGGTAGAAGGGTGATGTTGGGTTAGATGAACTTTACAGCATGTGTGAATTCTCTCTGAGACATTTGTTGAATCACTTGAAGGGGTTTGAATGTTTTATGAACGCAATCAGAAACATGCTGTTCAACATCACCGTGTTCTAGTACAATATGAACACTCTTGGCTGTGTACACTTTCTACGATCTACAGGCGATGCTATGACGTGATAAAAACAAGATATCATTATCCCATTTCCTTCCAACACAGGGTATGACCCAAGGGTACAGTCACCCATCAAGGATAGCTATACATGCCAATGAATCTATGACTTTTTAAAAAATTAAAACTTTGTTTCAAATTCAACTTATACCTGCCTACAAGTCAAACTACAGAACACAACTGCTTACAGATGTTCACAAAATACCTTCTGAAAAAAACTAACAACTTTAAGTGCCTTCATTGTAAATGTGACTCATGAAGGTCCTTGTTTGAATGAACCTTCAGTAACCCATGCTTGTCGTAAGAGGCGACTAACAGGATCGGGTGGTCAGGCTCGCTAGCTTGGTTGATATATGTCATCGGTTCCTTATTGTGCAGATCGATGCTCATGCTGTTGATCACTGGATTGTCTGGTCCAGACTTGATTATTTACAGACCGTCGCCATATAGCTGGAATATTGCTGAGTGCGGTGTAAAAATAAACTCACTCACTCATTATAAAATGTTAACACGATAACACCCTTTCTGTACTAAGACATCTCTGCTAAAAGTTCATTGTTCAAGGTCTGAGTTCATTGTTCAATTCAGATTTAATTCATCAGAAGCATGTGTTTATGAATCACCATCACAAAATGATGATACCAGGTGTTTGCAAGGAGGCTCAGTAAACACATGCTGCCCCTGGTTGTACCTGTCACAAACACATGCTGCCCCTGGTTGTACCTATCACAAACACATGCTGCCCCTGGTTACACCTGTCACAAACACATGCTGCCCCTGGTTACACCTGTCCATGCTGCCCCTGGTTACACCTGTCACAAACACATGCTGCCCCTGGTTACACCTGTCACAAACACATGCTGCCCCTGGTTACACCTGTCACAAACACATGCTGCCCCTGGTTACACCTGTCACAAACACATGCTGCCCCTGGTTACACCTGTCACAAACACATGCTGCCCCTGGTTACACCTGTCACAAACACATGCTGCCCCCCTGTTACCCTACACCTGTCACAAACACATGCTGTGCTGGTTACACCTGTCACAAACACATGCTGCCCCTGGTTACACCTGTCACACATGCTGCCCCTGGTTACACATGCCCCTGGTTGCACCTGTCACAAACACATGCTGCCCCTGGTTGCACCTGTCACAAACACATGCTGCCCCTGGTTGCACCTGTCACAAACACATGCTGCCCCTGGTTTGCACCTGTCACCACCTGTCACAAACACATGCTGCCCCTGGTTACACCTGTCACAAACACATGCTGCCCCTGGTTGCACCTGTCACAAACACATGCTGCCCCTGGTTGTACCTGTCACAAACACATGCTGCCCTGGTTACACTGGTGCCCCTGGTTGTACACAAACACATGCTGCCCCTGGTTGTACCTGTCACAAACACATGCTGCCCCTGGTTGTACCTGTCTGCTCCCTGGTTGTACCTGTCACAAACACATGCTGCCCCTGGTTGTACCTGTCACAAACACATGCTGCCCCTGGTTGCACCTGTCACAAACACATGCTGCCCCTGGTTGTACCTGTCACAAACACATGCTGCCCCTGGTTGCACCTGTCACAAACACATGCTGCCCCTGGTTGCACCTGTCACAAACACATGCTGCCCCTGGTTACACCTGTCACAAACACATGCTGCCCCTGGTTGTCAGAAACACATGCAAAGGCAAGTCAATTCTTTACCCAAAACAACCCAAAAGTCACCAAACTTGGTGCAGTTTATTATTTACTTTTGCAGAAGAGACAGTTTGCCAACATCACTGTTATGACGGTAACTTCATTTGATTGCTATAGTTTTCCACCTGGACTTAAAATGATGCCGCTGTGGTCACTGTATGGTAGATAGGTAGATATCATAACATGATTGGGATAATACACAATTGATAATAGATAAGGAGGAGTAAATGTCTTGTTTGGTTTTTAGCCGCTGACTGAACAATAATCCATCTGAATGATGTCAGTCTGTAAATATGCATGTCTGGAACTGAAACTCCAGTAATTTGTATTGAGAAGAAAGATCCACTGACGGATGACATGCTTCCAACCAAGTCACTAAATGTTACCACCGTATCTATGTGGCCACCTCACAGAACTAACATGAGTTACTGAGGACCTTATTCTAACCCACAGTTGCCACCGGTCTAAGGAGTAAGTGAAAGCAGCATCCAATTCTTGGTTTTCAAGTCACCGTGTAGAAACAGTGTGAATCATGACCCTCACTGATAACAAGATACTCAAATCATGGCTGAAGCACATTCGGTTCTCTGGAAAATACATTCCTGGCCAAAAAATGTATAACAAGAGAAAATTGGAGGTTCGGGAAAGAGATAATAAGATGTAAACACAAGGCCAATTTCTTGCCAGGAGAACTAGTGGAGAACCTACAAAAATAATCACAGCAAATCTGCTGAAATTGTAACACTTGTTGAGTCAGTCGTGATTAATTCACACAGGATTACAACCAAGGCAAACAAGGGCGGTCGTCTGTTGAATCACAGAAATGACATTTCATCTTAGCGTGTGTTTATCTCCCATTGTTGGAACAGATGAACTACGGAAACAATTGTCTTTTGACCTTTTGGTGCAAGAATTTACTCTTGTGCAGAAGAACCTTTCACTGGAACTCTTGGGTTTATTTCCATCATCAGGAATTAGGAGCAGCGTCCCTCCTTAGTGAGCTGTTAGGGAGAATGAGTGTTTCAATCTTCGGTGAAAGCTAACAGTTTGAACAAGTCAATCCTTCAACAGATGAATGTCCTGAGGCTTGACAAACCAGTGAGTGTGTGTGACCTTGACTTTGTCAGTTGTACAATTGCACAACTAATATGATCATTTGATTTTTAATACAGAAATATGGGAGATTAATTCTATTGTATTTCCTTCTCCTGAGGTCACCTTGGTAAATCTCTGGAATTGAAAACAACAGATCATCAAGTTCACATTGATAATAATAAAGGGCAGCTTTGATATTCTCAAAATGTCATCTAATAAAGACTGAAGAATTGTTCCAGTAATGTCCCTGCTGATCAATAAAATGAAGAACATTTTTGTTGAAATGTTGAAAGACACTTTTTCTATAAGGTCAAAATCTAGAACATGTGAGTGAAGATATTCGGGGAGAGTGTAAAGTACAGTTGGTATGAAAGTATGTGTCTGTATGGCATACATGTGTCTCTATTACATATGTACTTCTGATTTGTAAGTGTTATCTCTCATATATATGTTCAATCTATCTTACATATATTATCTCTATCTTACATATATTATGTCTATCTTACATGTGCTACCTGTCTTACACATATTATATCTTACATATGTTATCTGTCTTACATATATTATCTTTTTTTTTTACATGTGCTATCTCTATCTTACAAATGCTATCTATCAGACATATATTATCTCTATCGTACATATGTTATCTGTCTTACATATATTATCTCCATCTTATATATATTATCTCCATCTTACATGTGCTATCTCTTCATTACAGACCCGTGAAGGTCTGGGTTAGAATATTGATCTCCAGTAACCCATGCTTGTCGTAAGAGGCGACTAACAGGATCGGGTGGTCAGGCTCGCTGACTTGGTTGACATATGTCATCGGTTCCCAGTTACGCAGATCGATGCTCATGCTGTTGATCACTGGATTGTTTGGTCCAGACTCGATTATTTATAGACCGCCACCGTATAGCTGGAATATTGCTTAGTGCAGAATAAAACTAAACTCACTCACTCACTCACTTTATTACATGTCAACTCTACATTAAACATGTTACCTCTGCCTATATATCTTTATATTACATGTTACATATATTAAATCCACATTACATGTCTGCCTTATATGTTATCTCTGTGACACATAAATTATATTATCTCTGTATGACATTTATAATCTCTCAGTTACATGTTATATTATCTTCCCACTATATCTCATCTCCACGTTACATATTATCTCTATATGACATTTATAATCTCTGAGTTACATGTTATATTATCTTCACACTATATGTCATCTCCACATTACATATATCTCTGTGTGACGTCTATAATCTCTCAGTTACATGTTATATTATCTTCACACTATATGTCATCTCCACATTACATATTATCTCTGTGTGACATCTATAATCTCTCAGTTACATGTTATATTATCTTCACACTATATGTCATCTCCACATTACATATTATCTCTGTGTGACGTCTATAATCGCTCAGTTACATGTTATATTATCTTCATACTATATGTCATCTCCACATTACATATATCTCTGTCCTACATATTATCTCTGTATTACATCATGTTATGTTATCTCTGACTTACATTTGTTATTGTTCTATTACTTTTAATGTGTTGCATATGCTGCCTCAGTAGTACGAGGTATCCCTGTATTTCATACAATACTCCTGTAGTGCCTACATTATTTCTGTGTCACATATTCTCTCTCTCCATGATATATGCTCTCTCAGCACAACGCTCACTCTCTCGTATATATACCGGTATATATATCATTCATATATCATCTCCCAATACAGTATCTCGGCACTACACTCACTCTGAATATATACCGGTATATATATCATCCATATATTATCTCCCAATACAGTATCTCAGCACTACACTCACTCTGAATATATACCTGTATATATATCATCCATATATCATCTCCCAATACAGTATCTCAGCACTACACTCACTCTGAATATATACCGGTATATATATCATCCATATATTATCTCCCAATACAGTATCTCAGCACTCACTCAGCACTACACTCACTCTGAATATATACCGGTATATATATCATCCATATATCATCTCCCAATACAGTATCTCGGCACTACGCTCACTCTGAATATATACCGGTATATATATCATTCATATATCATCTCCCACTACAGTATCTCAGCACTACACTCACTCTGAATATATACCGGTATATATATCATCCATATATTATCTCCCACTACAGTATCTCAGCACTACACTCACTCTGAATATATACCGGTATATATATCATTCATATATCATCTCCCAATACAGTATCTCAGCACTACACTCACTCTCTCGAATATATACCGGTATATATATCATTCATATATCATCTCCCAATACAGTATCTCGGCACTACACTCACTCTGAATATATACCGGTATATATATCATCCATATATTATCTCCCACTACAGTATCTCAGCACTACACTCACTCTGAATATATACCGGTATATATATCATTCATATATCATCTCCCACTACAGTATCTCGGCACTACACTCACTCTCTCGAATATATACTGGTATATGTATCATTCATATATCATCTCCCAATACAGTATCTCAGCACTACACTCACTCTCTCGAAGATATATACTGGTATATATATCATCCATATATTATCTCCCAATACAGTATCCCAGCACAACACTCACTCTCTCGAATATATACCGGTATATATATCATCCATATATCATCTCCCAATACAGTATCTCGGCACTACACTCACTCTCTCGAATATATACTGGTATATGTATCATTCATATATCATCTCCCAATACAGTATCTCAGCACAACACTCACTCTCTCGAATATATACCAGTATATATATCATTCATATATCATATACAGTATCTCAGCACTACACTCACTCTCTCCCGTATATACCGGTATATATATCATTCATATATTATCTCCAAATACGTTATCTCAGCACTACACTCACTCTCTCCAGTATATCTATTATCTATATATTACCTTCCAATACAGTTAATCTAGCCATTATTTCTGAATGACATGTGCCATCTCAGCATTACATACAGTTATCACTGCACTTGCAACGTTACCTGTGTATTTGATACCAGTCTCTCTACAAACCTCTTCAATGAATATGGGATGATATTTCTAAAAGTGCTATATTTACTGAAAAGATCTAACATGTCCAAACCTTAAAAACATTATTCATCTCAACTCTGGATATCATCAAGGTTTTCACCGGGATACATAAAACTAAATATCTACCAGTTTCTTCGTTCATTCCGTTCCATTATCCCACCCAGATTCTCTAATGTCATCATCCCCTTGCTGTCCACGTGTACCTCTACTTCGCAGGCCGGAGATCTGGGGGCGTTGTGTATTCACAAGCCAAGCTCAATACTTAGTGGACTGCAAATTTCATTTGCCACGCTCTCTTGTGTTTTCACAATTGATCAGATCTTCCCTTTACTGGCTATTCCTCATTTTTCTCAAAGTCTTATTCAAAATTTTTACTTTTCAATTCAATCTATTCCAACAAGATTGCTTCATTTGACAGTCAGTTTTTGTAATCTCCTTTCGGAATCCTCTATGAGGATTAAACATGTCAAGAATGACGATTTACTCAGAGGACTATCTTGACTTCACTCTTCAACTGACAAGTCAGCGGGACCGGTTTATTGGAAAACCATCCTGGGACCTGTCTATAGGAACTTACCCCTTGAGAAATTGTTTACTGGAAGACTCACCAGGTGAGCCTGAATACTGGAACTCCCGTCAGGGAAACCTGTTTATTAGATCTCCCATTAGGGGGACCTGTTGGTTGGAGCTCCCATTAAGTGAACCTGTTTATTGGATCTCCCAGTAAGGGAAGCTGTTGGTTAGAGCTCCCGTTAAGCGAACATGTTTATTGGATCTCCCATTATGGGGGACCTGTTGATTGGAGCTTACCCCTTGAGAACATGTTTACTGGAAGATCCATCCAGTGAACCTGTTTACTGGAACTTCGCTAGGGAAACCTGTTTATTAGAACACAAGTCAGTGAAGGCTCTTGATTGCAACACCTGTCCAGGTAACCTCATTCTTGGAGCTCCAGTTAGGGGAGCCTGTGTCATGGAACACCAGTCTGTCGGGCATGTTTATTGGAACTTCAGTCAGAGGAACCTGTTTATTGGAAGTCCAGTAAGTTTAACCTGGTTATTGGAACACTGATGTTCTTAATTGGAACATTGGTCAGGAGAACCCATTTATTGGAACAACAGTCTGTGAAGCATGTTTATCGTAAATCCAGTAACTTTAACCTGGTTATTGGAATACCGATCAGGGAACCTTTTATTGGAATACCAGTTAGGTGTGCCTTCATTTTCAGAGAAATATCAAAAACACCAGAATGTTGCTACAATAAACAAAGGTCCTTCATGCAGTTGAGGTGAACAGCATCAGAAAATTGATATTGAACTGCCAAATCTACAATAGTCTTGATGAGTCCCATACAAGTTTTGTAGGTTCATGTTGGGAAGACGCAAGTCCCTGTTGGGGAGACACAAATCCATATCCAAGTTAGGAAGGATGTTTTCATTACATAATAAATCACACAAGTAGGGGGCCAAGAGGGAGTCTGTGTAGAAACATTAGGTGGGTTCTGATTATATTGTTTCTTGCAGGGTTATACGTAGGGGTCACAGGTCAGTTCGGAGTACAAGTCCAAGTTCACTTGGGAGTCTCAATCTGAGTAAGTGTCTCTGTAAAGGTCCATGTGGAGATGGAAAGGTAGGTGAAGCATCAGAATCACACCTCAGCTTGGCCCACCAACTGGGATGACAGACATTTTTAGAAAGTTCAGTTTCTGGAAGCCCCTTCCTTGTGTGAGTTATGATGTAATGACAATATCCTTCCTAACTTGGATTTAACAAGCAGACTGATGGAAGTGAAGATCACTTTGAGGGAAAGGTTTAGGAAACGTCCTAGTATACTACGCTTGTATCCATTCTCCTATTAACTGACCCTACTAGGGTACCCTTTGTGGGTCTTGTGAGTTGGGTACAAATGTCTTCTGACTGGAAAATGTTTCATAGGAGTTCTCGCAAAGAAATAGATTTAGGTACACAATTAAAATGATCTGACCAAGTGTTGGGACGTCCACTTAAGATGACTGAAGTGTTACCTTGACTCAAAGTTGGAAGGAACAGACAATGTGGACATGACACATTGTAGAGTTATCATAGAGTACAGATAATGTGAACAATACACATTGCAGAGTTATCATATAGAGTACAGATAATATGATCATGACACATTGTAGAGTTATCATAGAGTACAGATAATGTGAACAATACACATTGTAGAGTTATCATATAGAGTACAGATAATATGATCATGACACATTGTAGAGTTATCATAGAGTACAGATAATGTGAACATGACACATTGTAGAGTTATCATAGAGTACAGATAATGTGAACATGACACATTGTAGAGTTATCATAGAGTACAGATAATGTGAACATGACACATTGTAGAGTTATCATAGAGTACAGATAATGTGGACATGACACATTGTAGAGTTATCATAGAGCATAATGTGTACATGACACATTGTAGAGTTATCATAGAGTACAGATAATGACACACATTGTAGAGTTATCATAGAGTACAGATAATGTGAGTTACATAGAGTACAGATAATGTGAACACATTGTAGAGTTATCATAGAGTACAGATAATGTGAACATGACACATTGTAGAGTTATCATAGAGTACAGATAATGTGAACATGACACATTGTAGAGTTATCATAGAGTACAGATAATGTGAACATGACACATTGTAGAGTTATCATAGAGTACAGATAATGTGAACAATACACATTGTAGAGTTATCATAGAGTACAGACAATGTGGACATGACACATTGTAGAGTTATCATAGAGTACAGATAATGTGAACAATACACATTGTAGAGTTATCATAGAGTACAGATAATGTGAACAATACACATTGTAGAGTTATCATAGAGTACAGATAATGTGAACATGACACATTGTAGAGTTATCATAGAGTACAGATAATGTGAACATGACACATTGTAGAGTTATCATAGAGTACAGATAATGTGAACAATACACATTGTAGAGTTATCATAGAGTACAGATAATGTGGACATGACACATTGTAGAGTTATCATAGAGTACAGATAATGTGAACATGACACATTGTAGAGTTATCATAGAGTACAGATAATGTGAACAATACACATGACACATTGTAGAGTTATCATAGAGTACAGATAATGTGAACAATACACACATTGTAGAGTTATCATAGAGTACAGATAATGTGAACAATACACATTGTAGAGTTATCATAGAGTACAGATAATGTGAACAATACACATTGTAGAGTTATCATAGAGTACAGATAATGTGAACAATACACATTGTAGAGTTATCATAGAGTACAGATAATGTGAACATGACACATTGTAGAGTTATCATAGAGTACAGATAATGTGAACAATACACATTGTAGAGTTATCATAGAGTACAGATAATGTGAACAATACACATTGTAGAGTTATCATAGAGTACAGATAATGTGAACATGACACATTGTAGAGTTATCATAGAGTACAGATAATGTGAACAATACACATTGTAGAGTTATCATAGAGTACAGATAATGTGAACAATACACATTGTAGAGTTATCATAGAGTACAGATAATGTGAACAATACACATTGTAGAGTTATCATAGAGTACAGATAATGTGGACATGACACATTGTAGAGTTATCATAGAGTACAGATAATGTGAACAATACACATTGTAGAGTTATCATAGAGTACAGATAATGTGAACAATACACATTGTAGAGTTATCATAGAGTACAGATAATGTGAACAATACACATTGTAGAGTTATCATAGAGTACAGATAATGTGAACAACACACATTTGTAGAGTTATCATAGAGTACAGATAATGTGAACAATACACATTGTAGAGTTATCATAGAGTACAGATAATGTGAACAATACACATTGTAGAGTTATCATAGAGTACAGATAATGTGAACATCACATTGTAGAGTTATCATAGAGTACAGATAATGTGAACAATACACATTGTAGAGTTATCATAGAGTACAGATAATGTGAACAATACACATTGTAGAGTTATCATAGAGTACAGATAATGTGGACATGACACATGCATAGAGTTATCATAGAGTACAGATAATGTGAACATGACACATTGTAGAGTTATCATAGAGTACAGATAATAATGTGGACATGACACATCAGAGTTATCATAGAGTACAGATAATGTGAACATGACACATTGTAGAGTTATCATAGAGTACAGATAATGTGAACAATACACATTTGTAGAGTTATCATAGAGTACAGATAATGTGAACAATACACATTGTAGAGTTATCATAGAGTACAGATAATGTGAACAATACACATTGTAGAGTTATCATAGAGTACAGATAATGTGAACAACACATTGTAGAGTTATCATAGAGTACAGATAATGTGAACATGACACATTGTAGAGTTATCATAGAGTACAGATAATGTGACACATGAGTTATCATAGAGTACAGATAATGTGGAGAGAGTTATCATAGAGTACAGATAATGTGAACATGACACATTGTAGAGTTATCATAGAGTACAGATAATGTGAACAATACACATTGTAGAGTTATCATAGAGTACAGATAATGTGAACAATACACATTGTAGAGTTATCATAGAGTACAGATAATGTGAACAATACACATTGTAGAGTTATCATAGAGTACAGATAATGTGAACAATACACATTGTAGAGTTATCATAGAGTACAGATAATGTGAACAATACACATTGTAGAGTTATCATAGAGTACAGATAATGTGAACATGACACATTGTAGAGTTATCATAGAGTACAGATAATGTGAACATGACACATTGTAGAGTTATCATAGAGTACAGATAATGTGGACATGACACATCATAGAGTTATCATAGAGTACAGATAATGTGAACATGACACATCGTAGAGTTATCATAGAGTACAGATAATGTGAACATGACACATTGTAGAGTTATCATAGAGTACAGACAATGTGAACAATACACATTGTAGAGTTATCATAGAGTACAGATAATGTGAACAATACACATTGTAGAGTTATCATAGAGTACAGATAATGTGGACATGACACATCGTAGAGTTATCATAGAGTACAGATAATGTGAACATGACACATCGTAGAGTTATCATAGAGTACAGATAATGTGAACAATACACATTGTAGAGTTATCATAGAGTACAGATAATGTGGACATGACACATCGTAGAGTTATCATAGAGTACAGATAATGTGAACATGACACATCGTAGAGTTATCATAGAGTACAGATAATGTGAACAATACACATTGTAGAGTTATCATAGAGTACAGATAATGTGAACAATACACATTGTAGAGTTATCATAGAGTACAGATAATGTGAACAATACACATTGTAGAGTTATCATAGAGTACAGATAATGTGGACATGACACATCGTAGAGTTATCATAGAGTACAGATAATGTGAACATGACACATCGTAGAGTTATCATAGAGTACAGATAATGTGAACAATACACATTGTAGAGTTATCATAGAGTACAGATAATGTGAACAATACACATTGTAGAGTTATCATAGAGTACAGATAATGTGAACATGACACATTGTAGAGTTATCATAGAGTACAGATAATGTGAACAATACACATTGTAGAGTTATCATAGAGTACAGATAATGTGAACATGACACATTGTAGAGTTATCATAGAGTACAGATAATGTGGACATGACACATTGTAGAGTTATCATAGAGTACAGATAATGTGAACATGACACATTGTAGAGTTATCATAGAGTACAGATAATGTGAACAATACACATTGTAGAGTTATCATAGAGTACAGATAATGTGAACAATACATTGTACATTACAGATAATGTGAGTTATTATCATAGAGTACAGATAATGTGAACATGACACATTGTAGAGTTATCATAGAGTACAGATAATGTGAACAATACACATTGTAGAGTTATCATAGAGTACAGATAATGTGAACATGACACATTGTAGAGTTATAGAGTACAGATAATGTGAACATGACACATTGTAGAGTTATCATATAGTACAGATAATGTGAACATGACACATTGTAGAGTTATCATAGAGTACAGATAATGTGAACATGACACATTGTAGAGTTATAGAGTACAGATAATGTGAACATGACACATTGTAGAGTTATCATAGAGTACAGACAATGTGAACAATACACATTGTAGAGTTATCATAGAGTACAGATAATGTGAACATGACACATTGTAGAGTTATCATAGAGTACAGATAATGTGAACATGACACATTGTAGAGTTATCATAGCGTACAGATAATGTGAACATGACACATTGTAGAGTTATCATAGAGCCTTCCTGTTGTCATTAAACAATATACATTATCTCATTAACTGGATGCGGGTAGTCCTGTAGACTAGTACTAGTCCAAGCCGCCCGAAGTGGCCAGCCCAAATTATCAGTCCCACTACAGTCACAGCGTACTCACACAAGGAGGACAGTACCCATACTGAATACATTCACAATAAGATGATCAGTCACAATTACAAGGCTTCAAGTACTACCATCATTCAGAAACTGGTAACCTAATTACCTAGACACTGCAATGAATTAACAGTCTGTTTTACAAGGATCCAATCTGCAGAAACCATTCTGTAAATCCACAGGGAATTAAACACTGAAGTACGTCAGATCAGATCATCCTCCACCTCAACTACCTGTAAGTGATGGCCATCCTCGTCAGTTCCCATCTCACCCTCAGCCACGCAGACGGCACAGTTACACCACTTAAGCCAACATTGTTCCTAACTGCAAAACCACTGAACGCCCTCAGCCTCCATGTTCTTTACATCTACACAAACTTATCTTCCAAACCATCCACTGTTGGCAGCAGTACAGTTCAATTTCCTGCCTCCTCCTCCATGTGGTTTCCGATTTACCTCCAAATGCTCAAGTGTCGGGATGTGCAGAAACCTTCCAGGTCTCGGGCAAAAGGTTTATCAATCAATCATTTGTCTCTAGTCAAACACAACCTGGGATCTTGAAATATTCCACAGGTGATGTTTACTTTGAGTTAACCTGTGTTTTTTTCATCCCTTCTACCTGTATGTTGTCAGAACACTTAGCACTAGTCCTCTAAATAGCCCAGCCAGGTCTGTCGTACCGTAATACATATACTAGCATGTAGATAGATGTTACTCAGTATTCACTGGTGTGTTCAGAGGTTTGGTTAAATGCTGCTATGAACAACATGTAAGTCATAAATCGGTTATACGTTTGTTGAAAACTATCATGGAGTGAGCTGTGTTTTCCACTACTATTCCAGTGTTCGAGTACCATACAGCTTGATGAGGGAGGAAAGCCCTGTAATGCAGGTGTCAGGTTTATAGCAAGGTTGATGAACTGGGAATTCAACAAATATCCCAGGTTTCTCTCACACCCAAGGGACGTAACTCTGAGCAGCAGTTGGAGTGTCTCAGGCAACTGGGCCATACACTCCCCTGAAAACTATGAACTGTGGTTTGTGCTGATAAACTAAGCATTGTCAGTCTGTCAGATCCAGTCATGAACACACTATCACTGGATCTTGAAATGTCTAAAGCCAGCAACTACCACAACAAAAAGCAATGACTCATGACTGCTTGGCCACCATTGCTCCCTCAAACTGTTCTTCAAACACAGATTTTTCTGTGGGAGTTGATAGTATTCACAAATAAAAACAATGGAAACCGCCCTCTTTCTCTGTGGAAAACATGATAAATTAAGAACACTTAAGTTTAGTTCATGTCTGTAACCTGTCATGTCTGGCTTATTGGAGCACTGGCAACCACTGTTATTTTCTTACGTTGACATGTTGACATTACATTTGAATATATTCTTTAAAAGTTAAATAAAAAACAAAACATCATTCTCTGTTCTCACATCATCATTAATCTGCAGCATATCATGTAACAAATATCTTCAGATACCAGGGGAATATATTTCACACCTACAAAATCATTCCAATTCAATATATTTCTCCAATAGTTCCAGTACTGTATATGCCTTCTCCCAATTCACACAGCAGCGACACCAGGAATATCTAATCTAAATCACAGTCCCACTTGCCTAACAAGACCACATGCTCTTTTTCAAAATTGTATTTGCAATAAAATAAAAAATATGTTAACAATTTTAAAGTTATTTTCTTTCTTCTGTCTAATTATCAATCTAGGTTGAAAATACAGGAATTGTAAAAAAGATTGACACAATGAAAATATTCCCATGCCAGCTATCAGCTTGGCAACAGAACAACGTCCCCGCACGCCACATCTTCCCCTGCAACAACCTCATCAACACAACAATCATGCTTGATCAGACGCAACGAGAATTTTACAGTGGTGATACGATGCTTAGACCTTTATCATTGCTTGACCTGCATTAACTCAAGTGGAAATGTTGCAACGAATAAAAGGCATCCAATCATAATATTTCGTTTTGACACATTGCAATGCATCACTATATGCCGTAATGTGCTCTAGTCATGTCCGTGTCACAGTATCAACCAAATCGTACCCTTTGTTGCGATGGTGATTATCCCGAAGGGAATTTCAAACTTTATTAAAGTGAAATATCTAATTTCCTGACAATTCAGACATTTTATTCCCATGCTCATAATATCTGTCTTTTGAAAATTTTATTGCTGCTGATAGCTTTCCTTTGAGGGAATTCCCCAGAGACCCAAATCCCCCATTATAAAGGTTGTGTTTTAGAAATAGAAAATGTAAAAAATGTCCATTATTCAATCAGTTCTGTTCAATTATACAGTTTTCATCATTTAAAATGTATCTTTGAAAAGTGAAGTCCTGGTGAATTTTATTTCTTTACACAGCATTAAATTATTTAAGCTTTGTAATAATTTTCTTAGTGCCCTCTCTCCGGCATCCTGAAGACAATTATAATTTTCCACATCTACCAAGTAAAACTGATCCAATTTGTTTGAAAAGCAACAAAACATATTTTGTAATTATAAGCAGAGTCCATAATAAGATTCTGACTACAAAATAACCATGTCCCTATGGATGAAACAGTGATGATGACAGGGGTTCATGAGCGTATTCTGACCCACCAGTGGCACAATCACAAACACATGTAAAGGCAGGTCAACTTGTTAACATACACCACCAATGCAATCCAGAAGATAGTATGTTTGCCAGGACAGTTAAATGTTGGTGGTTCATAAGAAAATAAGTTCAAAGATGTTACTTGTTAAAAGATATAACACATGTCATATTTGGGATTACACTTTCTCAGTAAAGTACACATTCTAGTACTTTTGTTGGGTTCAGTCCCATCAGGGATTCGAACCCATACTCTTAAGGTCAGGCACCTAATCTACAGCACGCAAAGTCAGCCATCTAATCCACTCAGCCTCCAAGGCTTTGTGTGTTGGCGATTAGCTGTCTCACTCTGAGAGTGTGGGTTCGAATCCTGGATGGGACACAAAACAGATTCTTTGTAGTGGAACACTGGATCAGCATGAAGAAACAAGATAGTTTCTTGTAAATGCTGCACTGGATCAGCCAGCAATAAAACAATGAATTATAGTTGTTGTGTTTGATCATACATGTATATGCCTTTCAGACGCTTTCTTACATTTTGGATGACATTTTAAGAAATTTGCTTTTGTAGAATAATTACTAGCCAATTAATTTTCTATAATTTTTCAATTCATATTTGAATATGTATAAATCTTGTGGACTGGCTTTTAGTATATTGACTATAAATCCATCAACAAGGAACTTGACTGATTGGGTCTAACCATCAGATCTAAGAATGCACTACTTAAAATCTATCATGTATTGTAGTCCAACACATGGATGAATCTGTTTCATAGATCAGTGATTGTGTACATTTATCATGAATGAGCCTCGTCCATAATGTTTGAAGTCCTTCTTTTCCCAGATGTTGTGCCAGCCATATTACCCTCTACAAAACCAGTTATCTTTAATTACCACAAAACCCAGTCACACTCAGAAGAATGGACATTCTACAAATACTACTTGTTCAGATTGGTTGATATCACCACTCACAGCAGTGGATAAAACCTGAAATTCCTCTCATGCTAAGCTTTGGCCTGAACAATAAATGTGGTATATATTTACAAACCACCTGCACTTCAGAAATAAACCAACAAATTCCCTCCATGTCTTCAGGCCATGTGGAACGCATCTGCACAAAAACTCTTTAAACACTCATCATAGTTTTCACCCTGATTTGATTATTTATAAAGTATCAAATGAGTTGTGGTCATAGCTAACATACTGTGACGATATATTGAACCAATTACACACAACATCCTTCCAAAATCTTAAAAGCAGTTCTTTCAGTTTCTTTCAAATATTTCCACATGTTTACCTGGTTTCTTACTTAATGTGAATGTAGCAGACGACACCTGGCTGCCATCTTGAAAAAAAGCATTCACATAAACAAAGACAATCTGTTTTGTGCAGAACACAGCAATTCAAAGCATTGGTGGCTGCATTCTGGCACTAGGTGGCGCTCTTGTTTACCAGGTGTGGAATCTATGATTGTGAACGTCAGCACATGTGCTCTTAGCTCATAAACACACAGCATACAACAATTTTCCCATATGTCAGGGAGTGACACTCAAACACTTCGAAGAAAATGTCTTCATGGACATTGTATGACAGAAATATATTAATATATAAACAGTAAACAACACCATGATGAACTTGCAGTGTATCCTTGGTTCTTCTACAGTCCAGGGCCTCGTTTCACAAAGCTCTCGTAAGCCTAAGATCTCGTAACTTTTCTCGTAGCATTCGATTCTCCTATACTGTAACATAGGAGGTACGAATGCTACAAGAAAAGTTACGAGATCTTAGGCTTACGAGAGCTTTGAGAAACGGGGTCCCGACCATTTGTGTCAAGAGAGTAAGCTTTCCATGCTGACAAAACTCAAGCATACTGACAGTTGAATCAAATTATTCAAAGGTAACTTTCTATGCGAAATCAAACATCATGGTTGATACTACTCAACAACAAAAGCCTTCGCAAGGATTCCATGGATAAAATACCTTCCATGCAACCTCTACTGATCTGTCCAGACTCATTATTTTAAGGTGGCTATCATATAGCAGTAATATTGGTGAGTGTTTAGGCGACAAATAACCATTAAATCAAAATCATTATCACTATAATTAACAGTATGTCTCAAATTCACATATACATACCTAATGTACAATTCAGAGGACAACAATCAACTACTTATGCTTATTGTTCTTCAAATGAAGTGTGTGGAGCCTATATCTGGTGGCCCCCTGCAATGATATCACTGGCATATTGCTAAAAGTGGCATAAAACTAAACTCACTCACTGAAATTAAGCTGAAATTGTGCTTGTTTCATGACATCAAATATGTTTTGTATGATGACATTCAGTCTCCATATGAACTTACCATACATCTGTTTTATTAGTAGTATACACGACCAGTTATACCCATCTATACTAGTACTCTATTAGATTAATTGCCACATCTACACCTCTGTCCCCCTTTGAAGATCAGAGTCAGAATTGATTTTCAGCAATTCATGGTTGAGGCATAAGCGGCATCTAAAACAAATCAATGGTAAGGCTTATTGACTTTATGACATTGTATGACAGTTTCATAGATTGATGCTCATGATATCACTCACTGGAGGCATGTGGGGTCTGGACTCAGTTATGGACCATCATGTGACAGGAATACTTCTGAGTGTGCCTTTTACCAACAAACTTACAAACACATCTGTCAGAAATATAATGCTATCAAGTAACAAAATGCCAAAGATGTCATCAAAGAACCATACCATATCATCTGCTACTACTGCTATATAATATACAGCAATGTGTTTTCTGTACAGGTATATAAAGTCTTAGATCATTTGAATATAAGTGTAAATTCTAAACGACCAATTCCTCATGGTGCTACTCATTACTGATTACCACATACTCAGTGTTTTGTCCAGGGTCATGTGTAAATGCATGTGCCCAACAGGTGGCTGCACTGAAGTACTGAGGAATTCTGGGTAACATATGGCAGCCATTTGTTTCTTGCCACCTGAAAGTTCCACAATCAATCAAGGTGGTCACATATTTCACACAGGAGTGGTTCTTTATTTGTGAATTAAGCCTAAACAATGTGTCCCACCTACATCAACATTCAGCCCCGATCAGGGAAACATGAATCGTAATAAAACTGACTTACACAACTGACAATATATACATTTTAACTAATAAAAAATATAGGAACATTACAATAAAATGGCAACTAGTTTAAATTTAAAACGAGATTAATTAAAAAAATAATAAATTAAATTTAAAAATGAAAATGATCATATTAAAAAATGTTTAAGTACAAGCACAAAAGCAAATTATCAATGATATATCTTCACAAATTGACTTCAGAATTACACATAAATTTAACTAATAGTTCAGGGCAGTCATATATATAGGCAAAAGGATTATAGTGATATACAGTGTCACGATGCAGGTCAGGAGGAGGTGGGTTGAATAAGATAAAATAAGATAAGATACTCAGTGTATTAGGTCTAATGCCACTTTGACTTCATGATTTGTCACTTAATTTAATCTACAAGTTTGAACAGATGATCAACATTCTAGTGAGTGATCTACAGCAGCTTAGACTACTGAGCCCTGTTTCACTGAGTCGGATGAAGTCAGTATATAACTGAAGAAGCCACATGACTCACCAAGATTAATAATTTGGTCTTCTGGATGATTGGCTTGTTCAAAGCCATTGTTACTTGGTCACCATTGTTAACTGATGTGATGACCAAGGTCAATCAGTACATTGTCCCACAACACTCAGATGACATCAACCATTGTCCATGATGTCACAAAACATGTTTGATGACAAACAATCACCAACCAGTTGATGAGCTGTACAATGTTTCATCTGTAATCAGGAAACCCATATTTGTCTACAAATACTTACACAAAGCCTGTCAGCTATGACAGACAAACTGACTGGCAACTCACACTATTTATTACATGTCTCTCAGAAATTAATTTTGAAAATCCCCAAGGCTAAGGCTCAGACCAAGTAATATGTAATTACTTGTAGTTTTGTATTCACCATGCCAGCAAACTTCCCATCAATGCACCAATCACATAGAGTGTTGTATATTCTACTGAGAAATAATTTCAACATGCATCAGTGCATGATTTCGTCACGACTCAAATTTCTGTAGAGTCATTTTGAGACTGTTTTGAGTGTAAAGCTTACCAAAATCAGAGGCTGAAGTATAGGTGAGGTGAAATTGGGTTTAACGTCGTGCTTGAGAATATTTCGCTCATATGACGACGTGCATGCGTGTGTATGTGTATGTGCGGCTGCTTGTACTAGCCCAGACTGAAGCTGGTTTTATAGTGCTAGCCCCACTGAGATACCATGCCGCAGTGAAGCATGAATACCCCACTCAGACACATTATACTGACTCCGAGCCGACCAGTCCTTGTTGTACCCATTAATGCCGAGCGCCAGGCAGGGACCAACAAGTACCATATTTTAACGTCTTTTGGTATGACGCGTTCGGGGATCGAACCCGCGACCTTCCGCTCTCCGGGCGGACGCTCTAACCACTACACCACGGAAGCGGCCAGTTGAAGTATAAGAAGTGAAGCTGATAATATTATATTATAGGATTTATATACATGTAGCCCACATATCCATGCAACTTAGTACAGTATTTTTTCCCTCGATCATTGGATGTCAATCTCAACGGCACATTGTATTATCAATCTCAACTCCCTGGGGAGCATACAACTCTTGCAGCCACTAGCTTTCCCATCCTTACGAGGTACCCATTCACAGCTTGGTGGACTGGGACACATACATAGTCACAGTATTTTGTCCAAGTTTACTGCACATTGCTGTACTGCAACTGTATTCATGTGGCCACCATCTGGTTATATACTAACGGATTCTTGGGTGCTTTTAAGAGCACAGGGTTGCGTACTGTACACTTGGGTTTGTGACAACACTGAAAGAATCTGCACACAAAGTGAAGCTGATATCATTCTACCTCAACTGAGAACTGATAAAATAGGCAATAAAGAGATCAAATACTTCTGCTTAATATACAGGCTCCACACAAACATACTGTCTTTGACAGGACAACATGACATCCTATTCTAAAAATCTGGTCCTGTGTTCTTCCTATATACTTCTTCAAGAAGTATAAAACCACTGATTTGAAGACCGGGTTCATTCCCCACATGGGCACAATGTGTTAAGCAGATCTAAGAACAACTAAACTCATCATTAAAAATAAAACCACTATTTGAAGACAGGATATTTTATTTTTAACAAGGTGTTGGGAATTAGAACTCACACAGAAACTAATTGTGTTCTTTGATGAATGACAGTGTACTGTGATGAAATTATTCTGCTAAGCTACTCAAACAATCAAATAAAATCAGGAAAAAATCTGGCAAAATCAAGGATTTTCCATCACCTTCCCTTGCTGACCTGGCTCTAAACCTAAGGCAATAAGTATATTGTATGACTCTAAATCCTGACTAAGGCGTACTTATTATCCGAACGCAGTGCAATTAATTCAATTACCAGGACAGCAGTAGCCAGCTATTCTCAGTGGGAATTGGAATTGAGACAAGTGGTATTGCAATGCCTGCATATGCTACACCTACAGGATTCCACAATTGGTATCCTGGCATCAATATTTCCAATTTCCCAATCCCTGCTATACATATGATTGAACCGTTTCTCACAGACCTAAGCCATTGTACACAGTTGGCACCACCATCTTGGAAATATTCTCATGCAAGAAGAAACAATTGGGGTGATTATTGCAGAAAATTAGTTCCTGTGGAGGTCAACTTTGGCTAATAGATCATGGCCAAATGTATACTGGGTATAAAAAATACAGGTATTCTGATGTAGAAAGTTGATATTCTTCCTCGGTTCCTTGGTTATTTTGAGATCAAAAGAATACATGGATTGAAAAGAATTCTTGAAAATTATGTATGATTTTCTTGTGAATTGAACACCAATTTCTAAGATTATATTGAGCATATAAATAGTATCACAACACGGAATATTTTTCCTATGAGCCAAATTATTCTTAGATCGCCAAGTCAAAAGTAATTTCTTTCTCAATACATTTTTCATTCAAGTGTGTAGTTCAAGATTTTCAAGGCCATTAAGAGGCCAAATTTAAATATTAATATAAAAATAACACTCTAAAGTGAACAAATAAATGCAGCAAATAAAGAAAACAAATGTGATATCTAATTCATCATTTACAAATTATTTAAACATAAAATATAAAAGTCAGATAATATCTAGTCTTGATTACATACCAAAACAGATTCCATATGACGTCAAAGGTAAATAAGTTGTGAAAATGATTGCTGTTAATAGGGTAAGCATGTCTTGCACCATCATGACAATGCCACTCACACAGTTTGCATAAAACGAAGTGTGTGTTGGTGGCCTGAAGCATTTACAGAAATTCGAAACAACAAATATCAAATTCAGAAAATTAAAAAACAAAAAAACATGTAAAAATGCAAAACAATAAAGAGGCATCTGATATTGACATCCAATTTAAGGACTAAACACATGTTATGAATATACTGCTGTAACATCTAAGTGTCAAGTAAACCAACAAAAGCCATAAAAATGTCAAAGGTGTCAAATATCCATATTCATCCAAGTCCCAATCTTGTTGAAACTTTGATGTGATCATTGTCCGGATACATGGTTGATTAATCCTGTTCTAAACAAACACAAGTGCTCCCTTGAAACTATCGTCCTCTCATGCAAGCGATTAGAATTAAATTTTAATCAGCTGAACACCCTTCAGAGCATTGAGGTATTTTTACCCCCATAGAGAATTTTAGGTTTTGCCATGGTCCTCGTATATCAGCAATTAATTCACAATGAATTTGTCCTGCTCTGTAAAAGCTTTGCATTGTACATGAATCATGTAGGTGAATGAGCCTCATGTCAGTTGCCGGAGGTAGTGGTTGCTGTGCAGGAAGGTGCTGCGCAGATGTACACTGTAGTATATGCTTGAGATACCAGTGTTCATGGTGTACTCTGAATCACAATGGCTCATTGCTGGACATGAATTATGAACACATTCAAGCCTGACTTACCATGCAGATTTCTACACCGGCGCCATGCCACATCTAGATCACAGATAATTTATCAATATCAAATCAGCTGATTTACACATAGTTCCCGATAGCTCAGTGCAGGGCATTGTGTGTTCACTGATGTGTTTCTAAAAGCAAAATACACTAACACATTTTAAATCAGTATTTTCTCAGGTTAATTGAGAAGGCTTCTCCTGTAAATTGCAAAGATTACCACAGACTGCCATAATCATGGCCAAGAGGCAAAATCTGGTGTCATGATTTGATAACATGTAAAACAAGTTATGATGCAATTTATACACATCCGTGAGTAAAAGGTATTCTTAAAACACGGAAATTAGTTAATAAGACCATTAAATGGCGCCATGAGCCAACACTGTAGCTCACCTGTATCTGTCCATACTATCTACAGTAGTATCATCCAAACAACTTGTATTACATAGAGAGTCATAAACGTATAATCATGATATTAACATCATCAATATGGAAAGGCTTTTGTAGCTTGTACTATGTGTCTCATTCCAAGATATTGATTTTAAGTGATTTTAATTAATTTCATAAACATCGACCTTTAACTTAACCCATGACATTTTAACTGATACAATATGGCTGTACAAGAAACCAATGTAATATAGCACTTGTGACATTGGTCAGATTTCTAGTGATAATGGAATCACCACACTAATATCCCAGAACAAATGATTTCAAAATACATGGGTAATGTGGCATGAACTCATTTTGGCTTTTGTCTAGGTGAGCTATAACATGGGATTAGACACACCAGTGATGATTACTTTTACGATATCTATCACTATGATATTATGAGCGGCTACTGGGACATTTTGACTGCATCAGTGCAAACACTATTGAGATCAAGGCGTAGACCTGTTTGAGTGAGAGTCAAGGTCCACAGAAAGTAACAGTAGTAGTTAGGGACATTGCATTGATCACACATGACATATGATCATGTGTGACTATAACGAAGTGTGGAATAGTATGTTAGATGTTCATTGACTGTGAACGCTGATGTCCATGATTACACCCAAAGGGCTCATCATGACTAATTATGATGTTTATTTCATTAGAATTTAATGAAAGGTCAACAATGGCTACTGATGCTAGTTTGATCACCAGTAAGTAAAGAAAGGGATATGAACATGCCACACACACTCTTACCTTGACGACCTTCATTTGAAAACGTACAGACACAGACAGAGGCACACACATGCACATACACATACTAACATATAACAGGCATAAACTTACATGCACATGCAGGCACGCAGGCATGCAGGCACGCACGCACAGAGGCACGCACACACATAAGCACACTACACACATGTACAGACATATAACAGGCAAACCTAAATACACACGCATGCACACATGTGCACACACAGGCACACTACATGCATGTACATGCACACACACATACAGACATGTAACAAACCCAAATGCACCTGTGCGCACACACACATCCATACAGACATGTACAAACAGGCATAAATTCACATGTACACACACAGACACTAGAGGCAGACACACACAGACACTAGAGGAAGACACACACACACACACAAACACACACACACAAATAACAACAAACACATATGCAACACACACAGAGACACAGACATACTTTATCTAAATCTTCCTCGAACACAACTTCAATGACAAGTACAACATGGCTGACTTTTCATGATTAACGTGCTTGCCCACAATAAGAAGCTCTTCATACTTATTCAAAATCAACCTTGAAATAAAAACTAGCCATTTTAGATTTGGATTGGACTTCAAGTGTAACCTACATGAACAAAATCCAGGTAATCCCCTGCTTTAATCCGTCAAACACAAGTTCTAAACCACCTGGCCTCAACCTAATCCACATACACCTGCATCAAGCTCAACCAGATTCCTTCAAACACTCCAAAACCTTTGTAGCTTCTGTGACTCGCCATCCCCTGGGTTTCCAAAGCCTCACCTTGCAACAGAGTTCTTGCACAGAGCTTCTGCAACCCACACTAACATATGAGCATCAAATAATAAATATCAATGGCTTCAAATTCCATTCCAATCTAATCATTTTCATGCCTTCAGGTGGTTCTGCTAGCTTTGGTAGTCTTCGAGGTTTGTCTAATGTGGGGACCAGTGCTTGTTCAATGAATCCTGGGTATTGTTGCTGCGACATTTATCTGGCTGTAGGAACGCTTTGATCATGAGCTCACGACTCTAATGTACCTCTGAAGTGGAGGGATAAGCACTCTGAAATGCCTATTGAGAATATGGCAGGATTTCCTTTCAGTAAAAAATGGTATGGGGAGTTATCTGCCCCTTGTGGCAGCTAAACTTCCTGTGAAGAGAATTAATCAAGGAAGAGTGTGTGTTGTTTCTATGTCTCTCCAACAACGTCTCTTTGATTCTTTCATTGACCACTCGTGTCCTGCGTACTTAGTCAAGGAGCCTGTAACACAAAGCAATCCTACCGCTAAGGTCATAGTAACTACCATATTTACCACCATCGTACACAAGTAGAACTTTGTGGACAGTGGTCCAGTTTGGTGACTGTGAAATGGGACTAAGATAAGAATTGGTTGTACGTATAGTAGTAGATGGTAGATAATCACAAGTATGGATAAAGTACTTGTAAGGATTACTGAATTCTACCCACGACGTAGGTGACATAGTTTGTCACTGACCATGGATCAATTCTCAAGCAGCAGTCAAGGTTGTCACATCAAACTTCATGATGTCAATTTTCATAGATTTTTACAAGATAATGACTGACCAGTCAGGTAGATTAATTAATGAGGTATGATAAAGTCTCCTTGGGAACATCAATCTTAATTGCCAGCTCATAAAGTATATGGTACAAATAATGAAGCCTGCGAAGCCTCATTATTTGTTAAGGAAAACATCTGTCATATTTGAAGGTACCACAACAAAATCCATACTGGCCTCTGGGGATATCATGATGTTACAATATTCTACTCAAAGGATGATAAACAACACCCATTTATTGTCATATGACTATAGTTAATCTGTCATGGCATGACACATTAACTGTAGTCATCTGAAAAAATGGGACATTGTTTAATTTCTTTTGAGTAGTATATTTGATGTGGCATCATGTTTCTGAGTTTACAACTGATCTTAGTGCTTTGTATCTCAATATGTCCTGTACAACCTGCAAGTGAAAATATAAACTTTTCTGTGCAAATAGAAGAGAAAAAACCTGTGCTGCCATCTGTTGACCGATGATCTATTTCACAATGCAGACTATCATCATCAGCATGTTTATGAATCACAATTTTTCGCTATTATATATATTAATCACAATCAAATAGTGATGATACCAGGGTATTCATAATACAAAATATTTTCATTTACAATCTATGACTTTCCTTACATTAGTATTCAACACACAGGTTTTTTCTCTTCTATTTGCACAGAAAAGTTGTATATTTTCACTTGCAGGTTGTACAGGACATTTTGAGCTACAAAGCACGAATATCAGTTGTACAGTCCTTAAAAGGTAGGAGGAACAAAAAACAAACAGGTATAAACTGTTATGTTTTCAGTGTGACATATCTCCATATCTTTCCCATGTTGGCATATCTCTGTTCATGACTGGTGCTCTTTGCCTGAAGAAGCTAATAGCTTCACAACATACTCTGCCAGTGCAACATGTCGATGTCTTGGGACACAAAATGGCCAACCCTGCTGATGGCACATAGCCATTATGTTATCCATCTTGTTTCCATTATATAGGCAGGCTCAAATGGCAAATACTCATTAAAAACACAAACTTACATAAAGAATGGACTATAATAAAAATGTTATCAATTTGCTTGCAACCATAAGCTGGTGCAAAATGTGCAGTCTTTACCTAGCCTAGCACTTCATCCAGCTTCTTAACTCCTAAGCCTATTGATTTGCAGATCTATTTGTTCCCATTTACAAAACAACTTTAACTAGAAGATTAAGAAGGTGAGTTCCCCACTCCCTGTGGATTTGAACCAGGAAAGTCAAGCTGGTGATTGATGGCTTTGTAAAAATGTTACCTTTTTAGGTTCCCTCCCTTGAGGGGCAATTAGTAAACTGAAAACTTGCTTTGTGTGGTTTTAGACATATATACCTGCTTGTGCCAGTTTAATCCTCTCATCCCATGTGATCCGATTCTGGTTAATTCCACTATGGGTTTTTTCTTTGTTACGACAAGACACTGTTCCTGTTTTGTCCTTGTGAATGGGGTGACGGAGTTGGTGGTTTGTTGCTTTCAGCATTATTCCTGTGACTGACAGCACGAGCATCAATGTATGATGACAACCAATCATCAAAGTCACTGAGCCTGACCACACCATCCCATGATCAGACTTGGAGGACCAGACATCTCCATGGATCTGCATGGTTGACTGCACACCAATTTGAATGGTTTTGTTATATGATACTTATATAGCGCACATATCCAGGCAACTAGTGCTTGCTCAAGGCACTGATATTTTTTTCCCTCGATCATTGGATGTCAATCTCAATGGCACATCGTATTATCAATCTCAACTCCCTGGGGAGTATACAACTCTTGCAGCCACTAGGTGCACCGAGTTATTGTGGCTTTCTCATCCTAACGAGGTACCCATTCACAGCTGGGTGGACTGGGACACATAGTCACAGTATTTTGTCCAAGTTCACTGCACGTTGCTGTACCCGCAACTAGGTGTTTGCACGTATTCATGTGGCTACCATCTGGTCACGTACCAACGGATTCGTGGGTTCTTTTAAGTGCACAGGGTTGTGTACTGTACACTAGGGGTTGTGACAACACTGAAAGAGTCTGCACACAAAGTTGACTCCAAGGTTTTTACACCCGGTCACAGGTGGGCTCGATCCCGACACCTCAACCTCGCTGGATCACTAGCCTGGCGCCTTAGCCAGCTCGCCCACCATGCCCCCAGGTTTACAGGCTCAGTCATCTGATTGTTTGGTCCAACTCTCTGCATAGGATACAATCATATTACTGGAGTATTGCTAAGTTTGGAAAAATTAAACTACACAAGTCATTGTAACCTTAACCCATGGACACAAAGATAGTCTCATTCTAAAATTTGACTATCAATGTAGACTTGTGATTCAGACATTGTGCTCACCAAATCCCCAAGATGACAAAGATACAACAGACAAAGTGTTTTAGGGCTAGCTGATAGCTTTGATTTCCCTCACAGCAAGTTTATAATTCTCTTTAATAAAATATCAACAAAGGCCTGATGAAAACTGATCACTTTAGCAAAAGGTACTATTTCCCACACAATAAATCTTAACTTATGGAACATCAAATGAAATGCACCATCTTTATTATTCGTAAAAAAGTCATTTTCTGAAATAATTGTGATGCAAAGGCTAGATCTTTTGATGGAAAATGAAACTTGCACTGTCTACTCATGTCAACACATGATAAATATCAAAAGTCAAGAATGTTTTTGACTTTCACAGCATGAATCAAGTCGGTGTGCAATTCCTCATCTATTTCTAGACTTTCTGATTCATATATGGAATGGACATGGCTGATGGTCATTAGGCTGGACAAAGTGTTCCTCTAGTTATTGAGCTCCATGATGCAATGCTTTTAGGCGCGACGGCGCTAATTAACCCTTTTCATGCTAGTGTTTTCTGGCACAGACTGAAGCTCCTTCTGAACATGTTACAGGGTCAAGGCCAGAATGTCTCTACCATGAATTATTGAAAAGTGTGGCGTTTTATTTCTAGATTCTTATAGATGAAATGATCAGTCAGACAACATTTGTGATGCAGACAATTTATGATCAGGAAATGGGCCAGGTTGGAAGTTAATGACACAGCCAAAGCATGGATAAATGTTGAATATATCCGCAAGCTTCATTGAAAGATTAATGAAGTGGAAATTTACATGAGCTTGGATACACTATACCAGAACGAGCAGACCTTTTGTGAACTCACTCAAACCAGGAATTTGTATTTTTATAGAAAGCCATTGAATCGTTGTCTGCAGGAACAAACAATACAGGCATACAAACATTGATTGAATATAACTTTCTTAGATCAAAACACAGACATGAGTCTCTCAGGCTTGTATCTTTACATATACTACTCAAATAAGTTTAGGATCATACCATGACATATAACTGTAGTATTTAGAAAGAATTAGGTGGACCTTTACCTCTTTTGAGTTGTATGTCACAAAGATCATTCTCTTAATTATTTGAAAATGAAGTGGTCAACAATGTAACACATCAAAGTTCATTAAAATTGAAAAATCCTTACAAAATTAATGAATAATACCCCAAATTATATTATTAAAACAAACCCATCATGTGTGAAAAAAAACACCTGAGGCCTGAATCACCTGTAGGGGTTGGTTGGCACCCAGGGGTGGTGGGGTAGCCAAATGGTTAAAGTCTCATGCTGAAGACTCAGCTTTGATTCCCCACATGGGTACTTGTTTGCATCCATGCAAATGTTAACTGCAGACAACGATAACTTGAACTTTACTACTGACAAGACACCTTGATCTTGTCCCTCCTGAAAATCTTTGAGGAAAACATTTGAGTATTTCTTATTTCTTTTTTTCACTTATAGCTCTGTAAAAGCATCTGACGAAGTATATACGGATAATTTTATCCAAACACATGGATGACACAAACAGTCGTACTAATTACATAAAAAAAATTGTTTATTCTAAATGTTACATGCTACACATACTATCTGTATAAAGTCAACTTAGCTATTCTGAAAATCTTTCATTTCCTGTCTTTTAATAACTGAAGTTCTTTAGACAAACAAATATGCAGCATCTCATTCCAGCCATGTGACAAAATGTTATTGAAATATCACAGGCCCCAAGAAAAGAAATCTGGTCATTATCCTCTTTAATCAAAAGATTTGGACACAAAATGCTACCTCAACAAAACATCACAGCCTCTTTGTCCATAACATCTTTCACAAATTGCCATAATAGCAACTCCGTTTGTAGATACATAAATGATGTTGCCTTGAACAACATCAAAGCGGAGTAGAACGATGACTGCAACGGATGAACAATTGTGTGTGATCGCCTCTCATAATTCCTTCTCATTTATGAATACTTCCAGACATATTAATCATATTTGTGCACATCTTTCAAGTAGAGGGATGATTCTGTCACATCCAGTATGTCTTTGTCTACTGGGGCGCTGAGAGAAGATGGCCCCTGACATGCTAGCAGTGTTTGTATTCGCTTGTTGGCCATTTCACACTTGCTGTAATCCGCCTTAGTGAGATCAGATTCTCTGTACAATTTTATGGAACACTGAAAACGTAGAAATAATTGTACATCCATCAGTTGGAATAACTAGGGTATAAACAGAAATGATTTTAGCGTGGTATTTCGGACTGCTGATATGAGCCGACATCAGTAGAACATTGTGAACTAACAATTTCTGGATGGATGGGGACTCATCATATTTAAGGGCAAGTTGCTTGTGGTGTGGACATAATATTGGAGTTTAAAGTGAACTAGATTACAGCATGGGTATTTCCCATCCTACACAGATGAAGGCAGTTATACGGGATGCCACAAGATGGCAGGAGTATTAATGGATGCAAGTGTTATGCAATAAACAAAATCTTATGCTTTATGAAACACGTACAGTCGGGCACCGTTGTGTCGAACTCTGATAACTCGATATCTCGGTTTTCTCAATATAACATCTCGGTCCCGTCAAAATCCTTCATAATTTATCATTATTCAAGCGCTTTTAACTTGATACTGATGTCTCGATATTTCGGAAATCTCGATATAATTTCATGGTCCCAACAAGCAAAATCACCATTTCAACTCGATATTTGCAAAGAAACTCGATATTCACCTACTTTTCATGGGCAAGTATCCCTCTGAACTGAGGTTGTTTCCACACGTTTACATACAGTGCAGCATGAATCAAAGGGATGCGGTAGTGTAAACTAAATAGGGCTAATTGAGTTGAAGGTGTCACTTGTTTGTTATTTAATTAGGGTTAATTAAGAAGGAATTAATTAGGAAGTACTCACTGTTATGACTAAACACTACTGACAACGGCTTATAGTTTCGAATCAAAACATATTGATAAATGTTTTGTTTTCTTTCATAGTGATATGTGATGATATGCCCTGGTCGGATGTCTCTAAGTTTGGATAGCTCGATATTTTTTCTTGGTCCCATGAATATCGAGACAATGGTGCTCGACTGTAGTTGGTGCTACTGGTATAGCAGGACATGTTCATTCTTTTCGCAGACACCTAGTATCATCACTGATTTTCACATCCATAAAATTTTCATTGTGTATTTGCCATTGATGCCAAAGGGTATCAATATTTTCACGCCTTGATGTATTTTAATACAAAAATGACCTTGACCTGAAAATTTCACACAGAATTTTCAACTATCAGATACAATCTAAACATGCATTCATAATCAAATATGAATTGATTTGGCTATATGAAGCCATAAACTCCATTATTCACGCAGACTTAAACGACTTTCGTTTTATTTCCATTCTATAACCACAGACTTATGCTGCCACTCAAACCATCCAAC
This sequence comes from Haliotis rubra, assembly GCF_003918875.1. Taxonomy (NCBI): domain Eukaryota; kingdom Metazoa; phylum Mollusca; class Gastropoda; order Lepetellida; family Haliotidae; genus Haliotis; species Haliotis rubra. The sequence goes on along the minus strand of NW_025764948.1, from coordinate 1,744,692 downwards.
TCCAACACAACATTACTCAAATTGAAAATACAAGAACCAAAATAGCATATCAGTCATATGAAAATTACAAAACAATTTTCGTAACTGAAATATCCTCTATGAAACTTTTCACATCCAAAATAGAACCGAACACGACCCAATATGTCTCGCATGCCTGCCGCCAACCATCCCTGCCAGACGTCTCCCACGACAACAGATCTTTTTTAAGGCTCCAGGATTACATGGAAGCTCTTGAAGACTCCCCACTGTCAGGAGGGCTTGGTCCCCCTTCAGAGTGGGCCCAGTAATGAAGATGAAATGCGTTACCCTTGAGACCAACATTACATAAGATCAGGGGGATTCAGTCACTGCTTTTAATGATGTCTCGATCAGGTCTGTTCACGATGACAACTACAAGGGCCAAACGAGCGGGGATACACAGCAGCCCTTACCATACTACTCTCCAGAGTGACATACACTTGAATATATCTCAGACGCCTGTCACAATTATTGACCATTTTGTGAAGTAATTTTTAATCATTTTTAGATTGATTTGGATTTTTTTTAACTCAAGTGGACAGAGTTTCTTAGTGCTGTCATGCTTCCATTCAAGGTGTGTAGCAGTGGGAGAGTTGGTAGTGCAGTAGTTTGTTAGGCTGGGTTTGATTCTTAATATGGGTACAGTTTGATCAGAAATTCATGACAATCCTTGTATGGGATGCATGTCAAATTGTTAAAAACAATTTGAAACTAGAGACTTTTTACAGGAAAATCTATGCATATATTTCCATACAACAAAACTCACTGAAGTATTTATGCATTCCAAATACTTGCATCTTAACTCTTGTAGCATAACAGAACTTTTTGTCAATTACACACAATCATTTAAACTGGAAAAAGATTTATTGACTCAAGCATACACAAATAGTTTTTTATACTCAGATCATAAACTGAGCTGTGCCATATTACCTTTAAATCAAATAACATGAGATTTCTTCAGCGTATTTCCATTAAAAAACATTGACGTATTTACGTGAGTATTTATGTCTACTCAGATAACCATACAATCTATCAATGTGAGAAATCAGTCGAGTCCTTTATCGATATTGCAGTTGAAACTATGAAAACAGGACTTTATCTCACCATGCTTCATGAGGCCGCTATCTAAGAACCCCATTATGTCAAGATATGTCTGGCTGATAGCAAACAACGGTATGAATAACAATAATCATGACCCACTAATGCCACATTCCATCAACATAAACTTGACACAAATCAAAACAACGCTTTATCATGTATGAATTATAGAAAAAAAAGAAAATTTATTTAGACGAATATTGACCAAAAATACATTCATATCTCTAAATGTTCAAGAAAACACATCAGTTGAATCGTAAGTTGAAGAAAAATGTTCCATGCCATGTAGTCCATGATCAACTAACTCCACAGATCTAGTGAACTATATTTTGCTGTCTAAAGTGGATCTTGATTAAATCAACTGCTACGATTCTTGACCTTAAATCGCGTTAATTGGGCACGCATCTTGCAGACATCTTCAGCAGAGTGTGGGCTTCTAAAAGACCCCGCTCAATCGGACAGACACAAGAGAAGGAATTCCACGACAAAACCCTCTGCGAGTATGGAGACTCTGTATGCAGTGCTTGTGCTACTTTCACACGGAATGGTAATGCAATTTCCTTCCCCTCTGCTGACCTTTCATCGGTACTCAACTCCAACGATATTCTTGGAATCCTCTCTTCACTATTTCGTTTTGTCCATTTACAACATATTTCAGTTATCTACATGCAATTTTTTTTTAAACTCTTTAAAAAGTGTTAAAAAAAATCATAGAAAATCAATGTCGACTAAAAGAGATAGAATGATGTCATAGATTATGTGACATTTATATGAAGACGTTTTTTGCGCAATTGAAGATATCAGAATATATGGAAAGAAGAGTACTGGCATCTGTCATAAAATATCATTGGTCTTAAATGATCTCCTTTAGGCAATAATAAAATAATAAAATACAAAATGTTGAACTCAGAAATAAAATCTTACATCATCCAAACCCATGGGAATGATGATCAAGGTACTGTGGATGCACGGTTAAACTATGGAAGTGCTGATAAAGTACTGATAAAGTACTGTGGATGCATGGATAAACTATGGAAGTGCTGATAAAGTACTGATAAAGTACTGTGGATGCATGGATAAACTATGGAAGTGCTGATAAAGTACTGATAAAGTACTGTGGATGCATGGATAAACTATGGAAGTGCTGATAAAGTACTGATAAAGTACTGTGGATGCATGGATAAACTATGGAAGTGCTGATAAAGTACTGATAAAGTACTGTGGATGCATGGATAAACTATGGAAGTGCTGATAAAGTACTGTGGATGCATGGATAAACTATGGAAGTGCTGATTAAGTACTGATAAAGTACACTACAGGAAAGTTGTGGCTGGAACCCAAACAACAACATGGAGAACATACCTTTCAAAACATTCTCAGTTCCTCCAATGTTTACTTCCTGGATGAGCTTCTTGTTCAGCTGAAACAAGAAAATAAATTACTTTTAAGCTGAATAAACAAATACACAAATTGAACATTTTGAAGTTTGAGGAAAGAACCAATCACAAAGGTTTTAGAGGTTTTAACTTGTGAAACACATGAGTACAAGTACGTAAATAGCTAAACTTATGGAGAATGTAAGAACAAGACGGGTTGTACATAACTGTTGCACAATCAGTCTGCAAGGGTTGTACATAATTGTGTTGTACAATCAGACTACATGGGTTGTACATAATTGTGTTGCACAATCAGACTGCAAGTGTTGTACAAAATGTTGTACAATCAGACTGCAAGGGTTGTACATAATTGTGTTGTACAATCAGACTACACAAGTTGTACATAATTGTTGTACAATCAGACTACACAAGTTGTACATAATTGTTGTACAATCAGACTGCAAGGGTTGTACATAATTGTGTTGTACAATCAGACTACACAGTTTGTACATAATTGTGGTGTACAGTCAGACTGCAAGGGTTGTACATGACTGTATTGTACAATCAGACTACACAGGTTGTACATAATTGTGTTGTACAATCAGATGAAAAGGTTGTACATAATTGTGTTGTACAATCAGATGAAAAGGGTTATATATAATTGTGTTGTACAATCAGGTGAAAAGGGTGGTATATAATTGTACTGTACAATGAGACTACAAGGAAGGCATGCAAAGGTTTTGCGTTATTGTATTGAACAACCAGATGACAAAGGTTGTGTGGTTTTGCATTGTAAATTAGACAAAAAGGATTTGTTATTGTATTGAACAACCAGATGGTTGTGTGTTATTGGTTGTGTTATTGTATTGTACATCCTTGTACAAAGGTTTTGTGGTTTTCTATTGTAAATAGATAAAAAAAAGATTGTGTGTTTTATTGTATTGTACAACTAGATGACAAAGGTTGTGTGTTATGTATTGTACAACCAGATGACAAAGGTTGTGTGTTACATATTGTAAATCAGATGACACGGGTATCATTGTGTTCCTTGGCTACATGTGTGTTAGTGTGTTGTACAATCAGACAGAATGTGCATCAATATGTGACCAGTTGTAAAGATGGTTGTCTGTTCCTGAATAAAACATATCAACAGAGCCTAGTAGCTCACAACTCATCTTCTGAGTTCACGAAAGATTTTCTTAATGAGACAGTAGCATTCAAGAGCTCTCTCATGGACGGAAATAGCAAAGATAAGATGGACCTTAGAAGTCATAGCAATTCAGAATAAATTTTAGGTAAGTTTGTTTCATACATTTTCACTCAAATTTATTTACAAACACAAAGCCAGTTATTTTTACATCATGTTGAGCTTAAAATTAAATAGCTGTTTTTCCTGGCACCAACCTAAAACATATCCTGTCATCATCCTCCATAAAAACATTGTGGCAACAAGTTTCTACATGACGTAATTGTCAGAAAAAGTTCTTTGACTAGTCTGGCAACCACATTTGCATGCCATTACTGACAGCCGGTATCTGAGTTGCCATCCCCCCAATAAATGTTTCTGTGATTGAGATCCTATCAGACATTGTTATCTCACTATTGTTGTCCCAGAACCATAACAAATCCCCTGTGTAAGGCAGAAATACCAGCATCTGTTCCCCTATCCTTCCCCGACCATGTGACCAAAAGTAATTGACTATAAAAGTGATTGACACCAAAAGAGTTTGACACTAAAAGTGGTTGACACCAAAAGAGTTTGACACTAAAAGTGGCTGACTCCAAAAGACGATGACACTAAAAGTGGTTGACTCCAAAAGAGGTTGATACTAAAAGTGGTTGACACTAAAGTGGTTGACTCCAAAAGAGGTTGACCCTAAAAGTGGTTGACACCAAAAGAGGTTGACACTAAAAGTGGTTGACACCAAAAGAGGTTGACACTAAAAGTGGTTGACACCAAAAGTAATTGACACTAAAAGTTGTGGTTACCAAAAGTAGTTGACACTAAAAGTGGTTGACACCAAAAGTGGTTGACACTAAAAGTGGTTGACACTAAACATGTTTGACACTGCAAGTGTCTGACACCAAAAGTAGTTGACCCTAAAATTGGTTGACACCAAACGTGGTTGACCCTAAATGTGGTTGACACTAAAAGTGGCTGACACCAAAAGTGGTTGACACTATAAGTGGTTGACACAAAAAGAGGTTGACACTAAAAGTGGTTGACACCAAAAGTAGTTGACATTTAAAGTGGTTGACCCTAAAAGTAGTTGACACTAAAAGTAGTGGACACCAAAGATAATCGACTCTAAAACAAAGGACTGTCCAAGTTTTATTTACCCAGATGACTTACATTGCTCAAGTAGTTTTTGTACTTTTCTTGAACTAACTTTTACTCTCATGAACCTCTTCTGTAACTTCTAGGACATAAGTTCAAGACTATTTCTTTCACATGAACAGTGTCCTGTGATGCCGCTTTTTCTACTGTGATTTCAGCCTCGAAACAGTGGCTTCGCAAATGGTTGTTAGCTACAGAATGTCACAACAAAGTTACAAACAAATGGTTTTCATAATCTTTTCTTTTTTTGTCCATAACACAATAAAGATTTATGCAATTTTAAACTTTGGCATTTTTTCTCCCAGTTTTCCAAAGTATCTTAATTCGCACCAGGAAGTTGAACTGTCTAACCTCACAAAAATGTTCAATACTCAGTAAACATTTACGACTTTATCTTCTTTATGTATTAATCAATATTTATCCAGCATGAATCGAAATGTGATGAGAGCCAATGTTATAACGCGTCCTTTAACAAATCTTTCCCTAATACATTTTCCATACATAAATTATACCTTAATGACAACTGTATGGTCATTAAGAAACCTCAATGACCACAAGTCGTTAATTACAAATATCTACTTCAATATTAATCCCATTTGTACACCAGATCCTGTAGAGAGCTGCCAATCATTAAGGGGAGATCACTCATGGAGAACGTCCTCCATTTTCCCAAGAGCTTTGTCTTGACCGTTGCATGCAATATCGTTATTAAATAGACAAGGGGTGGAATAAATAGACGAGAGTGGAATATTATCACCTGCATTATATCAGTGACGACAACCAAAAAAGGCTGATTTATGTAAAGGATAAAATGATACGTTGTGTATTGATCAGAGTTATACTGGACCCACTCAGAGTCTCCTATTGAGATCTAACCAGCTGGGTATTATCTGTAAGATATATCTTAATACAACCTCTTTTTTCATCACTGCAGATATTGCGTTATTAAGTAATGAAAAGGTTGAGACAAAAGTCTGCATGTCTGTACAATGTGAGCAGACGCAGAGATTAGGATAACAACTATGCCCAAAGAGAGTCTGGTTTGTAAATGTCTCAATAGATTTTGTTTGGATGGTGCACATTCTCTTCAATATTTCCATCAGAACAGGAGTGTACAATTATTGTTGATAGGTCTATTACACTGGAAGCCTGCTTCTGTGAGGCTGGCGTCATAACTGCCGATCTGAGAGAGTGGTACATTCAGCCCTCTTGCTCCTGGTCTTGTTATCGTGTGGACATGATATCAAAGTGAGCTGGGTTTAATGCTGCTTTGAACAGTTTTTTTAAAGAGTGGCAAAACAATATCCACCAGACTGTGACACAACAGGGATGACTTCAGCTTTCCAAGAGTCACTTTCCCTTTATGTCCAGCAATATTCCAGCAACCCCAGCCTTTGGAGTCTACATTTCACTACAAAAATAAAATCGAGCATGTCCTTTAAACCAAGATTTCAAAGAGATTCATACTTTTGGATAAAAGTTGTTTCATCAAGGTTACAATGTTCAAGGCCTTAGTAAAGTTTTCAAAATGTTTTATGCAAGCCATTTCAAACTTTGACACATAAGTGACAGAAATCATGTTGACTGTAATTCCCTGTTCTGACTTTTACCCAATGTTCAGGCATGTTTTTTTCAGGTGAATGACTGACTTACTTTTGCATGTGTTTGAGGTGGCTGGGTCCGGATACCCTGCCCTTTTCCAGACACCTCGTTGAAATTATACAATGAAGATTTCTTATGACTATGAAAAGAATTTTTTCACTTTTGTTTAGAGGTTTTCTTGAATGTAAGAGGAAAGCTTTCAGTGCCATAGATTGTAGAAATACCCCCAAAACTGGTGACAACAAAAAGTATGGGTACTGAGCTTATAAAACAAGCAACAATAATCTGGGATAATATGCAACTTATTTACCACTCATGATTTTATTTCTAAATTTTTAAATTCTAAAAACTGTTGATGTTTGATGTATGTATAGATTCTGTGTGAAATAACTACAAACTGCATGATGATTCTTTGGAATCTATAACTGGTTAATAGAAACTTTTAATGTCACAAATGGATGTGACAATTCTTCTGAGAGATCCATGTTAATACTGGCGCTGACAGAATACCACAGATCGCAGATCACACTTCATCGTAATGTAGTACCCAGTGGTTGACAGCAGGAGCAACAGTCTACGCAATATAAATATGATGGCCGATCATCAAAGCACCCATGTACCATGAAAAACAAACATCAATAATACTTGAAAGCAGTTGTGTGGCCAACAGTATCTAGGTCAACATCCAGATCTCAGCAACACAATTTTTGGAATAATTCTCTAACACACTTCATCTGGGTATAAATCAATCTACACAGCTTATGTTTAATACTTGATATTGATGTGTGTAGATTACAAAGAGGTCTGCACTAATCGTGATAATTCAAATCTATCTCAGAAGCCTCCATCAACATCGATACCTCCTGACTTACAAGCCAAGCCATCAGACAACATAGAAATTCATCCAACGTCGTCCCTCTGATAAGACCAAAATCAAAGAGTACTCATCAGGAATGCAGCATCGACAACAGTAATAAACTGTGAAAATAACGACAAATCTCACGGGGAAAATAACCGTACGAGTCCTGGAACCTCAGCTGCCCATCAAAGCTACAGTGACAGATTTTGGACGAAAACAACATTAAAAAATGTTTTCCGTCAAGAACTTTTTCCTCCCAATTGAAAATTCAATTAGTCGGCATGTTTCGCTGGCAATGTAATTGCTGTTAATTTGTTAGTTCGTTTAAACTCAACTAGAAATGCAGAGAGACTGACCCAAGCATTAATTGATTACTATCATTAATGCAGGGAAGATCAGAGGGCGTTATTCCAGAAATCCGCCAGTTTACACTGCGTCAGTGGGAAATCTTCACCCATCAGGCTAAGTGGCTGCACAGGTGGAGACGGAAATTAAATACGCTGTTTTGGGCATTGGCAGGATTATGTCAAAGCAAAGATCATTTCAATTCCGTTTGCATCTTTAATTTTAATTGATAGCTTCATTTCCTAATTGTCATTACTCTCAACTTGTCACTTTGATTCTCCTTGCAATCAAATTAACCTCAATATAACACCCAAGAAGGGAGACGTGTAATAAATCTTTGATATGAAATATGGACCCGTAACGAAGCGTGTAGTATACGAAGCTGACATCAATCAATAGCAAGTCAAAGACAACAGAGCCAATACAAAGTACTGCAGGAAATAGGGAGGAACAAGCGTTAATTTCACACTGCATGATATTGACGAGATGCTCATTCCATTCCTCCGACCTAGGATGAGTTTGGATCACACATAATTTGGCTTAATCCAAGTTAAACACAGTGGCTGATTTCTGCCCATCTGTGCTACACACCTACTAATGAATAGTCAATTCTGTCTCGTTAATACCACATCTTTTTTCACACCACACTCCTGCAGTCACTCAATCACCAGGACTTTTTGGTGAAGGAAAAAGTCGAGTTTCTCGCATGTTAGAATGGATATTTCCAGCAATTCAGTCGGAACTCATGGATTATAGTCCTCTCACCTGAAGTGGCGCAGTGAGAGACAGTGACGAGTTCTGTAGCGTTTGCAATATCGGATACCAGGAATAAGAGGTAAGCTAAGCTATTCCTCTGCCTCTGTGTTGAGCCAGGTTCAAGGGATGTCTGTTTCCTTAACATGACATGTGGACGAAGCAAATGCACCGTGTGATACAATGTTCTTATAAGGTTATTTTAACATAGAACAGAGGAATAACAGAATAAGATTCAGAAATTAGATTCGGTAATAGCTATAGGGAAGATAGAAGGGATGAATGTGTTTGATCTGTTTCCTTAATGTAACTAATTTCAAATGTTTGTTTTTGTGTCTTATATCACTGAAACCACTGTTCCAGTTGGATTAACACGAATTGTAAATTGTCAAGTGTTGCCTTGACAAATCAGTGGTCTCTACGGTTCAAACATAAGTATATACTATTTTAAAAATATGAAAGACATGGTTATAATTTATGATTTTTTTCTAACTTTTTTAATACTTCTTCCTCAAAAAACCTGATACCTTGTGTAACTTGTTTGAGTGGCATTATAGAAGTTGAGACGTACAATATGGAACAAGTTTTTATGGATAACAACTTCTTTATTTCGTGAGTGCGACGTTTCGATACAGATTCTTGTACCGTTGACAACGACAAGAATCTGTATCGAAATGTCGCACTCACGAAATAAAGAAATTGTTATCCATAAAAACTTGTTCCATATGATACCTTGTGTGACCAGTATTATAGAAAAAAATCCAAACCATGCATTTAGCAAACTTTCTTAGCATCATGTGACATCTGAGATTACCTTCTGGGTAGTAAGAAGTCGTTACATGATTTGATATGTAACTCGGCTATAGAAGATGAAATTCACTTCGCTTTTGTATGCCCACATTATGCTGATTTAAGAAAGAAATATATCCCAAATAATCACCTGTTAAAATATCCTTCATCTGCCTTTGCTTCCATTCTATCCTCCAAAAATGAAAATGTAATATGTAATCTTGCGCTTTATGTAAAACATGCTGTTATCCTTAGAAGCAATATCTTCTCTGAACTGTAATTACTTTGTGAAATGTCTGTAACATGTGCTGTATATATACTTGTATTACTTGTATATGGGCCGGAGGCCTTAAGTACAATAAATATCTTTGACTTTGACACAATGTATCACTTTTAGCATTTGTGAAGTGAAGATAAATTATTGGTTGTCATTTCAGGAATTTTATTGAAGCAGTATTTGATAAGCAACAACAAATTTGAACAAAACCTTTTGTGTATAAAATACAAAACAATACAAATATATTTAATAAATGGCAAAATCATTTATGACTTTGATGAAATGAAATCCTTCTAGTTTACACATATACTACTAGTTGATGGACTACAACAATTACCCCCTCAAATTAATAGCTTTCCTCGAACTGTATCAACATGGAACAAACCAACCTCATTAATCAGCAATCAATACTACCTGGGAAAGTGTCAACGAGATGCTCATTAATACCCCCACCCCTGACAATAACAGATGGTTCCCAACAATAGCGTTACAATGAGGGTCAGTATCTGCAAGCAGAGATCAATTTTCCATCTTAAGCCAAGTATGCATGAGAAAACTGGGACATGTTTTGTTCTGTTTTTACCTTTTTCATCTCTGCCGATGACCGTTTTTTCCTCATTATCCCATCATGAACTGCCTTCAAGACTAACCTCTTCACTCTCCCCTCTGTATTATTATCTCAGTAGTTTGTCAGAACCTATTATGTTCTGAACAACTGCTTTGGAAAATATGGGCTTTTTCCTCCACTTTTCATCAGAATTATATTCTTTAATGCAATTCAAGCCAGTTCACATCTCATGAATTCATGGAAATGGAATCAGAAAGTCATATTCATTTGAATTTCAATTCCTTGTGTAATGCCTTCAATTCCTTGTGTATTTTCTCGATAACCATATTTTCCAAATCATGAATTCAGAACACTTAATCCAATAATCAAACCTGTTCTGAATCTACTTTACCTTGAATCCCTGGGTCAAGCTGTGCTGGCTGAATCCTTTCTAAATGTTCATCACGTCCCACCTTGGATGTGTTTCTCTCAAGAGAGCATTACCATGAACACACTGTCATACTAGAAGTCACTTAGTGTTTACAGCAAGACACTGGCGTGTCAAATGACATGTCTACCTCATGTAGTGGTGTACAATGATTTAGTCATGCATTTATACACATCACTGTATTAAGTTTGTGCCTTTTTTGCCTGAAATTCTGCAAATCCATTGTTGTTATCAAACATTTGCTTGTAGCTCACCTGACTGATTCTGTTAGGTTGCACTGCAAGTATTATGCTATCACATATCATGGTGGTTTGAATTTGGGACCTGTCATGGTGGTCAGTTTGGATTTTAAAGCTAGCATGGTGGTCAGTTTGGATTTGGGACCTGTCATGGTGGTCAGTTTGAATTTGGGACCTGTCATGGTGGTCAGTTTGAATTTAGGACCTGTCATGGTGGTCAGTTTGGATTTAGGACCTGTCATGGTGGTCATTTTGGATTTGGGACCTGGTGGTCAGTCATGGGTGGTCAGTTTGAATTTAGGACCTGTCATGGTGGTCAGTTTGGATTTAGGACCTGTCATGGTGGTCAGTTTGGATTTGGGACCTGTCATGGTGGTCAGTTTGAATTTAGGACCTGTCATGGCGGTCAGTTTGGATTTGGGACTAAGGAAATCCTAAATGGCACAGAAGACAGTTTACATCTCAAAGTAAGATGGAAGCTTGATTATTGTGCCAACACAGGACTTAATCAGCACCAATTTGAGATTCAAACTGAGAACCAGGTGATATTAACAGTGTCAGGGATTCAATAGGCATACACGTTGTGCTGGCACACTAACCCCTGACCTACAGGACAATAACGTTATTTTTCAGATATATGTGACATCATGGGAGGCGTGTGGTCCTGTGCATAGAGCTCAGGTGACAAATCAGTTGAAGTTAAGCAATGTTGGGCACGAAGAGTCCATGGATGGGTTACCATGGCCTAGATTTTCGAAGCTCTCTTAGCGCTAAGATAGTCATAAGTTAATGTTAATGTATGGCACTTACAACTATCTTAGCGTTAAGAGAGCTTTGAAAATCTAGGCCCATCTGGCAGCTTGACGAGTTTCCAGGACTTCAGTCCTGCCCCACAACGAAGCACATGTAATACAACTCAGGCAAGTGAGTTTGTTCAAAATTGCCTCTGTTCACCCAGCAGAAAATGGGTACTCGGTGGGATCAGTCATGAGACTATAACCTTCTAGCGCCAGGCAGTTTGAGTTATCTGGGGTAATAATGTGTTAATGCTTTGAGCATGCACAAGTGAGAGGAAACAGGCGCTTTATAAATGGTATTTATTATATTTTGTGACTGTGCCAGGATCACCCGAATTATTATTATATCAACATATCTGTAAGATTTCAGGTTTTGCATTCTGATAGATTTCATTCATAGGTGTTTATAACTTTGAAACCATAGAGCACACGATGTTTATATCGAACATACATATAAAGAACTGACAGGTAGACTGACTGACTGACTGAGTTTGGTTTTACGCCGCTTTTAGCAATATTCCAGCAATATCACGGCGGGGGACACCAGGAATGGGCTTCACTCATTGAACCCATGTGGGGATACGAACCCAGGTGATCGGCATGATGAGCTAATGCTTTAACCACTAGACTACCCCAACGCCCCACTAACAGGTAGAACAAACTATAGATTTGGTCCAACCTACTTTAGTATGCTTTAGTCATAATTCGCATAACGAATTACGGTTATAACAAACTAAATTAGCGGTCACTTTGGGTTCATTAACCTGTAGTTTACTGCATATATAGCAGTGCATCCAAGAGGATTGTGAGCTTTATATCAACCTGAATATCTTGACAGAAGATATACAGTCATTAATACAACTTAATTGGGAGATTTCTTGTACAGTGTGTGCTATTGAGTTTATGTGCATGTGCATTTATCAACATACACTACACTTTTGATCTTTATTGAACATCCAATATTTTTATGTAACTATGCTTAATCAGTCCTTTGAGAAGGATATATAAAAGCAATTTACATATGCTGATAGCGAGAAACATCAATTCACAAAATTGTCAACACTGAGAAAGGAAACATACATTTGGCTCGACAGACAAATGCATTTTCATTGATTTTTTACACAGCAAACAGATGAACACCAAACTAAAATGTAAACCTTGGGAGAAAGAAACAAGAGAAAATATTTGAATGCAAAATCCATCAAATATCTGATCACAGAAAAACACAACCCTGCAAATATACTCCCCCAGAATCAATACACACACGCTTCCTTTTTTCTTCACGATGATTTCAGAACAGGTGTTTTCAATAATGAATTTAACTCCAACAAACATTCAAATAAACAAACCCACAAAAACAGAACAGGTAACCTAAAAACCTAGAAAGGTGGAAAAAGCTGAATTTCAGGACAGGTGCAAGTTTGGGCATCAAATGAGTAGATTTTTGCATACCACTATCGTAAATTGCAAAGATGTGTTGATTTGTGGCGGCACCACCACCAGCAGCAGTATCAGAGTCTAATCTTGGATTGGAGTGATTGTCACGGGAAGAAGATTCTGTCAGCAGGTGCTTGCGTTCAAGCCGCTTTCAGTATTGATGAGTCCGTTACAGTGACTCCACCTGGTGGCACTTATTATTTCTCACTAATCACGTGTCCGAAGTTTCTATTTACACCAATCTCCAGAATTTCACCTACACGGACATATGAGCTAAGGTTGTGCCATACTTCAAATAGTACCGGACGCAAAACTCACTTGTCTGATTAGCAACAGTGAAATATATGTACCTGTACATCAGGTGAACTTGAACTTGACTTTTGTTGTCTTGTAACAGTAAATACAAAAATCAGGGGAATATAAGGCACACAGAATGTCAACAAACTCAGTGCTAGTGTCCAAGTAGTGAGTGAGTTGGTTTAACTCTCCTTTGATCAGTATGTCAGTTATATAGTGTAAAAGTACCTAGACAGGGACTCTCTATCTTGTCATTAATCTGGTCACATTTCTACTTAAATTTACTCTGAAACTGAATCGTTTGTGGCAGTTGTTGTTGTTTGTAGTAGTACTAGTTGAGATGGTAGTAGTAGTAGTAGTAGTAGTAGTAGTTGCAGCATGTAGTAGTAGTAGTAGTAGTAGTAGTAGTGGTGGTAGTAGTAGTAGTAGTAGCAGCAGCAGTGGTAGTAGTAGTAGTAGTAGTAGTAGTAGCAGTAGTAGTAGTAGCAGCAGCAGTGGTAGTAGTAGTAGTAGTAGTAGTAGTAGCAGCAGTGGTAGTAGTAGTAGTAGTAGTAGCAGCAGTGGTAGTAGTAGTAGTAGCAGCAGCAGTGGTAGTAGTAGTAGTAGTAGTAGCAGCAGTGGTAGTAGTAGTAGTAGTAGCAGCAGCAGTGGTAGTAGTAGTAGTAGTAGTAGCAGCAGCAGTGGCAGTGGTAGTAGTAGTAGAAGTAGTAGTAGTAGCAGAAGCAGTGGTAGTAGGAGTAGTAGTAGTAGTAGTAGTAGCAGCAGTGGTAGTAGTAGTAGTGGTAGTAGTAGTAGTAGTAGCAGCAGTGGTAGTAATAGTAGTAGTAGTAGTAGTAGCAGTTGTAGTGTTAGTGTTATTGGTAGTTGTGGTAGTAGTTGTAGTGGTAGTAGTCGTAGCTGTAGTAGTAGTTGTTGTAGTAGTAGTCATCGTCGTCGCAGTAGTAGCAGCTGCAAGATAGATATACCTCAGCTATTTGCAGGGCCGTAGCTCACTGGGCTACCATGACATCAATGTTGAAGAAACCATGTTTATTGTTTGTTAACATTTGTTTTCATCGAATAGTTCTCCAAAGTAATCAATAAGGTTTCTACTGTCAATTAAACCAATGTGATACTGGTTCAGCAAAACAGCTACATGTGTTATTACCAATTCAGAGGTTTAGAAAAAGGCCATTTGAGATGATGATACCACAAAACAGCTCCCCAGCTCAGGTTGGTACCAGCGATGTTCCACCCCAGCTATCATTAACCTTTATCTCACCCAGATCTGACCTGCATCTTCACAAATAGAAGCCCTTGATCAATCGTTATGAAACATCAATCCCTCACTTTAGGTCTCATGAAAATTAATATCTCATGAATAAAAAGCAAAGTTACCAAAAACACTCACCAAACAACCATTTACAGTCATTTGCATGCAAGTTCCATCTTACTAACATAGCATTTATGACATTTGCTATTCATCTCCCCCTGTCTCCTGTCTCCTGAAAACACAACGCCAGCAGAGTTGCTCGTCTCCGTAATTAGCAGCTCCATCCTGGCACCATATACAAGCAAGTTACTCTGTCCTTGTCTCATTAGGATTGTCTCCCAGGGATTTCATCTTGGGGCTAAAACTGGGATTTCTGATGAGTATTTTCAGCCACAGAAACACATTTGTTTCTCATTAGATGTGCCAACATGTTTTTTTAAATGCTAGAAATGAAATTTAAAGCTGGGCTTGTCTGACATCCTGAAGGTAAATGTCAGAGTGGAGTGTAGGTTCGGAGATGTAGAACGGCTACTTTAGCCGACACAGGTGCTCATACAAACTCGTCTGCTGCTACACAATGGAAACTTCAATGGCTCAGGTCTATCCTTGGAGGGCAGATATTAACATTTCCACAGTGCTCGCCATTCAACTATAAGATGAAGATGTAGATGAACCTGTATTTTCACGTTTCTTTAACAAATACATCACATCATTAAAATTACGTGTCACTATGTGTACAGGAAAGTGCATGTTTCAATAGTTACGATGATGTAGGTGTTGGTGATAGCTATGATGGTGTTGCAATGATGATGATAATAATTGGAAAAAACCCAGCAGATGACAAATATTTCAAGCAACATTTATGGTGTGACCTCTTAGAAATAACGGGAAATATTCCTATTGAGAGGAGCAGTAGATTGATAGGAGTGTACAGACTATAGGTCATGTTTATCTCCTATATCACATATGTGCATGTAAGTCCATAACAGTGGTCCATAGAGGTCCATGAAACTTGGCCACCACTGTGATCTGTCATGGGACATTATGTACTTGTATCAAATCCAAGTAAGTCTTAAAACCGAAGCCATCATGCCTGTGATGAATCCAAGTGACCCCTACTAGTAACCTACACTAGTAACCTACACCAGCAACACAGCAGGTACCTACACAGTGCTGACCTATACAATACTGACCTACACAGTATTGACCTACACAGTGCTGACCTACATATTATTGACCTACACAGTATTGACCTACACAGCATTGACCTACACAGTGCTGACCTACATAGTATTGACCTACACAGTATTGACCTTCACAGTGCTGACCTACATAGTATTGACCTACACAGTATTGACCTTCACAGTGCTGACCTACATAGTATTGACCTACACAATACTGACCTACACAGTATTGACCTACACAGGTGACCAACACACTGGCTAACACGTGTGACCCCTGCACATTACCTACACCGGTAGTCTATATTGGTGACTACTGACACTATGATACCATACTGACACACACATGCGAGTTATCCTGATTGAAATAATCACCCAGCTAAGACCTTGCCTGTCAAGTGATGACTACAGCTGAAGGGGAAACTTGTTCTGTGGACTAGCATGGTGTCCTTCAGTTAAACAACACAACAGAACTTGGTATCCAAGACACTCTGGCACACTGTTCATCTGTGAACATGCCTCTCTCTGTTGACATGTTTAGTCGTTGTGATTGTATGCCAACAGACTGGTCATGGTTGGCTAATGGAATATAGTGGATATCAAACCAAGATCTACAGCAAGATGGCAGCACTGGAACCCTTTACCTACCCACTCAGTCTCATTGACTAATTCTTGATTCTTAGATTCTTAGCCAGCCTCAATACCCGAAACATAGAAAACGAATGACTGACATATTTTGTTTGGTTGTCCACTGACTAATTGACAGTTTTGTTTACATAATTGGGTTAGCAGGATAGAAAATATTTGTTTGAATATTGTTTGTATTATTTCTTTCCATTAATTAACCATTTCAATGAATTAATTTTCTGTTTCATTTTTCTCACATCCCCTCAAATGTTGTGTTAATAAGACTTCACTTTAAATACTTTTAAATAAATCCTTAATGTCATTTCAGTATTCCATTAGTCTTTCTGAAAAAAGAAAATATAAAAAGATTTTCCATTCATCATGCCACTTTCTTTATCAGTGCCATTCATAGGTAAATTATTCTAAGGAAAAACAACTTCAAATTCTGATTTATTTCCTCTGGCGAACAAAAAGGCATTCTGAAGACACGAAACAAGAATTTCATCTTCCTCCACCAGAAGCCACTAATGGCCATGAGAACACATCTCAGTAACAGCCTTGCCATGACAATCTATCTATTATTTCCAACAAAAAGTGCATCAGAAATCACCACCTATTACTATGAGCGACATTAACTGGAAATTACAAGTCGACCGCCTTCACTCAATTTCAAGGCAGATACATGCAAACACTAATTTTCTCCCACATGCAAAGTCGGGACGGTTCTATACAATATAGCGTGCAGGTCCCATATGTGAAAATAGGCTCCACAATTATACTAAATTGACTTCCTAAGAGACTTACAGCAACTAGTGTCCATTATGCTTGTACATATCTGGACTGGAAGTTGAGCACACAATGACCAAGTAGGTGGGAGTCGTATAGTCTCAAAACAGTGGCACATGCAGACCTGCTGACTTGCTGGAATATCACATGCTCCAATTTTCATTCTTTACAAAACTGTATCTGTATCTGATCAATTAGGTAATAGACTATGAATTGGTTCAAAAGCACTGCTTCAAAATTACTTTCCTCTCAATCAATAAAATTGTCTCCATTTGTTGAAATTGTCTCCATTTGTAGAAAGTATTCTCTCCTGATTTGACTGGGCTAAATATGATTGTGAGTTAAAATATCAATTTTACTCTAAAAATTACATATATTTTTCCTTATCCTGACTCACGCTCTTTTGCTTGTAGCATCCTACGGAACGGAAACAAGAATACTTTGGATTTATAATTAGTGATTTTGTATGTATATACTGTAATATCGGTTCATGAAGTCTGATTTAGGATGTATCACCCGATAGGCTATATAAAGTAATACATTAAAGGGGGAATTACTGAATATATTGAACTGATTCACTGAAATTGACATATATCCAAGCATATATGCTTAAGGTAGAATACATGAACATATATATACATAATGTCGTTAATATGTGAAGGATAGGTCTTGTGTATCTTATAGATAAGCTCGGATTGGAATAATCTGTCTGGATTTGGCAGTTGATTCGCCTGCATCTTAATCCGGAGGTACTTCGTGTTATGATTGTCATTTTTTCAATCCAGAGCAATTTTCAGACATCTTGGCTGCTGTGGTTAGCGATAGCAGAAACAATCCCTTTGGGTCATATTTCCTTAAAGCTGGAAGCATAAATCTCCAATAAGCCTCGTGAGGCGCTTTCATGTAACAATCACGCTTGGTGGATACAGAGCTAAAGCTGCGGCAAGATTGCGTTGATATCGTTGAGTGGCGTGGAGGCTGTGAAGCACTCACAAGCTCATTCTCCATTTGTGGCAGAGGCCCATGCGCAGTTTGGAACATTGCTGGGTTTCCGCGTAACGAGTGTATCCACCACAGCAATGGGAAATCATCGCTCAGTTCCAGGAACATTCAACTCAGTCCCAGATATTCTCATTTGCTCAAACACATTCACTTTCTTATGCTAATTCTGCTAGTATATTCCTGGCCCGAAATCGTGCACTGCTTTGACATGTAGATTTAAGATCTTGCATTAGAAATCTGAGACAGTTTGTTGAAAGTTTAGGTTCAAAAGGTTCATCCGATCTCTGGAGCCTTGGGCTTGTTTATGTAGAATCGCCACTGTCGAGATTGTCTTGTATGGATCATTAGGCCAAGATGTTGTAGAAATGTGCTAGAATGTAGAATGGCGTTGATTACAGCTTCATTTCCTAGACTGGTTTTATATGGAGTTTGCAATTCCATAACCTCTTGATATATCTTAAGCAGACATTCGATTTCTTGTCTGAGATGTTTCGGGTAGACTGAATGGCTGTACATCGCTGGAGATGTATGCTGATGAGGACCTACCTGTAGGGGCGTGAACTGTAATCTGCCTGTGATCATGTCTTGGGCTGATGTGAGAGAAGACCTAGTAAGGCTCTGCCATTATTAGCAGTGGTGTGACGGAGAGAGTAGAGCTTGGAATGAGAGTCTGTTGTATCTTTGAGCCAACGGTCTTCTGGTACCATAATACGTTCGCCGAATACCTAGGAACTTCCTTAGGTCTTGGCGATGGCATGAGGTCCGACTTTAGCATTAAGTTTACTAACCAACCTGAAGCTGTGTTAGTAGTAGCTTTATGATGTAATTTTAACTGTAGCTTGAGACGAGAGGATCTTTGATCTATTTCTGTATCCCGTCGTCAGAGGTAAAACGACTGGGCGTGAAGCCCTTGACGATGTAGAAATTCTTGATAATCGGCTTCATTATCCTCGTGTGATAGCCAGGGGGCTGATGATATTCCGAATGGGAGTACTTTCCACTGGTAATGTAGCCCTTCTAAAGTACAAATCGTTAGAGTATTTCCTAGGAATCGGGATGAATAGGGATGTGCAAAATGGGCATCCTGTAGCAGATCTATGCAACCCATGTAGTCCATGGAACGAATCATCTGGCGTAACTGGGAGGTAAAATGTATCATCAAAACGGGTGGTTTGCTAAGATAGTTCTTGTTAGAAAAAGCTCATGTTGTAGATGGTGTCTGTATTTCTCCGATGGAGTTTTTCTTGGGAACTAGGAAAACTGGGGAGGTAGAAACCTAGTTCGGCGCTGTTTGTGATCTATTACTTCTATGGCCTGTTTGGATAGGGAGTGATGAGACAGCCTCTTTTATCTTTGGTAGTTGTTGGCTACTTTAAATCGAGGGCTTGGGGGTTTGATTGTCAGTACGGAGGCTTGTCCCTGTAAAGAGGGATAATAAACTGCGTGTTGAGAATAATGCTGGAGACAGTATGGATCTTGCAGTATTCTTCTTCCCAGTGTAGTTGGAGGCCCACCCACTAGTTTCGGCCAGTACTGGAAGCGGCTGGGGTGGAAGACTCCAGTTTCGAACCTGTGTTCAGCTGCCTATAATTGCGGGAACCTCTGGGTGTCTCTGCCTCTTCCTGAAAGTGTGAGTCCCTAGACTGGGCTAAATAGATTGTGAGTTAGGTATGGAAGGTTATTGGAAGATATACGGTTACTGACCCTGATCCTGCTGATTCCGCGATTACGAATTTAATGCTGATTCAGATTGCGTAATCAGAATCGTGATTTGTGGGCGAATAGATCTGATCTTGTCTGATCTATTACTTTCCCCTCTCTGCATCACAGCCATTTAATATGTGAAGGATCTTATAGATTTTATTTTGCCTGCACATAATTTTTTTTCAACACAATCACCATCCCTTTGGGTCATATTTCTCATAAATCTTAATCATACAATGTAACGCTATCATTTCTAGTGGCGTGGAACACTCACAAGCTCATTCTCCATTTGTGGGAGGCCTGGGTTAGTGTATCCACCACAGCAACAGTTCCAGGAACATTCAACTCAGTCCCAGATATTCTCATTTGCTCAGACACATTCACTTTCTTATGCTAATTGTGTGAGAGGCAGGTGCTACTGGGCGGCCAGGACATGCTTTCCCTTTTTGCCAACCTCTGGTATCATCTCCGATTTTCATATATCCATTCACATAATTTTCACTGCTTCTTCGCCTAATGGAATCTGTATTGTCAGATGATCGAGATCATTCTCTGGTGTTGACATTCTCTATTGGTAAGCCATTATAAGCCATGTGCAGTTGTCAGTGTCCTTGATATCAGAACGAGCCGTGGTTCAACTGTCATGTAGGTTTCTGGAGGGAGATGTATCAATGCTTATTGCAACATACCTACCATGCTGGTGTGGGACAAAAACATGTACTAATTTTACCCATGGTAGAATCAAACTTGGGCCAAGGGTTTGAAGGCTGAACACTTAAAGCTGTTGGTTACCTCACAATCCTGTGTGGAAGTCACATGATGTGACCATATAACGTGTAGGTTCTTTGGCCGCAGACCTGCATGTCAACCAAGTGAGTAAAGGGTCTTTGTGGTTTGATCAGTATTTTTGTCTCAGTTCCTTATTTCATGCATTTCTACCAGTGGAGGCAGTTTAACTCTCTTGTTAAATATGAATGATTGGAGGTAATTCAGACTTTATCAAATAGATTCTACTTTGTATGTGACAAAAACTGCATCTAGAGAATAACCGTTCTCTCTGTTGGGTGTTACATCCCATCACTTCTCAATGGCAGCAAGAACTGCTTCTGTGAACACCTGGTGTCATCCCTGATTGCCAGTGATCCACTCATAATGTTTTCACGTTGTTTAACCCCTGACACCCAGTCACCAGATAATCAAGATCGGTTGTTCTGTGGAATTGACGTCTTATATTTACATACATGTTCCTGACTGGCAGTCTGTTACATGTAAAATCAAGATTCTGACTGTCAAACCCAACCCTCTGTCTTCCATGTTAGCAGACATTTTGAATTATTAGCTATGTTCAACAGAAACAGAGTGTATTGGTTTTCCTACGAAATATCACTATTATGCAATACTGATGAAACTACGGTCTATTTTCTCACCACATATCCTATTCTCAAATTTACTTATATTACAAAAAAAAGACATTCCTGGTGTAAGCAGACATGGTTAGATATGATATCAGGTGAAGTATTGCAACACTACAGTTTGTCAAGTGCTACAGGGACCAACTGAAACAAGCACTACTGTAGAAAGATAGTGACAGCATCATTCGTATAGACCTCAAGGCCCAAATAACTATTCTCCATCTTCTCCCATCAGTTCCCTTCATCTTGGGGGCGGTGGGGTAGCCATGTGGTTAAAGTGTAAGTTCATCATGCCGAAGGCCCGGGTTCGATTCCCCACATGGGTACAATGTGTTAAGCCAATTTCTGGTGTCCCCTGTCATGATATTGCTGGAATATTGCTGAAAGCAGCATAAAACTAAACTCACTCACTCCCCTCCTATAGTCTCTGTTAAAGGTTGAATACATGAATACTTTACTCGTTCTACAACACCAGGTGCCATTGCTGATTATCAGCGATCTATTCATATAATTTTTACTCACGCTGTTTCCTCAAATAATTGAGAGGTTTATATTTACATTTACACTTGAACTGAAAGTGTCACTGATGGAAAAAGTAAAATCCACAGACTCTAAGACTAACCATGCTAATTGTTTTTCATCAACTTTCATGTATTGTCACTTCAAAGAATAATTCATATCAATTTGTAATGTATATCCAAAATGGGTCCAATTTAGCTTTCACAAGAAACATGTCAATGTAAACTTTGGATACATTTGAAAGCAAGAAGGACCTATGTGTCTATCAAATATCCTCTCACCATTCCCTCAAAACACTCCTCTCAACAAAGATGATTTTTCCAACGTGCTCTCAGTATTCCTAAATATCAGACGGACTGAAACCTTCAAGTATTCTTCAACAAGAACGTTTGAAGCTGAAGCACTTTCAAGTTGCTGCAAACTCTCACTCTCTCTTCAAAAGAACAACAAAGGATTCTACAGCAGTTTCTGCTGTATGACTTGTGAGCATTCCCTGTCCCACAGATCTTGACCAAGTCTTCTACACTTTGTATCAAGCTTGAAAATACACGATGCAATGTTTTGACGTCCTCTTACTGCACCCAAACCCAGAGAACCCAAGTAGGGACTTCATGGCAAGCTTTATTCCCAACAAGTGCAGCTTTTTCTGATTTAGTGTAGATGAATTTCATTTGCGATTGATTTCCGAGCTGTTAGCTGCTTTCTCGTGAGCTGCAAGCCATTCCACTATATACAGGCTACCAGCAGATTTTTTCTAATCAACAGCGGTGGTTGTTGCATTACAAAAGGTAGGATATACTAGCGAGCTGTTAGACACTGGCAGTGCCATCGTGCTTGTAGCTGACTCTGACGACGCAGTCAGTGGCGGCACTTTACTGATCAATTCATCGAGTACGAGCGTGGATAGTTCACAAAGCTTGTAAAGCACTATGCTATGATACAGGGCTTGGAGGTAACTTCTGATTTGCTGTATTACCTGCTCGGACTAGCTATTGACAATTGTGTTGAATGATTAACTCTTGATTAGAAGAGACAGGTGATTGGGGAATGTCACACCTTGTTCAGGTAAGATTGAAGATTATTCAGATTATGTACACTAGTAGTTGTACTGATGAGGGCAATGATTAGAGAGGTCAGTGGATAACAATGCATAGGCTGATTTATATGCTTTCTTTAATCCATATGTATACATAAGAAACTGTATCAGATTTAAGATTACTTTTGTTAAACAATACCTTGATTGCATGTCAAAGTAGCTATGTTTAATTGGTTAATATTGTAAAATTTCATTCATCTCAATTAGCTTCTGTGATTACAATTTGTTCAGATAATCATTTGCATGAGAAAATATAAGTAAATCAGTAAAAGTTATTATAAAATGTTTCACATTAGCTTAGTCATATCAAAGATGCACATACGTTTGTTTTTTCAACTTTCAAAAACAACACAATAATGTTAACCAATTTCCACACACATGATGCATCACTTCATTTTCAGGATGGCTTCAAAATCAGATCGAGATCTGACACAAAATCTAAACTAGTCAAATCTGCATTGTTTTTCTTAACTTTGTCAGGTTTCATTATAATCATTCTTTCCATTCTGTAATAATGCACTCATTCTCACCTGATTATCCTCACAAAAAACAAGGAAGCAATATGATGCCTGTTGTTTTAGTCTTTAATTATTTTGGAGAATTATCCCCTTGACATCATTCAAGAATCCTTTCACTAAAATCAACACATGGATTTGGTTCTGGAAATATTGGGAATATAATCAGTTGTCATGAAAATACTATGCGTGAGAACAAGTAGTATTTTCTTGACAACTGATTGTCTGTTAGTGCACTACAAACAGTAGCTGTTTGACACAGCACTAAAATGTTTCTGATTCTACCCCATTATTATGCCATAAAGTTTCTCTACTGTAATGCATCATTTACAACATGAATCTTGTCACAAATATGACTGTTGCCAGGATTATATTGTTGAAGAGACTTCAAATATGTCTGTTTTGGATGCTGAAGTCCTTGACACCTTATCATGATTATAAACCAGCGTGAATAATTATGGGACTTTGTTGTTGTCGTTGCTGATGGCTGACAAGAAAGATAGGCACCCTTCCGCCCACAGCTTATATTTAATGTTCAATGTGTAATGTCTGTTATTACTATCATGTCTATGGGATGGGTCTCCATTCACGGCAGCAATGTGCCATATATCTTGTCTGTGCGTATCCAAGGCGTTCTCCTCATATACTATTCAAAAGAACAGCCATTTTTTTTATCCAACTATAGATAATCTGTCACGACATATTAAATACAGGAATATGAAAGAACTGCATGTTCTTTACTTCATTTGAGTAATATATTCTGTCTTGTGTAGTTCTGTTGTTTTGCTTGTAATGAAATATGAAAAGCATGAAATATATGACTGCATGAAATTAACACAGAAGATGGGATCGGCAGTTGCTGGAATGTGATGCACTTTAGTTGGACATACAGTCCTGTCCAGTCAGGTTCAATGTACATGGATGGGTACAACAATACAATAACCACTGTAACTGTGGTTTAGGGGTGGTGGGGTAGCCTAGTGGTTAAAGCGTTGTCTCGTCACGCCGAAGACCCGGGTTCGTATCCCCACATGGGTACAATGAGTGAAGTCCATTTCTGGTGTCCCCAGCCGTGATATTGCTGGAATATTGCTAAAAGCGGTGTAAAACCAAACTCAGTCAGTCAGTCAGTAACTGTGGATTGTGCTGACTTGTGTCACAGCACTTCAAGCCTGTACAATCTCGTAAGTGACATTACTCGTTCCAACTTGTTTGAATTTCCTGCTTTTGATTTTTGAAGTTAGATCACATGTCAATCAGTTAAAGTTCAGCTTGAGATGATATTTACTAAGACTGCCATCACGCCATATCATATCATGGAATTCCAAATATACAGTATGGTGGTAATGATTATTTTTTAAAGTGAAAGGGAGGGCTGCTAGCATTAATCTCATGATACTTCCTTGTCTTGTTGGTTTTCACATCATATGATGCCCCTGCAGTGGTACATCAAACATCTAGGCTGGTTGGTACCGAACTCCATAGTAAGTCTGTCACCTACGGTTACCACTGACGCCATGGTTGGAGTATGATGTTACACTAATGCAGCCAGATCTAACAGGAAACACAAGTTGTGGCTGGTACTTTAATGATCACTAGACAACAACTCTGACAACTTGATTTGGTGAAGCCCAGCTGAAATGAGCAGGAAAAGACCATGGTATACCATGGTATACCATGGTAGACCATGGTTCACAGACCATGGTTGACCATGGTGTATCATGGCTTACCACATCCGGTAAATGGCACCACAGTTTACCATGGTCAAAAGAGACCATGGTCTATCATGGTGAAAAAAAAGACCATGGTGTACCATGGTCAAAAGAGACCATGGTCTACCATGGTAAAAAAAGACCATGGTCTATCATGGTTTAACCACGCGCGGTAAATGGCACCACAGTTTACCATGGTAAGATAAGACCATGGTCTACCATGGTAAAAAGAGACCATGGTGTACCATGGTCAACCATGGTATACCATGGTCTACCATGGATTACCATGGTAAAAAGAGACCATGGTGTACCATGGTGTACTACTGAAAAAAAAACTGAGACCATGGTCAGTATACCCTGTTCGGTAGAATTGGCACAACAGTTTACCATTAGAATACCATTATTTAGACTATGGTAAGAAACCAACCGCGCCATACCACAATATATACATTGTAGTCACATACACCATGGCATAGGGATCAATTAGAATATTGGGTATTGAAGAATTAACATTAAACAAACTCATGCACTGAAAACAAACTGTTCAAATTATGAAGACACATTTTATTGCTGACACTGACAGATTTAAATGAAAGACAACTTGAGGACAGTTGTTGGGAAACTCACAGGGATTGAGGGATATGCTGTGCAACAAGTACAAGTCTAAAGCAAACTAGAATTACATATCCAGTAATGCTGCTAGGGACAAATGGCATGTGGACATGTTCATCATTTTTCAGAGGATATTCTTATCTATTATTTTATTCTAAAAACATCTTTAGGGCAGCTTGGATGTCAGTCTATATCCAGGAAAATTAACCAATTCAGAACACCATTTCATGCAGTAATATACAATTTCAGAAAGAGTAATCACTTTAGTCTATATGGTTAGAAGTAGACATAATAAATGAGAGTCACAACCAACAGAGAAATTACAACAGGGCCCAAAATCATCTACCTGGAAGTTGTACAAGGGGCATCACAATTTCTCTCAGAAGAAACAGGATATACACAAGTCTGAAGAACCTTCGGGAAAGAGCAGTGCTGACATCCCCGAAAATGTCCACGTTGATTCAGGGATATTGAGTGAGTGAGTTTAGTTTTACACCACTTTTAGCAATGTTCCAGCAATATCACGCCGAGGGACACCTAAGGGGCTACACACATTGTACCCATGTGAGGAATTGAACCCAAGTCTTCAGTGTGAAGAGCAAACGCTCCGGCACAGGAATAAACTCATTTTGTAGAACTTTATCTTCAGTGTTTCAACATTAGGACCATTTCTTCAGAATCGTCCAGTGGAAATCTGAAAAACACACCAACATTTAATCACAATCATTCTATTTCAAACAGTCTTAAACAAATATCAAAAAAGTGTTGTTGTTGTTTTTTTAAATATATATTTACAGTTGCTCAAAATGTTATGTATTTTTAACAGATTGCAAATATTTTTCACCAGACTCTAATTATATTATTCAAAATAATTTCTTTACACTGATGGCAGATGACTTTAAATTATTTTTGTAATATGAAGAGTCTATGCCAAGTAACACAACATGTATTAGAAATTAAAACACAAAATTGGCTTCTAAATCACTAGTCTACATTCATGACCAAATATAATATTCTGAAATATTTACATTTCCCATTATTTATAATAATCAACATATCATAACATAGAAAAACGATATCTTACTGTAAGTGAAGCTATTTCCACGTTAAGTGAATAGCTAAACGTTTTGGCACTGTCATTTTTGGTTTACAGTCAGTAGTTATTCCAAAACTGAATACAAATACGATAGAAAAGAAAATGAAATATTCATAAACATGCCTGTAGCAATTATCTCCCTTTTTATGACCCTTTGAATTTATTTTGCTGTCTGTGTAATCTAAGCAAACAAACTGAATCTTTCAGGCTGACCTCTACAAGCCCCGTGAACTTTGATACCATTCGATCACTGATAACTTAACTAAAAAAAGTCATAACGGTTTGTTTTTTTTAAAAAGTACCGTTAGATATTGGTCGTGTGTTAACATAGATATGTAGAACATATTGCACAAAACCCAAATTAACACTGACTTTCCGTTTGAGGGAAGTACATTGTATATAAAATGAACACTGCTATATCTTATATCGTCTTTCCGTCATTCTCCTCAAAACTGTTGCTTACCACGTCACATAATGTTAGAGTATATGCGTATTCCCAACATCAAAACAATTTCAATACATCTGCACTCAAAATAATTTCAATATTGCTGTTTTTACTTACCGCTCATGCTTATGTCCACTGGAATTCAACTTGAGATGTATCCATCGGCACTAAATCTAGTCTATTCCTTTATCATGAGTTCTTGACATATCCATCGCTGGATTATCCTCGAAATCCGTCATTGCTAATATATTAGGGATATTCTTCGCTTGGATCGTTGTAGTCTATTGCCAGTGTTGACAAAGTTGTGTTTCGCGCCTATCACTGGTTTTGCGCTCACAAATGTCTACGTGACAAGTAGCAGCTATGGCATCGGTCGTATGCTGGAAACGGTCGCGTGTCTCCAGTGATCGTACTATCTCCATTCGGCTTGTCCCGAATGGCGCGAGTTGGAAGTTGAAACATATTTTTTAGAAAAGAAAAATTAATTAGTACGACCAGGGATGTATCGTAACTATGTATGTAAAAGGCTGTATGATTAGTGCTATCCGTTTTTGAAGTCGCAATATAAGATTACGTAAGCACGAAGGGCGTGGCCGTGTTTGCAATCACGCGATCGAGGTACTTCATAACAACACTACGTAGTCAACAGTGGATAATTTCTCATCTTATTAACAAATAAAGGCAAGAATTACAATATCAAGGCATCAACATCAAAATTAGAATTCATAAACAATAATATTGTCAACGGCGGGAATCTCGAAAAAAGATATTCAGTGTACACGCTCCTTCCGTCGATCATAACGTGGAAGAATAGTTTTGCACATATCCCCGCAATAATTTAAATTTCATTAATCTACTTTGATGTAATCTCTTCCGGTCATATTGCAAGTGCTGAACAGGAAGTGACAGTGAAATGTGTTCTAAAATCGAGCTTCACCATTAACTTTGCGAAAGACGCATACTTATAACAAGTTTTAGGCACGCTTGCCGATCGTGATCACTCACGGGAGAAATTCAATGAAATGAGACGATTTTGACATTGTACTTTCAAATTTTATTTCATGGAGTAAATATGAAAAGAAAGAGAATTAAAAATCTTCCAGCACTAATTGGTTACGCTTGTTATTGACAGAAGGTAAGTTTTACACGCAGAACTGTCTATGTTTCTAAAACGGATCCTGTTAGGCACAGAATATTGTTTAAGCCTTCTGTCGTGCATTGTTTATGTTGTTGCTGTATTTTTGAAAATCAAAAACTAAAGGCAACCAGGCACAAAACTAGTAAGACCACGAGAGACGGGTTTACACAGTTTAATGGACAACTTTAGCAAAGGGACAGGCAAAATTATTTTATTTTCAAATGTACGGAGGGTTAATTTTGTTTTGATTTTCAAGTGTATAAGACGTCCTTTGTTCCTGATTTGTTTGTGTGTTTCTGTAGCAACAATGAGAAAGTTAAATTACGTGAACTGTTCCCGTTGATAATTTTTTTTTATGACATTGTGTTCTTGTATTTTTCATTAAAACACACTTCATTTTAACTTGTCTCTCACCGAGTGAAGTGTTCAATTTTAGTTTTTCAATGCACACAGACGTAAAAACAAGGATCTGTAAGGTATCTGTCATGAATATTCATTAAAGGCAAACTAACTCAGGAAAAACATTTTTCATCTGAGATGTTTTACACACGTCCTTTGTAATGCTATTAGTATAATGCCTGTGTAACACTTCATTGAATGCTCCCGCTATTTTGTTATTCATAAATGAAACACAATGTCATGAAACAGACAGGATTTCAATTTTAATTTTTTTATTTATTACAGTTTGAAATGTAAAATTGGTCTGTCATGACCATGGTCTACCATAGATTTGTCTGTGATGACCATGGTCAACCATTACTTTGTATGAGAACAACACCATGGTCTACCATAGTTTTGTTTAAGATGACCATGGTCTACCCTGGTTTCTGGTGACCATGGTCTAGAATGACCATGGTCTGCTGTGGTATACCATGGTCACCATGGTATACCATGGGGAGAAATGTTGGTGACCATGGTCTACCATGGTTTCTGGTGACCATGGTCTATAATGACCATGGTCTGCTGTGGTATACCATGGTGACCATGGTCTACCATGGTCTACCATGGGGAGAAAAGTTAGTGACCACGGTTTAGCATGGTAAACCATGGTAATACCATGGTTTACCGTGGTAAGCCATGGTTGACCATGGTCAACCATGGTGCCATTTCAGCTGGGTGCAGCTTTCATATGAAGTCACATGACCTTGTGTTCCATGCATCTGACACATTTCCTACAAGTTGCATTGTATACAGAATGTGGAGCCAGTTACGTGAGGACAATTAAGTCAGCTGTGTTCTTTCTAAATAAGTAACAAGTACGTAATTCCATGGCGTTTGACAGGCCAACCAGTCAATGTTGTTTAACTATATATTCCAAACTGAAAAAAGGATAACGCCCACAAACAGACTTGATTGGCAGATAATGAACTGGGCGGGGCTGGTGTTGTATTATCTTCCTTAATGATGGTGCTGATTTCACACAATTGTCTTTAGTGTGTGTCCATGATACAAAAAGAATCTGTCAAGTTATTATTGTTAACAAATATATTTACAACTGACTTCTATACATCTTTATGCTTAAAGAATTACATACATAAGAACTAGAAACCACGATTTCCATAAATCTGCAGTACTATAGAGATTTAGCCAGTATGCACACATTTTTACTTTAAAACTAAAAAATTCACAAAAGTATTGAAGTCAATTTTAAAACTTCACATGGTTACCACTATTGTGGCCAATATTTCATTCATATCCTTTTTATCTAAAATATATTTCATCATTTTCATACTGACTAGCTACAAGGCCCACTGCCAGTTGGAGTGTGATAACAAACAGCTTGTACATTTGTCATCTCAGAATTCAGTTTTTCAAAAACCAATCTATTTCCTGCAAATGGAGTTTCTCAATAGACACAATAAATGAACTACAAAACGTAAGAATTTCCAACTTTACAACTCATTGTCCACATAAACACTTTCCCAAACACAATCATCACTAATGAATTATTCATTGGGCAGCTATCAGTGTACATAAAGAAACTCGCAACAGAATGTGGACAATCTAGATGAACTGCCCACCGTGACAAAGGTAATCATAACAACCCTTGCTTGCGAGGCTGATAAACTGCAGCTTTGATGTACATCACAAATACAATCTTCATCAAGGAACTGCCACAGGCAAGAATTTAATCTACAAATGCAATTAACAATATTTCACTTAGGCAGGCAGAAACATTTTACCTACCAATCATTTCTAATGGGCGGTAATGTAACACTGTTCCTTGCAGATATATTTTCGCATTATAGTTTTGGGTTTCAGATAGAATTTCTGCATGATAGTTTCAGACTGATCCAACAAGAGGTCATGGATATGACCAAGTGTTTCAGGTGTCAGTACCTGTAGTCTGCATCATGCTTTCGTCAATAAACTGAGGGACACATTCATTCTTACCACTTCGATTGTTTTTTTCAGATGCTAAAGCTTTAAGCTTCACTAAATCTTCTTTTCTAACATTCCTTTGATTTATAGACCTAAGTTCTGAGAGAGCTTGGGTAGCCACATTTCTTTAGGTGATAAAATTCCCATCACAAATTATCTTCCCTTTTGTATACCAGGATGCAATGACTGTGGGTTCAAACCCAGACATGATGCTTGGTATGCCATTACCAATCTTGTGTAAGTGAGTTTCACCAACTGTGTAAACATTTATGACCAGAACCACTTCAGGATTTCCTCTGACTTTAATCTGATATGAAGTATTGGCCAAAGTAGAATCAAACCTAACTGACACACTCACACTTGAATGTGGACTGCACTTTCTCATGACCTGAAGGCGTCAACAGCATACTTGGACTGCTTATAGTCCACTGGTGTCTATTGTCCAGATGTACATATTTGTTTTCAACTCTTGACCAGCAGTAGGATGAGTGGACAACCAGTCCAGCTGTACATATTTGTATTCAACTCTTGACCAGCAGTAGGATGAGTGGACAACCAGTCCAGCTGTACATATTTGTTTTCAACTCTTGACCAGCAGTAGGATGAGTGGACAACCAGTCCAGCTGTACATATTTGTTTTCAACTCTTGACCAGCAGTAGGATGAGTAGACAACCAGTCCAGCTGTACATATTTGTTTTCAACTCTTGACCAGCAGTAGGATGAGTGAACAACCAACTGGGCTACAAGCCTTGTAGCCCAATCCAGCTGTACATATTTGTATTTAACTCTTGACCAGCAGTAGGATGAGTGGACGACCAACTGGGCTACAAGCCTTGTAGCCCAATCCAGCTGTACATATTTGTTTTCAACTCTTGACCAGCAGTAGGATGAGTGGACGACCAACTGGACTACAAGCTTGTGCAATGTGCAGAGAACTGAACCTCACCTTGTCCATGATGAACAAGAGCACACACAAGCGAGCCCCTTCTGTTGGTTTCAATATGAAGTAATTGTTATTCCCCTAATCACAAAACTATGTTATGAAACTAATCCTAACATGTGGTGTAATTATCTACTTAAATACAATAACCTCAGGCAGGAATTTACTAAGCAGAAAGACAATCACAAACAGACGTCACCTGACATTCAGAAAACAACATTTATTTGAAATATGAATATGTTTTATCAGAGCCTGAAACAGCATCAGCAAGAAACAATTACTTTCTTTTCACAATTTGGTTTCACTTTTTATACCATTACAACTGCCATTGGGCATAAATCCTACAAAAAAAAACACCTTCACAATGTTTTTCATAAGAAATGTTGCAGAACAATAAAGAACTCTGACATGTTCTACAAGCCTCAGTGACCAATGAGGCACTGCATACGGCTTCCTTCATGGCCAGAAACTGACAGATGAAAGGTTGTCTTTGAGGTATCATGCTCCATTGTTGACTAAAGCATTGTCGGAACCAGGGCTTTGTTCACTCTCAAAGACATCTGCCAATATCAAGCCAACTCAATTTGTCCAAATCAAACGTGGACAAACTTATCATACACAATCAGTGATTCTGACAGGGAGATTTAATCGTGATGCTCTGCGATATGTATTGATAGACCCCGACAGAAACTGACGAGGGTCAAGCCGGTCGTCATCCAAACTGAGACAGATGCAATTGCAGCAGAGGGTATAATCCATGTTGAGACTCACACTGGGGATGTTAGTCACAACAAAACAAACATTTTTTCCTGGCCGATGATCGCGATGTGTGAAGAGAGTGTCCCTGCATCATATGTCTCGCTGTAGCTGTCTTTGACATTCCGACACAGTGTATGTCTAGGGGGGAAACGCTGATAAAATCGTCTTCTCAACGATCTCAAATTGATTTCGCAGATTGTGTTTATCTTGTGAATCACTGGAAGCTCTTGTTATTATACCTGCTCCGACTCAAGATGTTCGTAAAAGACTCGTGATTACGCAGTCACATTTTGGAATTTACTCGATCGTTTTGGTCATTTTGTCGAATCTGTCTCTATTGAACTGTGTGTTCTACATGCTTGTATTTTAATTTCCACATTTTCAAGAATTGAGATCAAGAGCCTTGGGATTTGTACAGACAACCGCTGATATTGAAGAATGCAACAAGGGGTTTATAGCCATGAGTGAAAGAATTTTGAAACTATCCAAGGATTTTATTGGAAATGATCCCATCGTAATTTCAAGGGCTTGTCAGTTCCAGCTCATCACACAGATAACAATCGTTTGATCAAGTCTGTTATTATTCTTTCTGGGAAAGGATACCATTCATCCTGACATTCTGCAGGAGACGGAAGCACAACATATTTCAAGCCATTATCCTCGTAAAGCAAGACAAAAGCATTATTACATTTGAAGGCTTGAAAGTGAGCTAGTTGAGGAATGCTGACAGACACTGAACAGTCATGCTCACATGCAAACTTGCACACACACACACACACACACACACACACACACACACACACACACACACGCACCAACACACATACACACACGCACCAACACACATGCACACATACACCAACACACACACACACACATACATGCACCAACACACACACATACACCAACACATGCACACATGCACCACGCAACACATGCACACGAGCGCGCGCACACGCACACACACACACACACACACACACACACATTAACATACAGATGTGCATGTCAGGGGACACAAACAGGATTTCAAGACAAATTTCCTATCAATGTCAACTTATAACTTACACTGATAAAGAACAAAAAAACAAAAACATCATTATTTGGCTACCTTTTGTCTTAGCCAATATCATTATTTACAGTAGGATAGATTAAGGAAAACCCCAAAAATCATCTCCCTTTTGTCTCCAGAATTCAATGTGATCTTTAAGAACTATTATCTTTTCCTTTCTGGATACAATGGCCATAACTTCAATCACTACTTATATCAATGTACAATCGGAAGTTCTGATTCTGTATCTGAGTATACCGGAGTCCATCGCTAGAGGATGTGGTTGTATGTCCCACCATATTTCAGTCCACACAAGTTGTCTACGTTGTAAAAGGGTCCTGATGGGGCAGTCAAATGATCAAACACTCTGCAGTTGATCACTAACTGTCTACACTGTTTGTCTGAAGGAAGGACTTGTATGTCCAAACACACTGCAGTGGATCACAAGAGGATTTAGGACCTAATGGAAGAAGACACCTGTGTGCAGCAAAATTGAGGTCAAAATGATCGGAAATCTTTTTAATTTATTGCTGCTTAATACACCCATCAATTGGGTGTTTTCTTGACAAGCTGTTAATTTACATTTAGACAATCATTCTATCTCAGTTGCATAGATCGATGCTCATGCTGTTGATCACTGGACTGTCTGGTTCAGACTCGATTATTTGAAGACTGCCGCCATATAGCTGGAAAATTGCTGATTGTGACGTAAAACACTAAACTCACTCACTCATATTTAGTCAAAACATGTTAAACTTCACGTCTGTTTGTGGTTTAACAAATGGACCAGACAAACCAGTGATGGATATTATGAGTGTTGACCCACAACTGGTTTACAATAACAGGCAATCACCACATCTGTCACAGCATGACATAGACTAATAGCTTCCTCTCATGTCAATCACAGGCTGCTGGGACCTGTATTCTTCTCTGCCCAATTGTCAGCAAACTTTATACATGTATTTACACCAACAACTTATGGTAATATTTATAGTAAGTTTAGTCAGTAAAAAAATTCATGTCTCACCTATAAACTTCCTGTCTCCACAAAAATAAAATCAACTGTATAATTTCATGTAGGTTATATTATCTTTTCACCAGATCACCTCCCAGACAGAAAGACAAATATACCAGCTCCATTAAGTTAACATCAGCTTTAAGTTCTGGCACATACATAACAATGAGCTCCACAATTGGCAAACAATCCTTGTCTAATGTGTGCACCCTCCAACTGACCAGTGACCAGTCTCTTGCCCCCTTCAGACACGGATAAAATCAGTGTTGGTCAACTTAATCAGTTGCAATAGATTGGCAATCAGTTCAGTTTGGCTGTGGTCAGTTTAAACAAGTTGGCGATGATAGAAAATCAACACACAAGATTGGGGATACTTCAAAGGCACACAAGCTGCCATGTTGATTCCGACCTGCCTCTGTACCCTTGTGTGTATTTCAAGGTCACGCTAAGGACAAACACAATTAGAAATGTCAATCATGAAGTTCCCATTTGGAATTATTTGTCAAAGTGAAGAGCGTTTGATTAGAATAAAATTGTTGGGAGATGGAAAAAGGCCAAACGTGCATAAATAACAAAATGCAATTATTCAAGATTGTTCATCACTCAGTAAGGGCTTGAGAATTTGAACGTAATTCTTAATTAATAACAAAATTTAATTAACTCTACTGGAATTGACAGATTCTGGAGATTCTCTGAGAACATACAGCAGTCTGTGGATAGTAGAGACAAATAATCCCCGTTACAATGATGGTGTATGCTATTTCCCTGAATAATAATATTAACAACCACTCACCAGAGAGAATAATTACCTCATCATTGCCATATTTTACTATATCCTTCTCTTTCTGACTCGAGTTGACATAAGAAGTAAAGCCAGGAAACTAATCACATCTGAAAATTGCCACGAAAGTGCCTCTTGAAATTGTGATTTACAAAAAAGAAATAAAATTCCTAAGTGTGTTCAAAATCTTGTGAATGAGATTATCAGTATGAAGTCGAATGCTTTATCATTTGCATAAGAGGAAAATTAGTTCATCCACAGTCCTGATCATGGTTAATTTAGAACCTACTTTCCTGATGACTTAATCATCATCTGTTCTATTTTCCACAGTAATGAACCATAATGAAACATGTCAGATCTCTGCTGAGGGTAACTAATGGGTTTTCATAACATCTATATTATTTCCATCGCAGTACCATAAAAACACTGTAAGTCTACGATAACAAAGTTCACTTGCACATTATTAGCTCATAAAACCACATATTTTCATTAAAACATCGCACTTAGCCACCATGTTTCTTTCTGGTGAATCCCAACCACCTATTAATCATGATAACGGGAGTATTGAAAATATAATCATGCCGTTATTTCCCCTCGTGACTTCCCATTCCAGCACATGAAAACATTCGATACCTTGACCTGTAGCAAGTACTGGCCTAAGCCTTTCCTACATCAAGGGAGACCCATCCTCTGTAACATGGGGCATAATGCCACAAAACCCTCCTACAAGCTCGGCAGACAAATTTCAAGATCCACTCACAATGCTGGGAATGTGTAAGTGGTTTTATGGCCCTTTGATCACAGTGGTTGACAAATGTGTAGCACTATTACGATGCATATGCGAATTGAAGATGGAATTGAAGCTGAAAATGTCAGCAGATACATATTCCTTGCGGGATAGTTTGATGAGAGGACAAAAATAAATTTGGACTTTAAGAGCTTAACAATACAGATCCATTTGGTGTACATTCCATTGCCGAAATTACTGAGGCTCTAAAGTGACTGACGTTTTTTCCACTTTCCAATCCCAGAGTTTTTCAATGATCATTTCCAAGTCAACGCTTAGTGGAGTTCAGTGGCTTCTTGGCTGAATCTCATGTGTGTGTTTGTTATGATCCATCCAAAAATGTTGTAGCTTCAAAAGAACTACTAATATACAAGATGTACACTTGTCAGTAGTTTATAGGAAAATACAATATATTTACGTGTCAGTAGGTTGGAGGAACATACAGCATATGTACTTAGTGCAAGATACATGCTTGTTCCTGTAATTAGTTTACAAGTGCATGTGTTTTACCTTTCTACAAACAACTCAAATTATAGTGACTCTGGATGTAACCTCCTGAGAACTATTGTTGATAATATATGAATATTTCAACCTGTAATGTAACTTATGAAAATATATGACAACATCGTTTTTTATTTCAGTGGCTTGAATCCAAATGCATCTGTTTGAATACTGTAGACAGTTATCTTGCCATGTGTGTTATATGGATACAGTGTATGGGGACAGGAGGTAGTATAAGATGTTGGCACTTCAGTAAAAGGTGCAAGGCCTAACAGGACTAATATCAAACCAAGTTGTATTAGATAGTCTCTACATCTTCTTACTATTCTGTCATACAATGATAAACAATTCTGAGCTTAGTTGTTAAAATGTGTTGACCAAGCTGTGATGTATATTTTAATCAATTATCTATTGGTAAATACGCACAATATAAATGTATACAATCTATCCATCCATCCATCCATCCATCTATGATGAAACTGACAAAGATACCCTCAGCAATGATAAAACCTATACATTTATATATATTTGTATTAAATCACTTGACACTACAAAGAAACAATTGACTGGATTCATGCCATAACCAAATCTCTTAACATGAAAAGAGGTAGAAGTAAACATGATTTCATACGGAAAGTCTCTGATTAGTCTGGCCGTCGAGACAACCATGCAATCCAAATCAAGTAAAAATAACTTGTTCCTTTCTGTTTCACCGTATTCCCAGCCTGCCCCAGTGTGTCCATAATAAACTCTGTCACATGACCTAGCAATCTTATCGAGAACAATAAAAGTCTACGTAAGTCTACAAGGAAGTCCTCGTTGATTGTCTTCACCTGATCACATCTTACACAATAGTATTCTCTCCTTCCTTATTGCCATGGAAACATCCTCCAAGTATCGCAGCAGGAATAAACCGCTGCTGGAGGCTGGTGTGACAACCTGGAAACAAATTACCATTTCTTGTTCATCTCACCTATGTAATAATGAAGCTAATCCACCTTCAAAGCAAGGCGCTCTGTATGTAATATGTTAGGATGCTTCTTGCTTCTCAATGACTTAGAGAGCTTTCAGCTCGGTGATACATCATTGAGTGTCTTCGGCTCCAGCTCTTCATCTCTTATTACCAAGCATTCCATCTCAAGTTCTGGGGCTCATGTTGCTTTGTATCAAGACCAGGCAGTTGCCAGCTTCCTTGTACAATGGCCATGAAGATCAGGGTCAGAACTGATCTTCACCAACCATGATCATCGTAAGTTGCAGCTAAGAGGATTGCTTATCATACCCGCTGACTTGGTTGATGTAAGTCATCATATCCCAGTTGCATACTGTGATGTTCATGACATCAATCACTGGATTGTCTGTCCCAAACTTATTTACAGAGCACATTCATACATGGTATTATAGACAGCATGTCTGCCCTGTCTTCTTTTGACACATTTGATGATCCATTGAATCCATTACCAAGCATGAATTCCCAGTATCAAAGCCATGTGTTTGTCAGCAGCCTGGAATAAGATCTGATTCACAGATACCATATGTGGGACTAACATAGCACCAACATAGGACCAACATAGGACCAACGTAGGAGCAACATAGGACCAACATAGGTCCAACATAGGACCAAGGTAGGACCAAGGTAGGACCAAGGTAGGACTAACATAGGACTAACATAGGAGCAACGTAGGACCAACATAGGACCAACGTAGGACCAATGTAGGACCAACATAGGACTAACATAGGAGCAACGTAGGACCAACATAGGACCGATGTAGGACCAACATAGGACTAACATAGGACTAACATAGGAGCAACATAGGACCAACATAGGACCAATGTAGGACTAACATAGGACCAACATAGGACCAAGGTAGGACTAACATAGGACTAATGTAGGACCAACATAGGTCCAACATAGGACCAAGGTAGGGCTAACATAGGACCAAGGTAGGACTAACATAGGACCAACATAGGACCAAGTTAGGACCAACATAGGGCCAAGGTAGGACTAACATAGGACCAAGGTAGGACTAACATAGGACTAACGTAGGACCAACATAGGACCAAGGTAGGACCAACATAGGACCAATGTAGGACCAACATAGGACTAACATAGGACCAATGTAGGACCAATGTAGAACCAACATAGGACCAAGGTAGGACCAACATAGGACCAAGGTAGGACCAACATAGGACCAATGTAGGACCAATGTAGGACAATGTATCTCTGCCCTCTGTCTTCCATTTATGCCTCTGTACGCGCACTGATGTCTGCATCATCAAGGCTGAACTTTGACCCCATTCATTGAGCAGTAGGTATGCACCGGCACAAACAAAACGCAAGCCCAAATATAACATATGTTACATTTGATCACTTTTAAAAGGAATTGTAAAATCAAAGCCATAATTTTGTTCACATTGTGAAAAAAAGGAAAAGTTGAAAATGTTGGTGACTGGTTTTCTTGTCTTAGAAAACCCCAAAGGCAATATTGCCAGTATGGAATAAAAGACATTTTTGATAACACAATGTACAACTCTGTCAGGCTTCTCAAGTTAGCAAACAGTTCCAAAGAAATTCTGCAAAATGTCTAATCTTCAACTATTGTCTAACATGTGGGTGGCCTAGTGGACAAAGCGTTCACTCATCACACCAAAGGCCCGGGTTCGATTCCCCACATAAAGTACAATGTGTGAAGCCCAATTCTGGTGTCCCATACCGTGATATTGATGAAATATTGCTAAAAGCATCATAAAACCATCCTGACTTACTCACTCACTAACATACTTTTATGACAACTACAATAACACAATATATTTTCATTCAATTACCCAACACAAAACAACATATTACAACATTTTCCACAAATGGATTTCTCCACCCATGCAAACATGCCATCTTAACGTGTTTAAAAACCTACAGGCTGAACACAGTCACGATACTTCCACCATATTGATCCTTCGTGTCTGTTATCGTCTACAAATTAGTTCCGCAGAAAATACAAGAGTTCATTTTTACCAAAGATGATACCTCTCATATATCCAATTAATTTTCTTACAATGGATTTATCCTTTTTTCCTTATTAGGCAATTATTATCATCATAATGTGAGTTACTCGTCTACAGCATAATGACATGTTTCAAACACCATCAAATGTAAGATAAATGCTACCTTTGCAGAATCAATACTCTAATCAATATCCTCCTTGGTTTTGATATTAGGTCCATAGGCATACCATTAAGATCCATCTGAGTGACAGGTACTCTTCTATCCGCGAGATAATGTTACAGAGTTTAAGTTGTATCATCCGAAAAAAAATTCTTCCATTTAGTTTGGATGTTTTTCATTTAGGTTGATAAAATGTGAATGCTAAGATAGTCTGAGCTCTTTGCTGGTGTAATTCCACAGGTATCTTACTTAACCTCGGTGTCCTGTTCTACAAAGTGATCTTAAAACTCCATTGAAAGTTGTGATTATGTGGATTTAAGGACCCCTCACTTACTCGTATTAAGAATAAGGTGCTTTAACATGTGTTTGTGGCAGGGGGGTTGGGGTAGTCTAGTGGTCAAAGCATTCGCTCTCCACACCGAAAACTCAGGTTCGATGACTCACATGAGTACACCATGTGCAGCCCATTTCTGGTGTCTCCCGCTATGTTATTGCTGGAATATTGCTAAAAGCAGCGTAAAACCAAACTTACTCACTCACAGTTTGAGGCAGGGTCTACTGGTGGGGCAGTACCGGGGTAGTCCCAGGGTAGTACCCGGGTATACACTCTTTTTCGCGAAGAGATCTTATGATGATGAAAAAGGATTTGTCACTTTCATTCACATATTGAGGGATTGAACTGTGGTCATTCCTGATGAGAGCAGCTCCATGATGCCAAATGCTTGTTGTAGGAGTAGGCTAAATCAGGGTTTGTCTTCCCTCTGACTCTTCTGCCTTCAAGAAGTCAAGTGTAATGCTTACACTTGCTGTTATGACACATGAAGATCCGGGTTAGAATTGGTCTTCAGAAACCCTAGACTAACGCTTAGTCTCTGAATATATATAATTTTGATACTAACAAACAAGCCCATTTAAATTGAAAAGGAGCCCCAGGGAGACCAGAGATCCTGAACCTGAGGAAATCTAGACTTGCTATATTTAGGACTTTAGCACTGCAGATAGGGCTTGGCAGTAGGGAAAATAATGTGGTTCAGGGACTGTGAGACAGACTACAGCAATCCATGCTTGTCTAAAGAGGCGACTAATGGGATCGGGTGGTCAGGCTCGCTGACTTGGTTGACACATGTAATCGTATCCCAGCTGTTTAGATCGATGCTTATGCTGTTGATCACTACATTGTCTGGTCCAGACTCGATTATTTACAGACCACTGCTATAAAGCTGGAATATTGCTGAGCGAGGCATCAACCAACCAACCAACCAACCAACCAACCAACTTGCTGTCATCCATGATTTGCATGGTCAAGATTTGTTTATTAACATGCTCTTCATACATTTGAAATATTGCAATCTGTGCCATTAAACAACAATGATTCGCTAATTTTCCATAAAAATCATAAGTGGAATCTAGATCTACCCCTTAAACTACTCATGCATTAATGAGTACCTACAGTGTATCCTGCCTTTTCTAACCACTTCCTGAGACTCAGAACTGCTTTCTACCACCAACTGATGAAGGATACACCTGCCAAGTAAACTTGCCACACTACAAAAAACATGAATCCTTCAGAGAGTACTTTTTCCAGCAGGGTCCGAGAAAATGTGGGTCAAATGTACTGGATGGCCTTGACCTTGACTCACACAGGTGTTATCTGACTCAGGGCAGGACATGTTCACGCATTCCAGCAGCGTTCCATTTTGTTTTTGACAGAGATACAGAAGATGATTAACCCTCTGCAACATTTGACCTACTTTCAATCCCATCTCTGAAGTTTGATGGCAAAATTACACAAACAATTACATCCCCCATCTAGCATCACCTAAAACCAAGCAATTACAAGATACATCACTGACAGGGTGATTTCCGCTCAGCGACCATCCACTAAATTACATTAACTCTATTCAATTCTAACTTTATCCTAATTACAATTGTTAAGAATTGTAATTTTCTTGCTTGATTAGGTTAGGCTTATTGTGAACCCTCTACGGTGTGATTCTCAAGACAAACGACGGTCCAGAGATCTCAATCCTTATACCAGTTCCGTGTATATTTCCCATGATTCCCTACAGATCGCAATGTTCTTCAGATGCAATAAAGACATGCAGATCAGGTGACTTAGTTTCCAATTAAATCACGATCAGATTAGGGTTACATGAGTTCCAGGTTGAATACTAAGCCTCCAAGACTTTAGGAATGGTATTGAGTTTTCTTGCACATTGTTGCATATCAAAGAGTGACTTACATATCATGTAGACCTACAAGCTATCCAGGCCAGTTTCCCATCATGTCTAACACTTCCAGACATCATCAAGGTGACATTTCTTCAAGTCTGTACCAACACCTGCATGGACATTTGCAGTTGTTTTGTCACACAACACTAGTCTGTTACAGGTGAACCTAGTGCTTTGCCTGCTGCCTTGTCTTTCTGAAGACAAGGATTGGAATGTCCACAAAGATACAATGTCTGATGCCTATTCTTGGCACAGCATCCCCCCTGCAATATACAATCCAACTCACTCACCCACTCTCAACTATACCATTCAAAAAAAGTAGGGGATATTGGATTTACACAATTGATAAAATGCAAATGATGAAGCCAAGGAGGAAACAGCTGATGAAGAGAAATTAAGGGAAAATGTGACAATTTATTCCATTCCTTTGGAAATGTTTCATCTGTATGGATATATATTACTTTTCTCATATGCATTGGCATTGGCTAGTGGTATGCTTGCAAAATAGAATATCCCCTACTTTTCTTAATGGTATATAACAGATAAAAGTATGCATCTGTCAGTAAACAAATCATATGTGATTGGCTAATCAAGGGATTTACTTTCTATCAATATTTCCAAAAAACCAAAGTACATTTTGTCCACACCCATAAACAGGCTGTCTGCTGATTGTCAGATAATGGTATAGGCTGGGCTTGTGCTCCATTACTGTATGTCACTGCCTTCCCACTATAGTCTGCAGCAGTTATTGTAGTCTGTCTCACAGCCCCTGAACCACATTATTTTCCCAATGCTTAGCCCTCCCTGCAATGCTAAAGCCCTAAATAAAGCAAGTCTAGATTTCCTCTGGTCTCCCTGGGGCTCCTTTCAATTTAAATGGGTTTATTTGCTACTATCAAATTTATATGTATGCAGGAACTAAACATTAGTCTACAGTTACTGTTAATGGTGAAATAAACAGTCTGTGAAGTTATGACTGCTGATGCATGCATTCATAAGAATGAACTTCAATAGGTTTTTGCATTTACACAATGCAGAATTATACAGAATGCACGCTTGTATTATACTTATACCTCCATAAATACAAAAATATGTTACAGTCAGTTCATAATTATATAGCATAAGGTATAATCCAAACTGTTCTATATTTTGCTGCGATGTGAAGCAACCATTCAAAGACAGCTTCAGTTTTCCGACATGAAGCTCCTGGTTTATTCCAGATAAGTAGCATGTATATAATACCACACAGGTATTATCAAGTACTAGATATCCACGGAAACCCTCATGACACTAGATACCTTCACAAGGATGCTGGAGACTTCAATTACTTTTTCCCGATAATGACATGAAGATGTCACGTGACTGCCAGTGAACAATTACCGCCGGGAGGATAATTATGACTGCAAAAAGAGTCTGCCACGAATAAAGGCAAAATCAATTTCATGATCATCAAACAGTGCTTTGATATTTAGTCAATGACAAATAACTGTTTCGAGAGTAAGGTTAAATCTAGTTTGTCTGCAAATATAATCTAACATTTGGAGTATTTGAGTATGCTGAACCAGTGC
Source organism: Haliotis rubra (assembly GCF_003918875.1). Taxonomy (NCBI): domain Eukaryota; kingdom Metazoa; phylum Mollusca; class Gastropoda; order Lepetellida; family Haliotidae; genus Haliotis; species Haliotis rubra. Next base: position 1,701,196 of record NW_025764948.1, on the reverse strand, counting down.
GTAACACAATGAACATACAGAATGGCAATGACAAGTTGTACAAGGGAGAAGTAGAACTAGTCATGAGAAGATCACAGTGTGCTGTCCAGAGGCCTGTACCACCCACACTGACAGAGAAGAGGACACAGTGGAACCTTTAAATCTATACCATTCTGCTCCAGGACATTGCCCAAAGTATCCACATTCCTGATGAGAAAAGTCTGGGTAGGTAACAATGACCTGTAATAACACAAGGCAATTGAAAATCAAATTATTTTCACATGACTCTTTTAGCTTGATAACAGTGTCAGAATCCAAAATGTCACTCTATGGAACAAGCAAAAATTTGTTATCCTTAGACTTGTATACTGTATTATTGTTTCACCAACTTCTAGAATGCCATCAAACAATCACATGACTATAGCTAGACAACATAACTGGGCCTGTAAGGAAGAGGCTTTCATATTGGATTTTATACTATTGATTTGAATGCAGTGTTAAAAGACATCTGAGTTTAAGAAAATAAGAACTTATAAAAATCCAATTTTTAAACACATAACAATTATTTGTTAAATTGTTTGCCAGGGGCATGTATTATATTTTCCTAGCTAATTCTATCGGTTGCTGTAGACATAAGGAATACATCACCTTCGACATTATGTGCCTTGTAATAGGATTCTAAATACTGAGCTATGGAACATTAGGAAGAGTTGCTGCAGTGTCCTTTTCTCCTTGAACTGTGTTTGTATCAGACTGAGGATTATAGGGAAGCTGGAGTGAGTGAGTGAGTGAGTGAGTGAGTGAGTGAGTGAGTGAGTGAGTGAGTGAGTGAGTGAGTGAGTGAGTGAGTGAGTGAGTGAGTGAGTGAGTGAGTGAGTGAGTGAGTGAGTGAGTGAGTGAGTGAGTGAGTGAGCGAGCGAGCAAGCAAGCAAGCAATCAAGGGACTGACAAGCATAAAGCCAAAGTCGGACATTTGTATGAGGTATCCGTGACATGGTAGACTAACAACTAGTCTCTGAAATGAACATATTTTACTAAAAAAAGTTCATAGTAAAAATAAAATATAATATGAAAAGGAGCCCTGAGACTTTCTTCATTTTCAGAAGAAGCTGAAGCTGAAGCTGAGGAAATCTAGACTTGCCACATTTTCTAGACTTGTGTGGGCTTTCTTGGATATATTTGCTTCAGGGTCTGTACTAGAGACTAGTGACATGGCTACTCCGCCAACACTGAGAACCAGCCATGCTACATAGAGAGAATGCAATCATCCTCTATACAACAAGTGCCATAGACTAGATCACCTCACCACTTTCCTCCTGCGACACACACTTTCACAGGAAATTGTGTCCTGCAAGACAGCAAGACATAATAAAGAATTAACTTAAGAAGATCAGTCAACAGCCTTGTGGTGGTGTCTGCTAAACCAAGAACCATGATTCCAAATTAGGAAGTGTGAAAATACAAAAACACAAGGTCCTTAAGTCAAAGATCAATATATGAGTACAAGGGAAATCTCTTTAGCAAAGTCCTCTTCTTTCTAACGCCATTCTGGAAATAGAGGAACCATCTTGCCTTTGGCTGGCTCTACAGAAATTAACTCAAGAACCTATCCTTGATAAAAAAATTGTGCGCAAGAATTGTCGCCGTTAGCTGCATATCAAATACAAATTTGATCACAGTAAAGAAAGGGTAACAATTCCAGATCTGTCTGCTATGTAAACAGGTTTTATGCCAAGTGGAAAAAATAGTCCTATTTTTTCTACCAAGGAAGTACTGGTTTGGAAACCAGCAGATAAAAGAATATGTGGAATAGAGCAGTGTTTTGTGGTCATTTCAGGAACGGGTTCATCTAAAATTCATAGAGTTGTATTGATCTATGAATTATTAGAGTTTTCATGCTAATCCTGGCTGGACATAAAATCAACAGTTTTGTATGCAGAAAGAAATAGCTTTTTGACAATGGCTTGAGATTGTCAAGTAGGTATTGAATAGGATTGTCAAACTTATTCTTCATCTGTTGTGATATCGAAATATTTTAAAGGAAATCTTTAGTCTGCTTGTAAGTTTGCTGACTCTGTCACTGTGTAAGAAAAATTGGAACTTTTGTGTCACATCTTGGAAAATACAGCATTTCTGACCCAAATGGGCACAATTATATCACCAGTTCATAGTTTGAAAACAAATCAAATGAAGCTATTTTAAGAACAAGCAACTCTAAAGCACAACCTTGACCAAGACAGTCCATGTTTACTTCAGATAGACAAAAGTCTTTAATGGAAGCATGCAATGAACTCTCAAAATACACTTCCTTAACAACATTTTAAAAGCATCAAGCTTTGATCCAATCGAAACAAAACTTCTGCCCATTGTTAAACCATCTCAGAAAAAACAAGGTATCAAGACAATTTGGGTTAAGTGAAAATAAACTTCCGCCACTGTAATTAGCCCTGGGCATTGTCCACTGTGAGTTAAATTCCCAAACCAAGTCCATTTTGCTCCATTACAGAAGCAGCAGCTTCAAACACAACGTAACGAGAAGCTGTCATTAAAGCAGTACGGAGCATCAGACACACGCAGACACAGTGTACATACATGGACACAAATTGTCTTGCGTGATGTGGTAAAATTACGAGAACAAAGACATAATGTAGATAAAATTGATGTCCGAATTGTGTGGATGTTGGACAGAGTGTAGACATGAAAGAGACCAAAGAGGGAGTATATACTTTGATGACAATGGAGTTGATATGACAATGAAGCTGATATAGGCTGGACTGTGGTGGAGGAGGATGCTGAAACTGCAGGGATGGAAGATTAAAGAACAGCTAGTGCTGTAGTGTACAGCTGACAGGCCTTCACTGAGACGATACGGTGGATCATTATTAGTGGGACAGACGTGCTGAATGAAACCAGTGAGTGGACACAATTGAGAAGATGACGTGTCACGATTCACTGATGTATCGTTACTTCTGATGATACATAGACCACTGCATGGATACATATTATAATTGTGTATCAGTTACACATAGGTACAGTTAACGATGGTGTTCATCAACCTTATAACAACTTGTACCAGCCCGCTTCAGGACTATCTTGATATGTATCTATCATGAAGGTGTATAGTTGTGATAGGTGTATCCTTGAATTAAGATGTGTCATGGGTTGAAGATGTGTCATGGGTTGAAGATGTGTCATGGGTTGAAGATGTGTCATGGGTTGAAGGTGTATCACGGTTCAAGGTGCATCATGGGTTGAAGGTGTATCATTGGTTGAAGGTGTATCACGGTTCAAGGTGCATCATGGGTTGAAGGTGTATCATGGGTTGAAGGTGCATCACGGTTCAAGGTGTATCATGGGTTGAAGGTGTATCATGGGTTGAAGGTGAATCACGGTTCAAGGTGTATCATGGGTTGAAGGTGCATCATGGGTTGAAGGTATGTCATGGGTTTAAGGTGTAGCATGGGTTGAAGATGTGTCATGGGTTTAAGGTGCATCATGGGTTGAAGGTGTATCATGGGTTGAAGGTGTACCATGGATTGAAGGTATGTCATGGGTTGAAGGTGTATCATGGATTGAAGGTGTATCATGGGTTGAAGGTGTATCATGGATTGAAGGTGTGTCATGGGTTTAAGGTGTATCATGGATTGAAGGTATGTCATGGGTTGGAGGTGTATCATGGATTGAAGGTGTATCATGGGTTGAAGGTGTATCATGGATTGAAAGATGTATCATGGGTTGAAGTATCATGGGTTGAAGGTGTATCATGGATTGAAAAGGAGTTGAATCATGGGTTGAAAGGTGTCATGGGTTGGACTGAAGGAAAGATGTGTCATGGGTTTAAGGTGTATCATGGATTGAAGATGTGTCATGGGTTGAAGGTGTATCATGGATGTCATGTTGAAGGTGTATCATCGGGTTGAAGGTGTATCATGAAGGTGTATCATGGGTTGAAGGTGTGTCATGGGTTGAAGAGGTGTCATGGGTTTAAGGTGTATCATGGGTTGAAGGTGTGTCATTGAAGGTTGGATTGAAAGGTGTGTCATGGGTTGAAGGTGTATCATGGGTTGAAGGTGTGTCATGGGTTGAAGGTGTATCATGGGTTGAAGGTGTATCATGGATTGAAGATGTGTCATGGGTTGAAGGTGTATCATGGGTTGAAGGTGTATCATGGGTTGAAGGTGTATCATGGGTTGAAGGTGTATCATGGGTTGAAGGTGTTCATGGGTTGAAGGTGTCATGGGTTGAAAGGTGTTACAGGTTGAAGGTGTATCATGGGTTGATGGTGTATACAGGTTGAAGGTGTATCATGGGTTGAAGGTGTATCATGGGTTGAAGGTGTATCATGGGTTGAAGGTGTGTCATGGGTTGAAGGTGTATCATGGGTTGATGGTGTTACAGGTTGAAGGTGTATCATGGGTTGAAGGTGTTACAGGTTGAAGGTGTGTCATGGGGTTGAAAGTGTGTCATGGGTTGAAGGTGTATCATGGGTTGAAAGGTGTTGGTTGAAGGTGTATCATGGGTTGAAGGTGTCATGGGTTGAAGGTGTATCATGGGTTGAAGGTTGTAGGTCATGGGTTGAAGGTGTATCATGGTTGAAGGTGTGTCATGGGTTGAAGGTGTATCATGGGTTGAAGGTGTATCATGGGTTGAAGGTGTGTCATGGGTTGAAGATGTGTCATGGGTTGAAGGTGTATCATGGGTTGAAGGTGTTATCATGGTTGAAGAAGGTGTATCATCATGGGGGGTTGAAGGAAGGTGTCATGGGGTTGAAGGTGTATCATGGGTTGAAGGTGTGTCATGGGTTGAAAAGGTGTATCATAGGTGTATCATGGGTTGAAAGGTATGTCATGGATTGATGGGTTGAAGGTGTGAATGGGTTGAAAGGTGTATCATGGGTTTAAAGGTTAGCATGGATTGAAGGTGTGTCATGGGTTGAAGGTGTATCATAGATTGAAGGTATGTCATGGATTGAAGGTATGTCATGGGTTGAAGGTGTATCATGGGTTGAAGAGTAGGTTGAAAAGTATGTCATGTGAATTAAAGATGTGTGTATGTCATGGGGTTGAAGGTATGTCATGGGTTCATTGTATCATGAAGAGTATGTCATGGGTTGAAGGTGTATCATAGGTTGAAGGTGTGTCATGGGTTGAAGGTATGTCATGGTTTAAAAGGTGTATGGTCATGGAGTTGAAAGATGTGTCATGGTGTATCATGGGTTAAGGTGTATCATTGGTTGAAGGTATGTCATGGATTGAAGGTATGTCATGGGTTGAAGGTGTATAATGGATTGAAGCCGTATCATGGGTTGAAGGTGTATCATGGATTGAAGGTGTGTCATGGGTTTAAGGTGTATCATGGGTTTAAGGTGTATCATTGGTTGAAGGTATGTCATGGGTTGAAGGTATACCATGGGTTGAAGGTGTATCACGGGTTGAAGGTGTATCATGGGTTGAAGGTGTGTCATTGGTTGAAGGTGTGTCATGGATTGAAGGTATGTCATGGGTTTAAGGTGTAGCATGGGTTGAAGATGTGTCATGGGTTTAAGGTGTATCATTGGTTGAAGGTATGTCATGGATTGAAGGTATGTCATGGGTTGAAGGTGTATAATGGATTGAAGCCGTATCATGGGTTGAAGGTGTATCATGGATTGAAGGTGTATCATGGATTGAAGATGTGTCATGGGTTTAAGGTGTATCATTGGTTGAAGGTATGTCATGGGTTGAAGGTGTACCATGGGTTGAAGGTGTATCACGGGTTGAAGGTGTATCATGGGTTGAAGGTATGTCATTGGTTGAAGGTGTGTCATGGGTTGAAGGTATGTCATGGGTTTAAGGTGTAGCATGGGTTGAAGATGTGTCATGGCTTTTAAGGTTAGCTTATCATTCAAAAGGTGTGTCATGGGTGTGAAAAGTCTATCACAGGTTGAAAGGTCTATCACAGGTTGAAGGTGTGTCATGGGTTGAAGATGTATCATGGGTTGAAAAGGTGTATCATGGGTTGAAGGTGTATGTCATGGGTTGAAAGTGTATCATGGGTTGAAGGTGTATCATGGGTTGAAGGTGTATCACGGGTTGAAGGTGTATCATGGGTTGAAGGTGTGTCATGGGTTGGAAGTGTATCATGGATTGAAGGTCTATCATGGGTTGAAGGTGTATCATGGGTTGAAGGTGTGTCATGGGTTGAAGTTGTATCATGGATTGAAGGTATGTCATGGGTTTAAGGTGTATCATGGGTTGAAGGTGTATCATGGGTGGAAGGTGTATCATGGGTTGAAGGTGTATCATGGGTTGAAGGTATATCATGGGTTGAAGGTGTATCATGGGTTGAATGTGTAACACGGGTTCAAGGTGAATCATGGGTTCCAGGTATAACACAGGTTCAAGGTGTATCATGGGTTGAAGGTGTGTCATAGGTTGAAGGTGTATGATCTGTTGAAGGTGTATCATGGGTTGAATGTGTATCATGGGTTGAAGGTGTATCTTGGGTTGAAGGTGTATCATGGGTCCAAGGTCTATCATGGATTGGAGGTATGTCATGGGTTGAAGGTATATCATGGGTTGAAGGTGTGTCATGGGTTGAAGGTGTATCATGGGTTGAAGGTGTCTCATGGGTTAAAGGTGTTACAGGTTGAAGGTGTATCATGGGTTGATGGTGTTACAGGTTGAAGGTGTGTCATGGGTTGAAGGTGTGTCATGGGTTGAAGGTGTCTCATGGGTTGAAGGTGTGTCATGGGTTGAAGGTGTATCATGGGTTGATGGTGTTACAGGTTGAAGGTGTGTCATGGGTTGAAGGTGTGTCATGGGTTGAAGGTGTATCATCGGTTGATGGTGTTACAGGTTGAAGGTGTGTCATGGGTTGAAGGTGTATCACTGGTTGAAGGTGTCTCATGGGTTGAAGGTGTGTCATGGGTTGAAGGTATATCATGGGTTGAAGGTATATCATGGGTTGAAGGTATATCATGGGTTGATGGTGTTACGGGTTGAAGGTATATCATGGGTTGAAGGCGTATCATGGGTTGAAGGTATATCATGGGTTGAAGGTATATCATGGGTTGAAGGTATATCATGGGTTGATGGTGTTACATGTTGTAGGTATATCATGGGTTGATGGTGTTACAGGTAGGTATATCATGGGTTGAAGGTATATCATGGGTTGAAGGTGTTACAGGTTGAAGGTATATCATGGGTTGATGGTGTTACAGGTTGTAGGTATATCATGGGTTGAAGATGTGTCATGGGTTGAAGGTGTATCATAGATTGAAGGTATGTCATGGTGTATGTTGATGGTGTTACAGGTTGTAGGTATATCATGGGTTGAAGGTATATCATGGGTTGAATGTGTTACAGGTTGAAGGTATATCATGGGTTGATGGTGTTACAGGTTGTAGGTATATCATGGGTTGAAGGTATATCATGGGTTGAAGGTATATCATGGGTTGAAGGTGTTACAGGTTGAAGGTATATCATGGGTTGAAGGTATATCATGGGTTGAAGGTGTTACAGGTTGAAGGTATATCATGGGTTGAAGGTGTATCATGGGTTGAAGGTGTGTCATGGGTTGAAGGTGTTACAAGTTGAAGGTGTATCATGGGTTGAAGGTGTACAGGTTGAAGGTGTGTCATGGGTTCATGGTGTTACAGGTTGAAGGTGTGTCATGGGTTGTAGGTATATCATGGGTTGAAGGTGTATCATGGGTTGAAGGTGTGTCATGGGTTGATGGTGTTACAAGTTGTAGGTATATCATGGGTTGAAGGTATATCATGGGTTGACGGTGTTACAGGTTGAAGGTATATCATGGGTTGAAGGTATATCATGGGTTGATGGTGTTACAGGTTGTAGGTATATCATGGGTTGAAGGTATATCATGGGTTGAAGGTGTTACAGGTTGAAGGTATATCATGGGTTGATGGTGTTACAGGTTGAAGGTGTTACAGGTTGAAGGTATATCATGGGTTGATGGTGTTACAGGTTGAAGGTATATCATGGGTTGAAGGTATATCATGGGTTGATGGTGTTACAGGTTGAAGGTGTTACAGGTTGAAGGTATATCATGGGTTGATGGTGTTACAGGTTGAAGGTATATCATGGGTTGAAGGTATATCATGGGTTGATGGTGTTTCAGGTTGAAGGTATATCATGGGTTGAAGGTATATCATGGGTTGAAGGTGTTACAGGTTGAAGGTATATCATGGGTTGAAGGTGTTACAGGTTGAAGGTATATCATGGGTTGAAGGTGTTACAGGTTGTAGGCATATCATGGGTTGAAGGTGTTACAGGTTGTAGGTATATCATGGGTTGAAGGTGTCTCATGGGTTGAAGGTGTGTCATGGGTTGAAGGTGTATCATGGGTTCATGGTGTTACAGGTTGTAGGTATATCATGGGTTGAAGGTGTTACAGGTTGAAGGTGTATCATGGGTTGAAGGTGTACAGGTTGAAGGTGTATCATGGGTTCATGGTGTTACAGGTTGAAGGTGTATCATGGGATGAAGGTGTTACAGGTTGAAGGTGTATCATGGGTTCATGGTGTTACAGGTTGTAGGTATATCATTGGTTGAAGGTGTTACAGGTTGAAGGTGTGTCATGGGTTGTAGGTATATCATGGGTTGAAGGTGTATCATGGGTTGAAGGTGTGTCATGGGTTGAAGGTGTTACAAGTTGAAGGTGTATCATGGGTTGAAGGTGTACAGGTTGAAGGTGTGTCATGGGTTCATGGTGTTACAGGTTGAAGGTGTGTCATGGGTTGTAGGTATATCATGGGTTGAAGGTGTATCATGGGTTGAAGGTGTGTCATGGGTTGATGGTGTTACAAGTTGAAGGTGTATCATGGGTTGAAGGTGTTACAGGTTGAAGGTGTGTCATGGGTTGAAGGTGTTACAGGTTGAAGGTGTGTCATGACTCCGTTAACAAAAGAGACAATGTGATTATAAATTCTGGTTTCTTGCAGTGAATTCTCCAATAATCTATGAAACAGTCAACATGTATTGCAGTAGATACAATAGATCCCTTGTACACTACAATCATACCTCCAAGAAGAGGCGAAGACCCCTTCACAACTAAAAGTTTTCTCCCCTTCTTGCAAAGCCAAGCTGTATAAATGTATTATTTGATGCTTACAAACCTGAAATGATAATTGTTCAGAAGTTTTCGAATACAAATTATCATAATTGTTTTAGCATAGAGGCTATCTTTACACACATCTGATATAATCTGATGTTTATCAAAATGATATGTGTGCTTCAAAATAAGACACATCACAACTGTCAAAGCATTGTGTGCTACTATTAATAATGGTAGTACATTCCGTGTCATCATTCCATGATGATGGGGGATGAGCCATTGTTAACCACATAGGGAGAAATGAAGAAATATTCAAAAGAAAAATTGTCACTGTCATCAGGCCTTTATGAAAAGATACCCGCCTCTCCTCCTTTGGATGATTTGGTGTTTTGTATAAATATTAAACGTTTTTTGAAAAACGGTGTGAAAATCATTGTAATCGATGTTGAGTTTAAGCAGATGTCGGAAAGTATGGAAAACATCTCAATTTTCAATAGCGAAAGCATAATTCAGCGAATTTCCTCCCAAAAATCTCAGGTTTGGCATCATGACATGTGTTTTGTGATCCATCAAAGTCAGAGAAGACGATAGTGGTCGCATTTGTTTTTCAGCAACCAAATTGGATGAAAATGACTGTAGTATCTTCTCCGTAATTGTCAACTGTTGCATGCTGGGACATGATTTGATTGAAGGCAAAATGTTGCAGGAAAAAAACAGAATAAAATAGATTCTCCAGCAACGAACTAGCTAACCCAGTGAACATTATGAATATGAGAGTAAAATGACATTGCAGAAAGTGACAACGAAAGGAATCTGATTTCCCTCCTTCGATCAATCATCCCGTGTAAAATAATCAGAATGAAAGACGAACGATGATCACAAAGTGGCATACGAGGAAATTGGGTAATGTTGGACAAAGCCAGGTTTATATTTGCGCGTTAGTTCCATAAAAGAAGAAAATGACCATTATGGCCCATTAAAAATAATTAATAGCTCAATTACTCAAAGAGAATACACAGTAATTTGTTCCCTGTCATCGCATCATCAACGATCATCTTGGTGTATTGGATTGCATGCTTGTCAATTGAGTCCTCGTAATTGACGACGATGGCTGTCGAACTACCCACCTGTTGGCCATGTCATCAGTCAGTATAGGAAATTACTCACTGTTATTAAGAAACAGATCATTTTCAGATGTTTCATTTGATGATTAGAAATATATTTTTTCCTCTAGATTTCTCATTATCTTATCTAATTGTGGTTATGGAATCTGATAAAAGCATGATTTATTTGTAAGCTGTTGTATAAATGACAAGTTGTCAATTAGGAAATGAAATGTATATTTATAATAATCTGATTGCAAAAACAGATTTGCACTTACACCAAATTGATCATTGGCAGACTTTGATGGAACAACTTTCAAAATAGACAGCAACATTTTAACAGCATCTTTCATCCAAACAAAACCTCAACTAAGCCCAAGAGATAGTGAAATCTCAGAAGAAAAGCACATCAGATGAAAATTTGACTCAAATACAAATAAACTTCCACACAAACTGTTACAGATAGATGAACACACAGAGACACATGCGGACACTCAAACATAAACCTTGAATAAGGATAAACATAAAAGACACACTTGTACTTAAGGTGAGGTGAGGTGAAGTGAACTACACCACGGAGGCGGTCTGTACTTAAGTACCCAAGTATCTGTTTCAGCAATATACATTTCAGTATCACTAACAAACAAACATTTACATTTTCATTTGATCATTCACAAAAAAATTCTTTCTCCAACACAAAGACATTTTATTAATAGCCATATGTATTTCACTACTTCATGACAAGATTTCTTTTCTTCTTCAAAATAGAGAATGAATCACTTTTCAACACTAAAGACAAAAATTTGTACTTGTTTGTATCAAGACTTTGAAAGACATTTCCAAGAACTAGTTGTTTTTAATGATTTTCTTAGAATCCAACAATCCGATATTCCAACCTAAATCCACAATTTCATGATAACCAGGATCGTGTGGAGACACTCGTACACTCCTAATGTTCCGCCTGCAGACTGCTCATTGATGCTGATCCTGGAGGAGATAGGATGCCCCTATACAATCTTATTCTATTTTTTTCTACTAATACACACAAAATTGAGTTTAGAGTTGCAGAAAATTCAATTTGTTTTCACACAAATGTTAGATCAATCCGATAAGAACACTGTTTTCGTTACTTTGATTGTGCAGTTCAGTCATGCTTGTCTTATCATATATAATTTGATATTCCAAATGTTTAAACAAATCATGTTAAATCAGGAATTAATATCATGACCCTACACAGACATAGCAGGCATGACAAAGTACCCGAAATAACACTGAATATTCCTTAAACACATTCCCGACCCAAACTTCCCTCTTTAAGCAACTTCTTCCAATCCAGCTTTTGTTTCAACCTCCTTCCTTTTACTATTTTCCTGAGTGTTCCATCATTTCATACCTGTCTTTACCTTTATCTTTCCTTCCTTTCCCTGAAACCCACCATTACATCCTTCATTGTTCCCCTAACATTGCTTCCCGGCCAGTATTTCCTTCAATCTTTCCTTCCTTCTTTTACGGGGCGGTGGGGTAGCCTAGTGGTTAAAGAGTTGGCTCATCACACCGAAGACCCGCGTTCGAATCCCCACATGGGTACATTGTGTGAAGCCCATTTCTGGTGTCCCTCGCCATGATGTTGCTGGAATATTGCTAAAAGCGGCGTAAAACCAAACTCAGTCGGTCAGTCTGTCCTTCTTTTACCTGACATCTACCATCTTTCCTTCCTTCTTTAACCTGACATCTACCATCTTTCCTTCCTTCTTTAACCTGACATCTACCATCTCTCCTTCCTTCTTTAACCTGACATCTACCATCTTTCCTCCCTTCTTTAACCTGACATCTACCATCTCTCCCTTCTTTAACCTGACATCTACCATCTCTCTTTCCTTCTTTAACCTGACATCTACCATCTTTCCTTCTTTCTTTTACCTGACATCCACCATCTCTCCTTCCTTCTTTTACCTGACATCTACCATCTTTCCTTCCTTCTTTTACCAGACATCTACCATCTCTCCTTCCTTCTTTTACCTGACATCTACCATCTCTCCTTCCTTCTTAAACCTGACATCTACCATCTTTCCTTCCTTCTTTTACCTGACATCTACCATCTTTCCTTCCTTCTTTAACCAGACATCCTCCCCCTCCCCAATCCCCACTCTCCCAAAATCCCTTGTCACACTGATGATTACTTACACAGGCTAAACATCATCTCCATATTTCCCTATGCCAAACTTGTTAAATAAAAACACAAAACAATTCCTACCATGTTTCTCTGTATCTTCACATTTACTTGAAATATCTCCAGCCTGAACGTAATCCACTTATTTCATGTTTAAAATCTATATCAATAATTCATGGCCACTAGGGCCTCATTTCTAACATAATCAGGTTTTCTTCAAATTCCATCCTGACAAATTACTGGCAATAAATAATCATATTTTCTTCAAATATGAAAGCACAAGAACTACGAAGAACAAAACGCAAACCTGATTAAACTAAGGCACCTCAATGCCAAGACTGCACATGTCTAACATATGTGTGGTGAAACTCACCACGACACACCATTATGCAAACGTAACAAACATCTTCAAACACAAGACCCCAGAGCCTATTTAACTTGAAAGTCATTACATCTTCCAAACCCTAATGATGTAAGAAGCAGAATAGGAGGAATTAATCTCTTTAACAGAAAAAAGCATTTGAAAAGTAGTTAAAACAACTTGAGCTTGTAACTGATGATGAAAAACTGAGATTTATTTTGATTGTTAATTCATATTGACTCTTGCACTATTGTCTTAATGTAGTGACTCAGAGAAGTGCTTATAAAGGGTGCTTATAAAGGGTACAAGCTCCAGAATCAGCTCAAATCATAAAGAGCATAATTGCTGGCTGATGGACTTAATTTGAGTTATCTCCCCTACATCAGAAATGGAAAGCTGCCCATACCAGCCGCGTCACACTGAGCAGATTTTGGAAATATGGAAGATACTAGTAGTCATTATCCGAGCAATCAAAAGCAGCCATAATGAAGAGATGAAGCAGTGTCCAGATACAGGTATGTTCACATCATATGAACGTTAAACAGGCATCACGTCCAAGGTTTAGACGTTTTACTGTTATAGATGTAATGGAGGTTCTGTGTATTTAGAGTGGTCTTTGGCAGTTGGAGTCACACAAATTTAAAGAACACCTCTTTCTTTCATATTATCATTGTTTATCTAAGTATAGTAATGTGGCCGAATGGGGTGTTCCTTAACTTCTTGTCAATAGTAGGTATTTATCAGAAGATTAGGGGGGCGGTGGGGTAGCCTAATGGTAAAAGCGTTGGATCATCACGCCGAAGACCTGGGTTCGAATCCCCACATGGGTATATTGTGTGAAGCCCATTTCTGGTGTCCCTCGCCGTGATGTTGCTGGAATATTGCTAAAAGCGGCGTAAAACCAAACTCAGTCAGTCAGTGAGAAGATTAGAGCTGCTAGAGAGACTGCCACCTGGCTCAAAGTGAGTCCATCTTTGACTGTCACTGTGTAGGTATATATGGACTGTTTGATATTCAGAACATGTTGAAACAATTCTATCTAAGTGACCTGTATACTACTGTACTTCTCAATCCCATGTCCCCATTGTGGTGCTGGTGATTAGGCAATAGGATGGCCAAGAGCTGTGTATCTGTTCGTTGGTCTGGGTACATATAGGTTCAAATTGCACTTTATTCGGTTGATTGGTGACAATGTTTCATACTCCTTGTCATATAGATCTTTCCATACATTGTTCACATTGCACGGTACAGTACAGTGATTGATGAAGTAACTGCTGGACATTCCCACTAGCAGCACTTTCTCATTCCATTCTCACCAGCAGCACATTCTCATTCCATTCTCACCAGCAGCACATTCTCATTCCATTCTCACCAGCAGCACATTCTCATTCCATTCTCACCAGCAGCACATTCTCATTCCATTCTCACCAGCAGCACTTTCTCATTCCATTCTCACCAGCAGCACATTCTCATTCCATTCTCACCAGCAGCACATTCTCATTCCATTCTCACCAGCAGCACTTTCTCATTCCATTCTCACCAGCAGCACATTCTCATTCCATTCTCACCAGCAGCACATTCTCATTCCATTCTCACCAGCAGCACATTCTCATTCCATTCTCACAGCAGCAGCACATTCTCATTCCATTCCCACAAGCAGCACATTCAGCACATTCAGCACATTCTCATTACATTCCCACTAGCAGCACATTCTCATTCCATTCCCACCAGCAGCACATTCTCATTCCATTCTCACCAGCAGCACATTCTCATTACATTCCCACTAGCAGCACTTTCTCATTCCATTCTCACCAGCAGCACTTTCTCATTCCATTCTCACTAGCAGCACATTCTCATTCCATTCTCACCGGCAGCACTTTCTCATTCCATTCTCACAAGCAGCACATTCTCATTCCATTCTCACCAGCAGCACTTTCTCATTCCATTCTCACCAGCAGCACATTCTCATTACATTCTCACCGGCAGCACAAATTTTCATTCCATTCTTACCGGCAGCACTTTCTCATTCCATTCTCACAAGCAGCACATTCTCATTCCATTCTCACCAGCAGCACATTCTCATTCCATTCTCACAAGCAGCACATTCTCATTCCATTCTCACAAGCAGCACATTCTCATTCCATTCTCACAAGCAGCACATTCTCATTCCATTCTCACCAGCAGCACTTTCTCATTGCATTCCCACCAGCAGCACATTCTCATTCCATTCTCACCAGCCTATATTCTTTCCCTTCTCATACCTAGCAGCATATTATCATCCCCTTATCATATCTAGAAGCATATTCTCATCTCCTCATATCTAGCAGCATATTCTCATCCCCTTATCATATCTAGCAGCATATTCTCATCCCCTTCTCATATCTAGCAGCATATTCTCATCCCCTTATCATACCTAGCAGCATATTCTCATCCCCTTCTCATATCTAGCAGCATATTCTCATCCCCTTCTCATATCTAGCAGCATATTCTCATCCCCTTCTCACATCTAGCAGCATATTATCATCCCCTTCTCATATCTAGCAGCATATTATAATCCCCTTCTCATATCTAGCAGCATATTCTTATCCCCTTCTCACATCTAGCAGCATATTATCATCCCCTTCTCATATCTAGCAGCATATTCTCATCCCCTTCTCATATCTAGCAGCATATTCTCATCCCCTTCTCATATCTAGCAGCATATTCTCATTCCATTCTCACATCTAGCAGCATATTCTTATCCCCTTATCATACCTAGCAGCATATGCTCATCCCCTTCTCACATCTAGCAGCATATTCTCAACCCTTTCTAATACCTAGCAGCATATTCTCACCCCCTTATCATATCTAGCAGCATATTCCCAACCCTTTCTAATACCTACCAGCATATCCTCATCCCTTTCTAATACCTAGCAGCATATTCTCATCCCCTTATCATATCTAGCAGCATATTCTCATCCCCTTATCATATCTAGCAGCATATTATCATCCCCTTCTCATATCTAGCAGCATATTCTCATCCCCTTATCATACCTAGCAGCATATTCTCATCCCCTTCTCACATCTAGCAGCATATTATCATCCCCTTCTCACATCAAGCAGCATATCCCTTTCTAATACCTAGCACCATATTCTCATCCACTTCTCACATCTAGCAGCATATTCTCAACCCTTTCTAATACCTAATACCTAGCAGCATATTCTCATCCCTTTCTAATACCTAGCAGCATATTCTCATCCCCTTCTCACATCTACCAGCATATCCTCATCCCTTTCTAATACCTAGCAGCATATTCTCACCCCCTTATCATATCTAGCAGCATATTCTCATCCCCTTCTCACATCAAGCAGCATATTCTCATCCCCTTATCATATCTAGCAGCATATTCTCATCCCCTTCTCACATCTAGCAGCATATTCTCATCCCCTTATCATATCTAGCATATTCTCATCCCAATCTCACATCCAGAAGCACATTCTCAACCCTATCTCAGCTCTAGGCTCATTCATACTTAAGGGTACCAATACAGACTTATTTAAGCCCTATACATATATACATCATTAAACCCTAGACATAACCTTATTTCAGAGACTATACAGTGTGCAAGGACCCAAACTCTGGCGAGATCCAGAGAGATCCTCCTGGAACAACAATTGGAATATTTGGTTAAATATGTAGACAAATAGGCTTACCATAGAAATGGGATTATTGAGGATGGCTTACCAGTTTCTTTCACAATCTACTTCTTTAAGAATTGAAGCCTGTCATACAACAGCAAGAAGTAGAAGCCAGTCATTACTCCAAAGAGAATATATCAGCACAAAACTAATGTTGATGAAAAAAACAAGAAAATGTACCAGCACTTTATTCTTTTTATTGAAAACACAGAAAATACTGTACATTAAACTTACAGACATAACAGATGCTTGATGTTCTCCACATTACATGAACACATGATGTCCATGTTTGTTGAGGACCATTAGTAAAGGGATATAATTGATTGTTGAGAGAAATAAATATGTCCCTTTCTATTTCCCCTCCTTTGAGTAAACTCAGGGGGCTATTACCACACAAATTAGAGGCAGCAAGTGAAGCATGGTGGGGAATAATTCCCCCAGACAAGTCCTCGGAGTCCTCCTGAGAGATACAATTGAATGAAACTATCAAAATAATAGATATTCCGCAATAACACCATCTCATAAAACGTTTTATGATAACATGTACAATTAAAGACAATTTTACAGCAAAAAAACTTGCAATGAAATCACCAGTATGTGGAAACTATGCTTCTCTAAAACATGTGCCCATTAGACCATGGCATATCAGGGATAACATTTCATTTTCTGAGTGCTGTTATTTTCCTGCGAGTGCAAGGTTTTAAGACAAATATGATAATACTTGCATGTCTGAATTCTGTGAATGCCATGCGAAACTATAGCTGCGGCCGGAAAAAAAAAATGCGATTCCATTAACCTCCCGATACACTTACACAAATATTCCCCTATTTACATAGATATCTTATACACTGTGATTATTTTTTTTAGCAATTATGTCCTATTGTTTGTACCTTACCTCTCAGTATTACATAATAGACATCTGGCTTAGCAAATTGCCGCCGTGTACGATGTCAGTACTGATGAAAGGCCTGGTCCGTACGTAATGGAAATCCTGATATTTTTACCCTAAAAAAACAAGCAGATAAATACAATGAAATACATATCTGGGTCTTTGATCCAGCAAACTAAACAAAGAATCCAGGACTGAGGAAGTCTTCTTAGAACTGGATCTGAATACGCTGACCCCATCAGTAATCGACATACTGATGAAGGTACTACTGTATACCTACAAATGTCAGTGCCGCCCATCAACCTGACAAAATATTCCACAATCAAGAAAGGTAGAAACAAGCTAAACAAACCATCTATTTTACCAAGCTAACACACAAAGTTAGGAGAAACCATCTTGAATATGACTTCACATGGAACCTCCACAACTTAAGGTGCGAGGCAGCCACCTTCCTGTTCCCTGCCTGCCAATGTTGCCTGGCTTAGGGAGCATTAGGCAACCTCGCGTTTCTTTGATCATCGCCCGCACGGAGAATACACTCTCCATCGTAAATAAACACTGCAGAAGGTGCAGGTATCTAGATTCTGATGAATGGATCTTGAAGAAGAAGGTACATCACATTTGTGAAATCTGAGGATGATGGAAATAAATAAACAGTCATCGGCTCAGCTGCAGACGTGATGTATTGACAACATGGGGGGCTTTGCATTTTTTAAACTTTTCATACTTTTAGGTCGGTGGTTTGGGAAAAAATAATAGGACGGGATAGAATGGATGGGCTAGAACGGATGGGTCATGGCTGTCTCAACATGTGTAGAACTCATTCCTCCAGGGAAGTTATATATTGAAGATGGATGGAACGAACCCGTCTAAGTTACCTCCGAAATGAAGTAGGACTACAAACAGACAGGCATCTGATCTCTTTCAAATGGGGGTTTCTTATAAACATTTTCACATGACAACCTTTCATGGAAAAATAAAAAACAAATCTGGGCTAACTAAAAACATTCCCTTAAGACAATTTAACTCCAATACCTTGACAGATCCAAGATAGATCCTGGTCACTTTTCCCTTCAGTTTGACCCTGCCAAAGTACCGCTGCTTTAGAATGGGTACTTGGTGTAAAAACTAAGGGTGGGTTTGGCCACAAATAGTAGTGATTGTACACATTCTGAGAAATTTACAAATGTCTATAGGCCTTGTGTATTTGCAGGAATCTAAAGCAGAATTTGCCATTGTCAGGAAACCTCAGGTCACATAGTGTTCACAAGAAATGTATTATCCTTTGTAAATGTGAACACGTTAATAATGAATGTAAAAATATAAAGAAACATATATGTCATGCATTCCTTTTTCATTTCAAGAAATAAATAACAAAAAATGTACTTGAATTTATGTTTGTTTTCAGATGAAACATTACACTCATTTTCCTAGTTCCAAAGGTAAATTCTGTTTAGTTTTTATTTGTTTAACTTTTCTACATACAACCAACACATCCAGAATGACAGCAACAGCAGAGTATGTTCCTATTGCATTACTGAAAAAGCCAGCCACTGGACGTAACTTGTCCAACAATCAAACTAAACCACTCCACTGAGATAGATATACAAAAAAATATGATTCTATTTCACAGCAAAAACTATTTTCTAATCATCCTTAGTGAATCTGATCTAAAAAAGAGATCTTTATTGGAACAAGTTGACCACTGTCGCCTGGCCACACTCCAGGTTCAGCATGCTCAATAAACATCCAACACAACAACGCTGCCTCACCATCATGAATTCCAATCTTTTTACCTTCAAGATTAATGAGCTTGTCTGTGAATTGTATTTACTTACACAACAAACCCTGGCTTCACTTACTTAGCTGTGTAAACTTATATAAAGAAACATTTTAACGATCACCATCGCAGATACCTCGACAATGATAGATTAATTCCAAGCCCAAGGTCCATAAGAACACAAGACAAGAGTAACTTGATAGTAGCTTCTACTAAGCACATGACTTTCCGGAATATAATTTTCCATTACGCTGGCAGCTTACGTGATGAGCTTAAAGATGAGGTGTATATTAGCTGACTAGGTATATCAGTGGAGAGATCTATGTATGGCTGGTATCTGATGGCAGTTGGTGATTGGAGTAGCTAAGTTGGAATAATGGTGGCCATCAGTGCTGATAGATAAGGATGACCCCTGGTCAGAGAGTCTTGTCTGTCAGCTGAGATAATATACAATAGACTGACCAACATTGTGTGGGGTTGAGGAGCAGCATTGTCTCAGATGTGGCAGGGAATGTCAGTCCTCCATCATGATCAGGGTGGGGTGGGGTAGCCTAGTGGTTAAAGCGTTCGCTCATCACGCTGAAAAGCCAGGTTCGATTCCCTACATGGGCACAATATGTGAAGCCCATTTCTGGTTTTTCCTGCTGTGATATTGCTGGAATATTGCTAAAAGCGGTGTAAAACCACACTCATTCACTCATGATCAGGGTTATCTGAACTGTAACGGGGATTGTCTGAACAGTGACGTGGATTATCTGAACAGTGACATGGATTGTCTGAACAGTGACGTGGATTGTCTGAACAGTGATGGGGATTGTCTGAACAGTGACGGGGATTGTCTGAACAGTGACATGGATTGTCTGAACTGTAACGGGGATTGTCTGAACAGTGACGGGGATTGTCTGAACTGTAACGTGGATTGTCTGAACAGTGACGGGGATTGTCTGAACTGTAACGGGGATTGTCTGAACAGTGATGTGGATTGTCTGAACAGTGATGGGGATTGTATGAACAGTGACATGGATTGTCTGAACAGTGACATGGATCGTCTGAACAGTGATGTGGATTGTCTGAACAGTGACATGGATTGTCTGAACAGTGACGTAGATTGTCTGAACAGTGACGTGGATCGTCTGAACAGTGCTTGGAATTGTCTGAATAGTGTCTTCGACTGTCTTAGAAGTGGCTGAGATTGTCTGAACAGTTACTGGGATTGTCTGAACAGTGTCTTTGACAGTCAGAATAGAGGCTCATATCGTCTGAACAGTGACTTGGATGGTCTGAATAGTCACTTGCGCTGTCTTAAAAGTGCGTGGGATTTTCTGAACAGAGGCCTGGACTGTCATAATAGTGACTCAGATTTCTGAACGGTGATTGGAATTGTCTGAATAGTCGCTTGGACTGTCTTAAAAGTGACTGGGATTTTCTACACAGAGGCCTGGACTGTCATAATAGTGACTCAGATTTCTGAACGGTGATTGGAATTGTCTGAATAGTCGCTTCGACTGTCTTAAAAGTGGCTGGGATTTTCTACACAGTGGTTTGGACTGTCAGAATAGTGACAAGGATTGCCTAAACAGTGACTGGCATTGGCTAAGTCATGGCTGAGATTGTCAAGTCTGAACAGTGTAAACCATAGATTTGAGTTTGCAGTAGCGTACCTGCCATTAGGCACTTTAGGCATGTGTCTACACCTAATTATTTCGGCATTTCTTTTACATGTGGAATGTTATGGATATGTTATTTTCCGAGAGCAGTCTCCGTTTCTATGAAAGGTGGATAACTCTCATGCTACTTTGATGCCAACATGGCGTTTAGCACATCAAAAACAACTGACAAGTATTTTAAGATTTAATCCGTGAAAGACGATACTAATGATCTTGCTCCTCAGCCAGAGGAAAAGAAAGTATCCACTCCAGAGTCCCATGCACCACCATATCTAGATCCGGTCAATTATGGAAAAGGTTTGGCTGATGAGGAAAAGAAAGATATCCTTACATCGAAATGGCAAGATTGTCACTTGTTCAAATTATGTTTATATATAAAGTAATCAGGAGCTAGCATTCTAGCGTTCAATATGTATTCACAACATTACATGCAACAGTTGGCTTCAGCCATTATAACTAGCACCAGTCTACAGATATACAGACTTGTATGTCCAGTTGGGCCCACACTTCATTTCTTTCCTGGGTACACCCCTGGTTTGGCAGGCCTGAAGCTGGGCTAGGATCTAAGTCTGACCAACAGCCAGGACTGTTTGGTCTGAACAGAGACGCGCAGGATTCAATCTGACATTTTCAGGCAGGAAGTGCAAGCCAGAGTAACAATGAGGGGGTGATGTGGATGTTAATCCATGTTCTAACCATGTTCCATCTACATCAGCATCTTGTCCCACTGCATGTCCTGAACTAGAGATGTTTGTTAGTTGTTTAATGTTGCAGTCAGCAATACTCCACCTGTATGACAGCAGTCAACGAGAAAATAGTCTGGACCAAGCAATCCAGTGATGGAAGGTACAAGCAACAGTCCATGTGCTGTTGAGGTACAAAAATCATGCACTAAGACACTTTCTACAACCAACATCAACTGTTTGGGACCCATTCTAACCTCAAAGCACCACTGCACTAACAGAATGACAGCATGGTTTTGTTTATTCATATATGATATTAGTCAAAACTCTCCATGCAAGATCTTGAGACCTAACATTTCATGGTGACAATCTTTCAAAACAAAACAGTTGTAATATTCATAACATAACTACCTTCCATATACACCCCAACCATTAGCTACACAATAATGGCAGCTCTATGTTCCTGTTATTCTAAGATCATTCCATGACAGGGGTGGTGTTGAGACAAGCTGTAGTGAAAAGTCTAGCTCCTGGCTCAGGGGATAACGCTTGTTTCTCTACCACTATCCCGCATCCATCTACAGCGTCTACAACAACACCGTCGCACAGGCAACAGCCGGAATACATCACACTGTCCATTACATTTTGTCATAATACATCTACCTGTTTATTTCAATAGCAAGACACTTTTAGATTTCAAGACTGAAGTCGATTTGCTACCTCTCTCTCATCAAGGCCTGGATTAAAATGGGATTACAGCAACCCATGCTTGTTGTAAGAGACAACTAACAGAGGATCGGGTGGTCAAGTTCAGCTGTCCATGCTCTCCAGTTGTGTTGATTGATGCTCATGATGTCAATCACTGGACTACTGTCTAGAATTAATTATTTACAGACCACCAACATATAGCTGAAATATTTCTGAGTGTTGTGTTAAAAACAACAAACACCCTTCGTTAGCTGAAAACATCCACTCAACAGATACTACATGTGTAAGAGGATGCAGCTACAACACATCCCATGATTTTGGCTGCCTATGTATATAGTTGTCCCTTTAACCATTGTTTCCCTACAAGAAGCACCACTGTTGGAACTGACAGAAAAGCTTGTACAACTTAAAATTAAAACTGAATTAATGTTAAAGTGTCCAAATCCATTTTAAACAATATTCATCAAAACCACCCCATAGTCAAATTAGATTTAAAAACATGCATAATTGTTAAATTTAGAACTCTCAAAATTATCTCATCTGGAATTCACAACCAAAATGAAAAAGTTAAACATCTAACCCTTTAAACAGCACTTCAAGACGATTGCAAATTTGGCAAATCAACGGATTTAGTGTTGAAGTTCTTTATCATCAATAACTTTCACCACATCCAGCCTCCCAGCTGTTGGGCAAACCTCCCGAATCAATTGTAGAGGTCCCAATGCCACCCTTGAGACCTCGAGGTCTTTGATACCTTATGCTAAGCCAACACTAAGGACCACACAAATCATGCTCCGCCGTGTATCACTCCAATCAGAAGAAATGCCTATTGAGTATCCTGCCTATGCAATCTGAAGTATTGCCTACCATATGCAGCAGCATGTAGATCACGGTCACAATGAAACTTTATAGGAGTATGCAAATACCCATGGGGATTCCCCAGGGAAGTGGGGATGACCTTTGGGATTCTGGGAAATGGATTTTTCGGGTGACCGTTGGGAAAAGGGAAGAGTAGATTGCATGTGGTGAGATGGTATTGGTATGTTTTGAGGTGGTATTGGTAGCTTGATGGAATCTGTAGAGGAGGAGCAGGTGAAGTAGGAAATGGAAGCAGACGCGGAAATGTTTTGTTGGGATCATGTAATGAGAAAGGTCCTGCTCCTTTGAATGCATACAGGTGACTTCAATGGTGGCTTCAGGAAGGTGGGTTCGGTATGGTTTGTTTATTTGTTGTATTCAGGTTAAGAATGGTTTTATCAGTGTCTGGCAGCCATCATACAGGTCTCATGACACACAGAACATTGCTTCTTCCGTTGTGTTATCTGGCATTACACAATCACTTCAACTCGGGGGGAAAAGGACAAAGGGCATTCTATATTTTTGTGCAAAATGTCAAAGTACTTTTAGTTAGATTTTTGTTTTGGAGTGTAGTACTTAAGTCGGAAATGGGTTCAGAATGTTACCCAGAGGTTTGCTAAAAGTATCAACAAAGGCATAAATGATTCCTTGTCTGTGTCCAGGACTAGAGCCTCATTGGGAATTCATGCTACTTTCCATAACACTTCTGTCATATCTTAAAAATCAGTATTTCAGGAAAGCCAGGTGGAAGTTTTAGTACTGT